>NC_141702.1:11204328-11528721 GCF_971803275.1 Cyanistes caeruleus
AGCTTTCCAAGACCTCACTGAAAACAGCCCTGAGTAACCTGGTGAATTTAGTGTTTTCCTTGCTTTAAGAAGGGCATCGATCTAGAGACCTCAGGAATTTCCAGTATGGTTTTTATTATTCAGAGATTCTATCAATCACTCAATTTTTCTAGAATTCTTTGTTTTGCAACAAACCAAACCACATTGTGCCATTCTCACAGGAAAAGCCAAAAAGAAGTCCACATTTGTCCAAACAGACATCTTGCCTCAATGCACTGGTGAGAGCTGGTAACAGGAGAAACAGTGTGAGCTCCAGAGAGCTTGTTCTAAGCCCACCTTTACTTATAAAAAATAGCCTTTACTTATCTGAACTTGCAGCTGGTATTATGATAGATCCTGTGCAAAAATAATCAATATTAGGAAGGGTGGAACTGGATACAAGCAGCACTTACACTATCCATTTGTTTAGTACCTATTGCATGGGTGAATGTTTGAAGAAGAAGGTTGGCTATGCTATTGTACAAACTTCTGTGCTGGGAGAGCATAGTCAAGGACCCTTAAGGATATTCAGAAAGTTTTGGAGTGATTATACACCAAATTCTGGGAAAGTTGTAGTTCTTGCTAGGGTTAGGCAGACCTCATATTTGGTCTCAGGATGTTAAAAAATCAAAGTATTTATAATATATAAAAGAAAATTGAAGCAACAGTGGCATAATCCTCACTTTGCAAGCTTCCAGTTTTGAAAAATGTACATTACTAATTTTCTTTCACAACACATTAGTTTATATTTTATGGCACATAAATGTCACCAGCTGAGCACATGCTCTTTTTTTTTTTTTCTTTATTAATGTGGAATATGATCATTATTTGTAATTTATGACAGAATTGAGATTTTCTTGTTTTAATATGAAACTAGGTGAAAGATGTTTAAAATATTAGTCTATCCAAATAATACATAATACTGATCTTGACAATCTTGAAAAACAGAATGCAAGAAATAATGCAAAATAGTTGCATCATAATATTAGTATCAAATATTAATATATCAAGGTACATGTCTAATGTGTAGGTGTTCAGGTGCATGCAACATGACTTAATGATAAATTATTATAATGATATTATTCCAAATTTTGGTTATGAATATGCTAAAAATATTTAAAGATGGGTAATTGCTCATACTTAATGAACAGTCAGATTTTGAAAAGAAGTTACTTCTAATGGACTTTATTTTACAAAATTGCCAGATGTCACCACCATGATTAAATTAATCTTCCTAAGTTAGACTAAGCCAACAACAGCAAGAAATAATTTATCAAGTCCACCTGCCAAGGCTTTCATAACCATGGAAAGACCATTAAAATCTAGTAAATATACACCAATAGAAACTAAAAAAAATATATATATAATTAATTGTCATCTGGTGATGGATGGATATATATAATATAATATATTATTGATATCTGGTCATGGAAAAGTGAGCACATTGCATTGTTCTCACTCTGTCCTTATTCTTTCAGGTCTTCTCTCAAACCATCTATCCTGGTGATCCTTTCTTTGACCTGGAGTTTTCCATAATACTCCAAAACTACTCTTTGGGGTTTTTCTCTCTTCTGTTTAATGTGGTTTAACCTCAGCTGTCAACTCAGCTTCCTGTAGCTGCTTTTTCAATTTTCCCATGAAGGGATGGGGGAGAGAATTGGGAGGGTAAAAGTGAAAGAACTCATTTGTTGAGATACAGAAAGTTTAATAGGTAAAGCAAAAACTGCACATGCAAGAAAAGCAAAACAAGGAATTTATTCACCATTTCCCATGGCCAGGAGTTCAGCCATTCCCAGGAAAGCAGGGCTCCATCACGTGTAACAGTGGCTTGGGAAGACAAGTGCCATCTCTCCAAGCATCCCACCCTTGCATCCTCTTCTTCCCCAGCTCTCCATGCTGAGCATGACACCGCATGGTCTGGGATGTCCCCCTGTGGGGTCAGCCCAATTCCTGGTGCACCCCCAGCCCCCTCACTGGTGGGATCAGGAGCAGAAAAGGCTTTAACTCTGTGTAAGTGTTGCTCACTGATAATGAAATCATCTCTATCATATCAACTCTGTTTGCAGCACAAATCACAAAAAATAAAATCCCCGTACTAGCTAGTATGGAGAAAATTGACTCCATCCCAGCCCAAATCAGCACCTCTCAACATGGAACTTGAGGACAAATGGAGGAAGTGCAGAAACACATACATACTTGAGAGAGGCCTAAAGTGACCAGGATTGCATAAACAGTTGTGTTGAGTGTGAGTATCCGTTTCAAGATCCTGCTGTGATTTTCCTGTTAATACTTTCATTACACAGAAAATGACAACACTTTGGGCTTCTCCTAATCCTTCCTACTTTTATTCTACATCATCACAGAATTCTATTTAGCTTTTTTAGCTTCTTTAGCTGTAGTTCTCTTGAGCTTTAGCAATATTTATTTCCTACACTGGGATAACCAGTTCCTAGCATCAGAGTCAGTATTTTGCTCATTAGGAGAACAGCAGATGGCACTACAGCCACTTTTCCAAAAGCATGAGGTCTAATCAAAAGACCTGTGTGGAAAGTGACAATCTCATTTCATTATTGCTATTTTACAAATGCTGCTCAGTCATTGAAAATTCTTCTAAGTACTGCACCAGAAATCTGATTCCCTGATTTCAGAAGATGGAGTCTCAGTAATGCTGAGCTACTCCTTGAGGTAAACAAAACTGAAAAAATGCAAACAGACATGAACTACTAAAGACCTTTAAGATCAGTTATATATGCATGAATTTAATCAGAAAATTGGCTCTTTCAAACATGAATTTTTGTACTTTTGAACAACCTGAAATGGTTTTGTGTGTATGTGTAGGTGTCAGTCAATGGAGCCTGTTAATTTTCATATATTTATGTCTTTTCAGAAGACTTTGAGTAGAGAGCATACCAAAAGAAATGTCTATTTAATAACTTTTTCCTTGCAAAATATTCACAAATGTATTGATCATCCTTATTTAGTACTAAACTTTATCAGGCAAAATCCACCAAAACCAAGATGTTCCTTTATACATTTCTGAACAGCACATAATCACAAACTTCTTTGGTATTTCTGTTAGAGCGTTGAGGAAAGCATTTCTCTTTTTTAATACGGCCATTTAGTGATAAATGGCAGAAGAAATGGAACAGAATCCTGGCAGAATGAGACATGGTCCTGCACAGAGGATGGTGAGGATTTGGACCTGATTTCCCAGTAAGGCTATGGATGCCCCACCCCTGGAATTGGTCACGTTGGATGGGCCTTTGGGTAACTTCCTTTGGCAAAAGCCACACCATACCACCATGCGTCCTCAAAATATTCAGAGATGCCATTTTTCCACTTTGAACTCACAGCTTGTATATTATTCTTTTCATAGGGAAGATTGTTACAAATAATTATCCCGGGCAGTAGAGACTGAAGCCATAATTTAGCAAAAGAAATATGGAAGAAAAGAGAATGAGAAATAGTGTGATGAGGGGAAGATAGAGTAACAAGGACAAATGTCTTATCAGGACTTACAAGGACTTGTCAGAACCTAAAACTAAGAGTAACAAAGATTCATTTTAATTCTTGTAGGCTCAGGCCTCTCTTTTTAGAACTGACCATAAAAATCCACGTGTAATATAATTGAATTGAGCAACAGGAGTGCTGAATCAGCAAACAGAACATCAACTGATGCTTTTTCATGACCTCACACATCAAAAGAGACCCATAACTGTGTGTGTACATGTCTGTATCATTCTTGACTACGTGAGCTGTGTTTAATTTATTCAGGTGCTGGTGCATGGCTCGTGCTTTGCTCAGGGACTGGCCAGGCTGCAGCTGTGCTGCTGCTGCCCTGACTGACCACTCAGCCCACACTGGGGTCTGATGGGGACAAGCAGCTGAAGCTCAGCTTACAACATCAGGGTTTTCTGGGATCAGGATGGCAGGACTGGCCTCACTGCCTCCAGGAACTTTTGCAGTAGTCAAGGGTGACTAAGATGCTGCGGTTCTAAGGGAAGATAACTTTGCTTTTTGCTGGGTTTATTCACCACATAGTGAAACTTCTGAGAATTTGATTCTTGTAAAACTCTAATTATCTTTTTTGGGAAACAGGAGCTAATTTGCAGCTAGAATCAAAACAGAAATATACACATTTATAATAATCATTTCTGTAGGAAAGTAACTTTAACTGATTAAGTCAGTTTTCCAGAACTGCTGGAAACATACAATTAGAACATGCTGACAGTATGGTTCAGTGCTGGTTCTTTCACCTCATCCCAGCTTCTCTGAGAAACAGAGTGCAATAATCTGGAAACCAGCCACTTACCCAGCTGTGAGAGCTGCTTGGGTGTGACAGCTTTCAGTGTGTGGAATGGTGATCAAAACTCTTTCCTGGCTATTCCTGAGAACTTGTGAACAGACTCATGCTGACCTCCCAGTGGCCTCTAAACCATACCAAGCTGAGAACCACATGATTTTGGCTGAAAATGTGGTGAAAGTAACAAATTTGTAACATAAAGAAATTTTGGCAATATGTAGTAGACAATCTATTCCAAACTTTGGACTTTAAAGAAAAAATAGTCTTCCTGACCTTATTTAAATTTATTTTTTGTTATTTTAATATCAGTTTTACAAAGTCCCATCATATACAAAATAATATCTAATGGGCATAGACATGTTTTCAAGAAAAAAGGCTCAAACAGAGGTGTCTCAAAATATTATTCAATTCCTCTTGGACATCAAGTGCTTTGAGATAAGGGACAGAAGTCTTTCCAGTCATCTAATTCAGCTTAAACTTTCTTTGTGTGCCATATAGAATGCCCTTTTAATCAAATTAAAAACTCTGTATTTGCTTTAATATGCAAAACAAATTAAATTTCTAATGAAAAAAGGCATATACCCAACATGTTCTTATGTGTCAGCAAGCCGACACTGGACCTGCTTTATGTACATGTACAAGCACATGCATATACAAGTAAATATTTATATACACATCACACTTATTTCACCTCTTTTCAGGTTTTTGCCATAGGAAGATACACATGAATACAGAATAAGAGGTCAATGTGGGTCCAAATGCAGTTTTGCACTTAGACATAGAGACAGTTCTGTAAACATCACTTTAATTGTTTCAAAGGATAACTATGGAAACAGACATTTCAAACAAAATTGCCTGGCCAAATACTCCTTTACACATGTGAAAAAACCCACAAATGTAGTTTAAAAAATCATGAACATATGTCTTGAAATTTTCACGTTTACAACTCTTAGAGTGTGATTGTTTGGATTCAAACACCAATAAAAAGATCTTGCCTAAACTTTTCCGTTTTTTGTTGGTTTATTTTTTTTTTTACTCCATTTAAAAAGCATTCAGTTCATTGCCTTGTTGATGAGTCTGGGTGTGGGAGGAGAAAATTATTAAAGTGTCAGTTTTCTGACTTTAATTTTCCAAATGCATGTGGTTAAGTCCCTTGAGTAAAATAAACACATTGATGGAGGAAATAGATAAAAATCTTCAACCTTTTTCTCCATTAATTCTACACACTCTCAAACTCCAACAGCTTTATATTTCTCAAGCAAACTTAGACCAGATGAACTACAATTTTTCTAAACATGTTGAGTGATAGCAATGATTTATTTGTAATACACAAAGAAGTTATTGTCATTCTGTGATTCTAACGGATTGAGCCATCAGAGCAGTGCTGATGTATGTCTGCCATAAACCAGACAGCTTTATTGCATCAGAGATTCAGTTCTGCAGCTGTGTTTAGAGGCAATTCTGTTTAAAATGTGCCTATAACTCCCAAAGCCAAGACCAGCACATTTGTTTACTTTTTTGCTCATTTTGCCAGCCAAAGGCTTTTTAGGCCAAATTGCACCTATCCTTTGCCCTTGGATCTGCCAGATAATGACTTTGGAGCTTTCTTCTTGAAACATTTATAACTGTACATGAAATCTGAAAATTTGATCAATTAAATGATTGTTTCATAATTACTTTAAACTCAGAATTTGTGATGTGGTGAATTTATTAGTTATTCATTCTGGGACAGCTATCTTGCCTCAAGAGATATCTGAACTAGCCAAAAAAATCAGTAGCTTGTGCTTCAGCTCTTTGAGGATCCTGCAGCTTTCTGGGTGGGGTTTTTTTAGTTTTTGTTTGGATTTTCTTCCTGAACACCTAACAGCTGTCCAGGTACTGATGAATGCATAAAGTGAACACATCCTGGAAAGGGAAGGTGAACACAAAATCAAGGGATTCATTTCACCTTGTGTACACCTCTCACTGTAGGTGGAGTGTAAACACCTAGTCTGGGCTTTATTCTTCACTTTGATGAGATGACTCACACAGGTGATACCAGCGAGGCAAGAAATGAGCTGTCTGGAAAAATGATACAAATTGAAAACTGTTCAAATATCTCTGCAGTCAAGCCTGCATTTACAAATACTCCAGTCACAAGGAATCATGTCATGAACAAAGTCAAATCTCTGGGGTGGTATACCCAGGCAGTTTCAGGTCTCCCAAAGCTAACAGACTTACACCAGCAGACATTAAAAAGGATATGGACTTACCTCAAAAATATGAAGTTTTGTCTATTTTGTTTTTATCTCTATAACCAGTTCAGAGTCCAAATTCTGCAGAAGGGTCAGGTGACCCCAAAGTTGTCCTCAGGACATGGATACATATTCAGTAAACATTAGTGAGCTTACGAAGAGCTCTTATAGTGTTTATGAAGTTTAAAATTCATCTAAAGGTACATGCAGAAAAACTGGTGTAAAATCCATTCATTGTCTACCTCCACTCTGCACCATCTGACTCCTTTGCTGTTGAAATCTGCAAATGAAACAGAAAGGAACCAGGGCTGGAGATTACCAGTTAGGCAGCATCTATTAGCCCTAAACCAATAGCTTTAATCCAGCCCAGGTCAGGCATCCTATTTAAAATATATCTTCTTCAAACTGGCCAGGAGTTACAGTCCAGTTTCTATCTGAAAGACAGTGGAAATATGAAAGAAAACCTCATAAGAAAATGAATTACTATTTTTTCTTGGAAACAGAGGTTATCCCAATATTTAATGATCCCACTCATCAAAGAACTTTAAAAGTTAATGAGTATTACAAGTAAAGTTCAATTGAAGGGAAATAATGGACATGCAAAGTGGGACCTTTAAAGGGAATTTCATTAAGAGAGGAAAAAGTGTCAAAGTTCCCAAAATGAAGAAAATGTACACAAAATGCAAACATCCCAGGGAAAGGAAATAAAAACAAAAATTATAAATGCTTGTGCATATATTATATTTAGTTACATAAAAAAGACTTAATAAGAGGCAGTCAGAATAAATTAAATAGAGACAAGATGAAGACATCAATGAAAAATCCAGAGGATTTCACACTGCAGTGTCTAAAGTAGTATGGAGAAGGAAGTGAAGAAGGAAAAAAAATTTCTAATGTTTAAAACATTTTATTAGATAAATGGGTAAAGCTTCTTGGGTTACTAAAATGGGGAAAATGAGCTTTTTTTTCTATTTTAGAGGAATAAAGAATTAGATAGGAAAAGTTATTAAATTTGCAATGCTTACTAGATTTTCCAGAATATTATTAATGTATGAAACATAATCTGCTACATATAAACTATCTTCAAATTATCATATGCAATATACATTATGTGCAGAAGTTCCGAGACTGACTGGGAATCTCTAGACTTTGATGTTTAATTTTGATAATCCCCACAACTTTGAAGAATAAAACAAAGATTCCACATGTGTAGGTGTTTTGCAGTTAATTTTAAAAGTGCTAAGCAGCATGACCTGGCTGGTTATAAACCTGACATCAAACATGAAGAAAATGGAAAATGGATTTAGTCTATGAGGAATTAATGATTGATATCTGGCAGGATTTCATAGAGACTATGGTGTCAAATAGAAATTTCCAGTTGATTTTGCTAGTGTTGTTAAGAAAGGAATGTCTATGTTAGATTTTTTGACAAGGTCAGGATTTAATCTTTGAAGCAAATCAGCATCCAGCCTCATTTTGTGGTTTTCATCTCACAGCTGTGCATAAGCTAGATTCCTTTCTGGTGTTACTAGAGATTTCCTGAGCCTGCTCCCTACTGCACACCTACTGTACCCACTGTACTGAAATTTACTGGGGTTTCAGTGTGCATTAAAACTGTCCTTAAGGAAAATCACTGGGATGCTTGCAGTGTAGGTGTCAGGTCCTCAGAGCTGCAACCTCAACAGCTTCACTCATTTTGGACCATGCCACTTCATGGTAAAAAAGTATAAAATACAGCAAAAATTAATTCAGTAGAGTTAATATATCTTGGTGTTAAATCTTTGATGGGATAATTCATCCACAGCTTTATAAATAGAAATTAACGTTTAATGTGAATTAAATCTCCAGTGAACAGATTAAAAAAAAACAAAAAATCTAGAAGAGATGATATTAATAAAAAGGATTTGCAAAATAAAAATGTTTCCTTTGGGATCCAAGAAAGACTATTCCTGACTTGGGGGTTGTTCCATATGTTCAGCAAATAATCAGAAAACCGTAGATCATAAATTAAAGATGGCTGATGAAAGACTGAGTACTGACAAAAGACAACCAGATAGTGCAGTCTGGATTATTCAGTAAATTGAGTCCAATTAATAAAAATTTACTCTCATCTAAGCAAATTAAAGGGAATGTGTGTAGGAAGACAGTGCAGCCATATCTATTGGATAGATGTTAGAAAGCAGTGACTCTGAAGTCAGTCAGATCAAAAAGTAGAGAGACAACCACAGGTGATTAAATGCTAAATACTGGTTGAAGGGAAAACATAACATTCACAAAGTGATCCACCTGGAGGTTTGCATCTGAGACTGCAGCTCAGCTGAAATAGATGCATTAATACTGCAGGGTGGCTGCATCACTGCACATGGTGAAATCAGATATGTGAGGGAAAGGACTGTCTTCCTCCATGCATTCGTATCGTGGTTGGTCCAGTGGGATCCTAGCATAAACCAGGACTTCAAGCATTATTCAGCTTTGTTGGCACAGAATAACATACCCCTTGTGAGGCTTTTTAATGTTAATAGATCCAACACAATTTAAGAAATATTTCCTTAAGACTATGCCATACACCACTTTCAGGTGAAAGTCCCCTTTCAGATTCCTTCCTCTACGACCTTTCACTATTTCTCTTATTCAAAGAGAAGTGTGGGTTTTTTTTTTTCCAAATAAAAAACTGTAAGCCCAGTGAAATGAACTACAGAATAAATTAAAATCTGAAGAATTTCCTTTGGAGGAAGGCAAGGATTAGACCAACCTTTAGAGCCCCAAAGTTTAGAAAGAAGTAAGTTAATTGACAATTGTCAAAATACTTCTTTTCCTAAATTATTTTCTTATAGCACCTGTAAGTCCAATCTTCAGGTTATTTTGCTGCCATCACTTTTCAGAGTACTGTATTTTTCATGTCTCTTTCTGGCCATACTGTAAATATATATTGCCCCACTGAATGGCACAGACTCTTGTCAAATGTAAGCCTGATGGCATCTGATCTACAGCACTAACAAAAAGAAAAAAATACTTTAGAGGCTCCAAAAGCTTCAGAATTAAAAAATAAGAACCTCCAATTATTTAATGAACTATTTCAGTACCTAAAGGGGTCCTCTCAGTACCTGAAAGGAGCCTACAAGAAAGACAGAGGGGGATCTTTTATGTGCAGAGATACCACAACAGATAATGGCTTTAAACTGAAGGAGGGCAAGTTTGGATTGCAGGAAGAAACTCTTGACTGTGAGGGTGGTGAGGCACTGGCACAGGTTACCCAGAGAAGCTGTGGGTGCCCCTGGACATCCCTGGAAGTGTCCAAAGCCAGACTTCACAGGGCTCTGAGCACCCTGCCCTAGGGGAAGGTGTTGCTGCCCATGGCAGTGGGATTGGAGCTGGATGGTCTCTGAGGTCCCTTCCAACCCAAATCTATGACTTTATGTTTCTATGAAGTAATTAGTAGTCAATATGGTGCAGGACTCAGCCTACAAGAGAAGTTTCAGCAGAGTTTGAAGGAAGGAATAGAAACCATCTTGCAGTTTTCATTGAGGTTATGAAGAGGCTTTACAGTCCTTAGAACTGCTCCAGACTCAAAGCTGCAAAAGTGCCTCCACAGCAGTGTCTGCTCAACCATGCCAGTGCCAGGTGCACCCTGCCTAGAGAATGCAAATGCAAAGGTCACTTAATTTCATTACACTGTGAATGCTACTGAGCTTGCTGTGGTGTCTGGAAAATCCCAATTTCAATGCCCAGTGGAGTTTTAAGGGAAGGTCTGCACCTGTCAGGTCTGGGTGTAATTGGTTGATAAAGATGAACAGTCAAAAATCTGTCTTTAAATATAGACAGGAAATAATCTCAGCCTATTCTGGTCCAAATAGAATACTAAAAGGAATAAACAAACAAACAAAAAATCAAATAACTTGTATTATTTCTTACTGATTTAAGCAACAACCTGAAATCCTGGCCAAAATTAAGGCACCATAAAAAGCTTACAGTGGTAAAATTAGAAAGCCTAATGGCAAGCATAAGCCACACATCAAATTTATTTCCATTATATACATTATTGACATAGGTGATATTCTCTAGTAGCCTAGAAACAGAATGCTGTGGTTAATACAATATATGATATATTTTTGTTTGCAAGGCTAGTAATGTGCTTCCTTGTTCCTATTTTTGCTGTCATTAATGCATCTGTTTTATAGATGTATCTTTTACAATACCAGACCTAATCTATCATTAAATATTTCCATTACATATAATAATATTAAGAAACTCTTAAAATACCAACATTAATTATGAAGTTCTGGAAAGAAAGAGCCTTCCTTATAACACTTTCCCTATATGAAAGATATACTTTTATCTTCCACTGTGATGTCAGCCTGAAAACTGACTTTAAAATGACAAGCTTAGAACATCTACAGACTTCATGGAGAAATACAAGGTTTTACTGATCTTCTTCTACTGTGTTAAAGAACCAAGAGAAGAAAAAACTAAGCAGGATGCTACTCTTCCTTCTTGGGTGTTAACCATTTACATCTTTTCTTGTAAAATCCCACCATAACCCATGCTAAGTGTGCTCTGACAACTGTGGTTTCATTCCTTCCCTGGTTAAACTGTGTGAGCAATAATAAAACAAAATAAGAGGATCTCTGGGATTTTAATGGTTGTCTTAGAAGTTCCTAGACAATAAATGTGGTTTTGGAATTCTAGAAAATAGTGAATTCAGTGCCTGATTTTAAAAGTATAAACAAAAAGGTTAGAAATAGTTCAGTATAATTTCTTGCCCTGAAAAAAACAGTAAAAAATAAACAATATACTAAAATTCCCCTAGAAGAAATTGATAAGTAATAAAGTTGTTTTGCAAAGAAAAAAATCATGTCAGATAAACCTTTGACATGACTTTTCCTTTGTATTGGAAAATAGTCCCTGGAGATACAAGAGAGATACAGTCTAAGACACAGCCCCTGTGTGGATTGGTGGATCACAGTCTGATACTAAGTTTGCAATAATCAGCTTTTTTTACTTGAATTACTGAGTATATTAGAAAAGACAGAAACTAAATTGTTCATTGTATTGTATGTTACACTACCATATTTTTCTTTGATGAATTGCTATGCAAAAAATAATCTCAAAGAAGATGGAGATTTAAGTGAGTTTTGAATAAAACCTTCCACATGATGATGATGATGATGATAGTCATCTACTGAATAAACAGCTCAGTTGTGGAATGGGGAATTTCTACTCTTTGCATGTTTTTCATGAAAGAGGTCTCTGTTAGAAAAATGTTAATTAGTTAACTCTTCCATGAGATTGTCCTGGTTTCAGCTGTCATTGTTATTTCTTCTCAGGGGCTGGTACAGCGCTGTGCTTTTGGCTTGGCAGTGAGAATGGTGTGGACAACACACTGAAGTTTTGGGTTTTGCTAAGCCATGTTCATCCTAAATCAAGGACTGTTTTCCTTTTTTTGGGTGTGTTTCATGCCCTGCCAGTTAGGAGGTGTACAAAAGAAACTGGGAGGGAACATAGCCAGGAGAGGTGAACCAAACTGAGCCAAGGGATATTCCACACTACAGAGCCTCATGCCTGGCTTACAGACAGGGGGAGTTACCCATAAAGGTGGTTGATCTCACTTTGGGAAGAAGGGTCTGTCATCCATCAGCAGGTGGTGAACAATTGCACTGTGCATCACTTTTTTGACAGGTTTTTTTTATTTTCCCTTTTTGTTATTACTAACCATTATTATTGTATTTTTCATTGTTTTCAATTATTAAACTGCTCTTATCTCAACCTATATGTTTTATTTTTGATTCTTGTACCCATGCCACTGGTGTGGTGGGTGGCAGAGGGGGGCTGAGTGAGTGGTTTGATTCCTAATTTCAAGCTGGAGCAGTAGATATTTTCCCATGTTATCCATTCCAGTTTCCAAGTTCTGGGGAGTTTTGGAATTACAAGATCTAACTTCACTACTAATTACTTACAATGGAGTGATCTTATTTAAACAAAAAACATGCTCCAGTGTTCCTACAATGCCAAGCATCCTTTAAATGACAGTGTTTATGGCCTCTATAAGTTCTAATTAAAATGGCAGGAAATTTCTCTCCTGTCAGGAGTGGATGCACAACTGCAACCAGATGCTTTGCCCTAGGTTTCAGTTCTAATGACAGAAAAAACAACTGTAGGGTTCAAATCCATCAAAAGAGATCCTCTACTACTTAATTTTCAGCAATTCTCAGTGAACATCTACTCAGACACAAACTGATGCATCTCCTGACTTCCAAGGAGGCAAATTCTGCCGGGTTAATATCTGTATCTTGGGATTTGAATTTTGAACACCCAGACACTCATATAACTCGGGAGGTGAAATGGTTAGTTCCCATAGTGATGATCCTCAGAATTTGGGTGTTATTAGAGAAGTGTTCATCATGGTGTCTGACACAGAAATTCAGCAATTTATCAGCACCTTCAGATAACTGCCTGATTTATCTGGTCTAAGGACTCCCTTGAGCTATTCAGAGTCATGGTAGATAGAAAACTAGAGTGCCATCTGTCCATCATGGAGAGAGAGAGCAATACCACATTCACAGTTGGAGGATAGCACAAAAAACACTGCTAACTTTCTGACTGAGCCAATTGTTATGTTTTCATTCAAGTGAATAAATATTCAATTATCTGCAGCCTATGCCTATGAAAAATCCAGAAATTCTGTGACAGAGATAAAATATGATGTCTAGCAGACAAAATGAATCTCCAATGTACATGGTTTCTGATTAATTCTCTTCTCTAATTGCATTTTATCTCTTGGAATTTAATGACACACTTTCTTGTGAAAAACTTAGAAATGGTGAAGGAAGCGTAAAAATAATCAGAACAAGTATACACAAAAATAAAAGTGAATAAAACTGATTTATTAAAGTATCTGTGAAATAATCCAAGCTTTGCTGGAAGCCTTCGACATTAACTACCATTAGCTGGAGAGGTTTTTCTCATGAAGGCATGCAAAATGAATTTATGGAGGAGCTAATTCCATTTGAAGTTAGTACTCCCAGATGCTAAAGCTGTAGTTTTTAAAAATTCAGATATTCAAATATCACTCAAAGATAGCACTGAGTAGCTCAGATGTTAAATATCTATTTTGTATTTACAGTCAATATATGAAGCAATATTCAAAAACCTCATTATCAAACTGAAAATGCCAATAAAATCACAATATTGAAAGAACAAAGTGTTTCCAAGCCACAAAATGGGCACTAATGCAAGGAGGGATTCATCACTCATCAGCCCCTGATTTTTCATCCAATTAGTTTTATAGACTTTACTTTCTAACATGAATTTAATTAGTTAAGTTTAGTTTCACAGAGAAGAAATAGTACTTTTGTATTGGTCACAGAAAATGTTCAGAATTTATGAGAATTTGCTTCAAGTAATGAAGCAATGTAACAAACAGTTTCAAAAAAACCTCAAAAGCATGATTGCCTTCCTTTTTTTATCGCTTTCAAATTACTTATTTAGACCTAAAGAACAAGTGCATATGACTTTATAATTTTTTTTAAAAAAGTGTATTTTGTTTTCAGACGACTTCTTTCTTAAAGGTGTTTTTTACTGTGAAATCACTGCAGAATTCTCAAGAATCAGGGCACCTGCTCAGTTTTTTTGTTCACTAATCTCTGAGTGCATCCATTACTCCCCAGCTAATGCTTTTCCTAGATAATATGCATTTCTGTGGTCAACACAAAATATAAATACTGATCAAAAAGCCAAATTTCCCTCATTTAGAGGGAGAATGATTTTTTTTATTTAATGAAATAACAAAACTAGTGAAACTAGCCTTATACTGTCCATTCATTTAGCAGCTTATATTCTCTGTAGCATGCAATCAAATAGGCTCACATGTTGGTAACTTCTTTAGGAAGATTTTATTGAAGGTTTTTATTAATAATTTTTTTCTCCTTTCTTCTGATGGGATATAAAAAATTATTATATTTCTTCCTACTGTAGAATTTTTTTCCTGATATATGGATAAATTTTCCATCAATTTTTATCTCAAGGGATAGCTATAGAAAGCACTAAAGACAGTTAGGTAAAGCTAATAGTTATAGAACAAGCTAAATATTGATGCATTCATAATGCTAAGAAGTGAATTAATCCTTAACAATAACTCAGCATGACCTCAGTTTCATTGTATGATATCGATTAATTACTACCTGTGATGTGTGATGATGATGGTCATCATTCTGAGAACAAAGCTAAGACCACTCAGTACCCCTGGTTGTTTTTTTAAAATTTGTTTATTCCTTTCAAAGTATGGGTCAAAAATTTAACATATCTACCGAATCTGTTCTATTTTGCAGCACAAGTTTCTCTGTCACCCAGCCAATATTAAGAAAATCTTAGCCACCGTTAAATTGTATGCTCCTTGAAATAAAAAAGTGCATTTTCACTTCCTGAATAGCACTTAAATAATTAAAATTGATTTTATATTTTCTGAAAAGAAAAATATTTGTTTGAACTATCTAGAAAGCACTGAGCAAACATTGAATTTTAAGGGAGTAGTTCTTATTATAAATACATGATGTAACAAAAATCTGATCTGGTATCATCTTGTTTTCTGTTCTCTTACAAATATACCTAGAAAATTTCTTCAATGATTTGTGAGAAAATACTGGCAAAACTCACTGGGACTGGTCATCAGACTTCTGGATATTCCTGGAATTCCTGCTTCTACAGATTTCTCTGAAACTCTTATATGTTGTCCCTTTTAACAGTATAATTACCTGCTCTACAAAAGCCATTCAATTATCTTCATCCTTTAGCAGCCTAAGAGAAGAATGAGTGTGAAGAGAACTAGCACAGTGAGACTGAACCTTACCTATCTGCTGTAACTTATTTTTTGTTTCTTTTTCTGAAAAAAAAATTCTAATTCACATCAGCCATGTTGTTCAAAATTATTTTCTTTTGCACATTGCTCAATTTCATTGTATCTTTCTTGGAAAGGGGATTCTAATAACAAGCTATTCAAGTTTTTAAGTAATAACAATAAAATTGCATTTTTAGTCAAATTGTCAGAGGTTTAGCCCCTTAAAATTTATATTAACTTCAATTTTCATAAGGTGTGTATATGGTTTTGTAAGAAAGTACAGAACGACATGTATTAATTATAGATGTGTATCCTCATTCATATAAAAAGCTACATATATGCAAAAATGAAAAAATAATTGAAAAATTGAAAAAGGGATTATAGAGACTGTCTCCATCTGTGTTTCTTCTATGGTAATTTTTCTGTAATAAAAAAATGTGGATTTCCCCTTTCCTAGCTGTAATGCAGTTCAGTGTTTTGGCATGACACACAGCTCCAAACAGCTATTTTATATGTCTTTAAAACATCTTTTTTGATGTATCTTCTGTGTTTTGCTTTTGACTGTCAGCAGAATGAATGGGAAATAAGCATCAGTTTGACACTCAAGGTTAAAACTGAGGTCATACCATCAATCATATTTATGATTTACTCCTTCTCCTGTCTAAGATTTCATAGCAATGTGAATCATAGCATCCTGTTTCTACTGTTGTTGGTTTTGTATGTAGATATTGGTCTTTTTGACAACTGACTGAATCACAAAAATTGAGGACAATAGATGGAAAACCTGAGCTAGTTTTTCTGCTGTGGAGTTATATTGTTTTTTCTCTTTCAAACACTAATTAAATTTTCACATACATTTAACAATACATAATAACTCAATAAAAAGGTACCAAGATGTCATAATATCAATGAATGAAGCAAGACATACCTTAGGGAATCCTGAAATTTAACTAGTTGTCTTGTATTAAACAAAAATAGAAAATGCAGCTTTTGATCTGTTATTAAAGGTGTGTGTAATTTCAACAGCTCCATAAATAGTTTATAACAAATATTAAGTCGAGCTACATGGGTAAACATGCATTAGCATCTTTTTAGCAGTTTTCATTTTGCAGGTAGAGAGAGAAAGCAATTAATCATGCAGGCAGTCACTCAGCATAAAATGTTTGGGAACAGTTGACTCTGTCTCTGATGGGTTCATTAAAATATTGAGATATCTCCTCCTGATTTCTAGTCCTAACTTTTAGCTTTTGGCTGTGACAGGGAAACATATAAGATTAGTGTTCCTGGCAATAAACTGGAGAATTATACCTCTAGGATTTCAAAGTGACCAATGATCATCTTAACCATCTGCCTTGGTTTACTTAAGACCAAGGTCACTACTTTTCTTAGTCACCACCAAAAAATTTTAATTTACCCCTCTCTGGGTCAGTATTTCAGAGCTCAGGGCTGAGTATTGTAACTAATATTGAGTATTTTATTTAAAAGTTGATATTTGTTGCAAATTTTTTATATTTGGTACTATTTTCTTTCAATTGAAATGTTTCTTGAGGCAGACATAATTTTAAAAGCATGTTTGGCAAAACAGATGCTTCTTTCTGTGATTACCTTCATTCATTTGTTATGGATAAAGAAGACTCCTGAAAGCACCACTCATGACATAATTCTTAATAATCTGAATAATGCCAGGATTCCACCTAAATAGATGCTTCCATTTACTGCAAATGCAATTTCATTTATAAAATTTTTGCTTTTTAAGGTCATCTAATCCCAAGAGGATTCCTGAACACCTCACAGGACTTCTAAGATTTTCCTCCCCTGTCTGTAGCAGTCGTGGATATTCTGTTTATTTTGCTAACCCTTTTTCTTTTGCCTTTTTGTCTCTGAGACATTAAGTCTCATGTTATTCCAAAAGTCATCTGACTGCAACTGTGGAGATTTGTTTTGGGGACCAGGTGGGTGTCACAGGCTGTCTGCACTCTGATGAATTCTTTCCATTGCTACTGAATTCCCACTGACTCTCAGCTTTTCTCTTGCCTCTCCTCCCCTGGGAAGGCAGAAGTTTACACGCAGCACGTGTGCCCATGAGCAGCCAGAACACTGCAGAGAATTCAGACTATTAAATTTACAGTTTCTGTAGACTTTAAAAATTCCCACCATTCCTGAAGCATGTTTTCCAGCCAGTCATTGGGAGAGAAAAGGACTGACTGTGCCTTGAAAAGGTCCCAGTTACATCATACAAATATCTAAATGAGTTCTTTGCAAATACTTTAAAATCAGCTTGCAATTTAACCTTCATCCAAGCTTTAAGACTAGCTAGGTATGAGCCAAATTTCTCCCTTTTTCAAATCAAGACTGACACTCACAATTTTCCATCTGTATAAATACTTTGCTGAAAGATATCATTCATTGACAAAAAATTAAATTTCGATTCCATTCCCTGCCTGTCTTGATACACAAACAAAAAGCAGATGCAAAATCAGAAGAAAAGTCCCTTATTGTAGTGTGCCTTCCACCTTTCTCTTATAGAAGAGCAAGTTATACTTGCTTAAATTTCATTAAATTGAATCGATGATAGGGGAGCTGCCCTTGTTTAATCATAATGAAGTGCAGTAATTTCAGAGCAGAAACAAGTTCCAGCTCTAATGAATGTGCTGCTACTGAGCCTGTCCTGGGATAAATGCAGCTCATTGTGTGTTTAACAAGTGAGCATTTTTCAGATGAGGTTGGTGGGAACTCTGCCATCACTTTCACAAGGCCAGAAGTTCATCTTGGGTGAGCAGGATTTCAGGAGAGAGACTATTGACAGACTGAGCCTCCTCTTCTGCCACTGCTTTCCCTCCTGCCACTGCAGAGCTGACACCGCTGTGTGCTCTGAGGAGAGCTGATGGAGAAGGGAAAGGGAGAGGGAGAGGGAGAGGGAAAGGGAAAGGGAAAGGGAAAGGGAAAGGGAAAGGGAAAGGGAAAGGGAAAGGGAAAGGGAAAGGGAAAGGGAAAGGGAAAGGGAAAGGGAAAGGGAAAGGGAAAGGGAAAGGGAAAGGGAAAGGGAAGTGAACAATTACACTTGCCATAAAATGACTAAACCAAAAGGAAAAAGCTGCCTTCATAAACAGTTTTGATAATATATTTTTGATACATATATTTTAATATAATTTCATAAACTATAATAATTAAGTACAAATCATTATTTTCTTTTTAACTGAATTAAAGCCCTTCTGCTTACTAAAAGAACCAAAATATTCCTTCAAAAGAAAACAAAATCACCTTTTCAATTTAAAATCAATGGAATAGTTTTTAAGATGCCAGGGGCAAATGTTTCTTTCTCTTCTAAATATTTTTAATTGAAAGTAGTCAGAAGTTATGAACTTCATTTTTTAAATCTTTTTTTCTTTTCATTAAAAACATGATTATTTTTTTTTTTAATTGAACCACAATGGTAGATCATTGTTGAGTGTGTTCATTAATATAAGTCAAAAGGCTGTAAATCATGTAAAAGCAGTGCATTTTTAGTCCTGGGAATTTTTCTATCTCATTTAATGGACAAAGAATTCATGAAGCTGGATGAAAACTGCCACCAACTTTGCAGTGAAATAAAAAAAAAATCATTAAATGATTAAAGGATTGTAATCACCTGATCAATTTGTATCCTTCCCACTAGCAATACAAAACTCAGAGTAACTTTTATTTTCTGCTAAACAGTATTTTGTGTCCAAGAATGGCATCCTGACTGAGTAATGGACTAGAAATATAAAGTTAAAAGTATATAAAATCCTTTTAACGTATGTTGATATAAGCAGAATATTTTTGCTTCATTTTTCTACCATTAAGAAAATTGGATAAATGAAATTTAAATCAAAAAAAACTTTTTCTTGAATAATAAATGGAACAGACAAACTTTCCAGGAAAGAACTCTATGGAAAATATGGTGATGATTATTATTATTAAAATCATGTATTTCCTGATCTTATGTGCCTTGTCTTTAGTAGAACTTCAGTAAATCTTTAGTATGGTAATATTTTAGTAAATCTTCAGCAAAACATTAATTTACAGATTTCTTCCCATGGTGTTTGGCAGTTAATTGGGCAAAAATAAGATTGGGCAAAAATATTTGGAATCCATGTAATTTTTCCTCTTAACTCCTGTTCTCCTTGCAAAGAGGCCTTGGTTTAGGTATTTGGAAGGTTTCGTGTTCAGACATCTGCACTAGACCAAATCCATCAGAACTAATGGCTCAGGTGAAATTTAATTAGCACTAATTGCCTTCCATTAACTTGAGGCAGAAGGAAATTCTCCTGTTCAGTCATTTTCCGTGGAAGCCTGGTGACACTGCTAACTCCCTGAATACAAGGTAATGTGTCATATATTGAGAAAAAATCTGTATGTCTTTCAGTTCACCAAACTATCAGAAGCTTTCGTGGGTTTTATTTGCAAAAGTGTTTTTTGGCACTCATGGAGGTATCTTTTAATCTATGGTTTTTTGTGCTGCTGAGCTCTGGTTTCATAGGGAAAAAAAATAATCTTTTAACACTATTACACAGGGCTGACAAAATTCTAAAATCTTTCTCCTCACCCCAGCCCAATTTCTCTGAAAATAAAGTTTAGTAAAACAATTTATTCAATAAAGATATCTATGAAGTATCATAAATACTTCAGTTTCATACTTTGTCTTCCTAACTGAGCTCAGAAAGATTCCAGAATGAGTTCTTTATGCCAGATGCCATCAACCCGCCATGCCCCATATTAATGTGAAAAACCTAATTCTTTTAAAATATAATCTTTTAATTTAAACAACATTTACCACACATCCTCTTTTTTTTTCATCTGTGTCTACAGTCAGTATTTTCAAAGTCATAACTACTGATGATAGGACAATAAAAGGGAAATCAAGGTAGATTTAGAATATTTCTGCCTCTTTATCACTACACTTATGACAGTTCTTTGAGCACAGATATAAAACTCTGCATTTAGAGGTAGTTATTCCATACACTGCATCCTCTTGGGCCAGCTGTCACATGAAATTTTTTCTGTCCAATCACTTATTTGCATTTTGGAGACTTTTCTTGAATGGAGGCTCTATTTTTGTGCCAGAAAATATTTCATTTCAGAAAAATTATCCCCTTAATTCAGGGAAAACAAGTCTGAAAACAACATTGCACTGGTTATTTACACTCTGGCCAATACTGAATTTCAGTGAGGGGACATATGTTGGGTAACACACATTAGAAACTTTGTATTGCCACGATAATTCACCACAGCATCTTTGGCACGTTTGGCATTAGAAAAAGCTGAACATAAATTTCAAATGTATATTGAAATCCATGATACAGCTCAATGGTGACTTGCAGAACTTCCTGTCTACTGCTAAAAAAAAAGATTTACAGCTGGCAGAAATGCAGTATTATTCAAAGCTGGTGTAAGGGCACACTTAAAATGCACTCAGAAATATCCTTACATTTTATCGTGTTCTGTAGCAAGAAGAAAATTAATAATTTGAGTATGTATCAATTTGATTAGTAAAAAGAAATGTAAAACGAAATATATAAAAAACTTAATATATAGGGCAAGAAAACAAATTGTAATACAAATAAATCATCATATATTGCAAAAAAATCAGGACCAACTTTTTGTTTTCTGCTTTCTAGACTTCAGAAGGAATATTAAAATTAGAGGAAGAGTCACACTCTCGAAGGAACCAATGGATTTCAAAAATTCAATGTGCACACATTGACCTTTGTAACTTGAGCAGTAACAAAAATATGGTATTTGGATAACTCCTACAGGAATGTGAAAGAGAAGCAAGACAGATATTCTGGAAACAGTTGAAGGGAAAAAGATCGATTTTTTATATAAATGTATATATATATAAATCTATACAATATAATATGTAATATATGTATTTACATATATGATATAACATATATAATATATAATTATATAATATATAATATGTATATTATATATGCACGATAATGTGTTTAATATAATATTTCATTATATTTCCCAGATTTTATAAGTATTATTTATATTTATATATAGTTAATTTAATTTTTATATATTTCTATAAGTAATCTATTATATATATTTAATAAAATATAAATATATATATTAAAATAAACAAATAAGCAAAAGAACTAAAACAAAACTCCAAAGCCCCCTTCTAAGCTAAAACCAAAGCAAAAGAAAATCCCATACTCACATACTGTACAAATTAGTATTGAAAAATGAAAATCTAAAAAATAATTGCTTAGAATAAGAATTAAACCAAACTTCAGTGGCACAGAAATTTAATTGTCTGCATTCCTGCAATGTGATGAAATTCACACAGATCTTCACACAGGAAGCATTCATCAGAACCTGGAAATTCAGGGTTTGCTCACAGGGACTGGGATCTACATCCAGGGGAATAAATTTGGTATAAAACTGGGGAGGAAGCCAAAGCCAGCCTCTGTGCTCAAGCTCCAGCCTTCATCCTTCAGCACAAGAACCTCACAGAACAAGCATATTGACAGCTGAGTCTCCTGTCACAGCTATCCACAGAACACAGACTGAGAAAGTGGGGTAATTAAAGAATGAATATATCTGCAGTTGGTTTTAAAGTGTTTTTTAAATCAGTAGGATTATAGTGCACATATTAAACATTACTGATAAACTCTTAAATGTGTGAATTCAACAACCAGCATGTGCCTTCAAAAGGCAAACATTCTGTTGTGTATCAATATAATTGATGATGATGTTCAAGATTTCATGGCTGCATTGAATTAGTAGATTAAAAATTTCCATAATAGGCTATTTTTGAGAATTTTTCCACATTGTCAAGCTGTTGTTCTACTAGAGTAGATTAAATATGAGGTTGATACCTGGGTAGTTCTACTTTTAGGAAGTTTTAGTGCAGGTTTTCTTGGATTTCAAATACTTTAACTTCAATAGTAAGCCTTCACTTACTATCAGACAATAACATAAATCATTAAAGATGAAGAAAAGAACAAACAAAGTCTGTAGAGCTGTGCTATTCAATCTGTGTCCATTTTTCCCTTTCAATGTGCAATCTTCACAGCTAAACACAGGATAAGCAGCCTCAGTCTTCAAAATGTCAATACAGATGAAAAAGATTATATCAAATGACAACCTAGTGTCCTTCATTTCCCTGCATTTTATATAGCAATCCATGTTTTCTGTGAAGAACTTTCTCTAACTTAGGCCCATTCTAAAATGTTCCACATCTTGTCTTTTAATTCTGACTTTCATATCTCTGATATCAGGAGAGGATAGAGGATGAAGAATGTCTTGCAGAAAGTATCCACTATAATACTTTTTTTGTTATTTAAGAAAACTTTTCCAAAGAATTGATCAAAAATTAGTCACAAGAACAAATTCCAACCATCCATTAAAAAATTAAGATTGTTCAAAAAGAATCTCTGACTTTTAAATTCTCTTTTTCTTATCTTTTTCCTTCACCAGTACCTTGCTTTTGAGATCTGAATCATAACACTAATGCTAAGTCTCATGACTTTTCCTCTGTCTTGATGTGAACATTTTTTCACTTTTTAAGTTTCAATCTCTTGGAAAATTGTGGAGTGGAGAATTAAATAAAGTCAAAAGAATTTTTGTTGTTCTTGTTGCATTATCTCCTCACACAGTGGGATATGATTGGAGAGAATTTTGAAAGACACTTGAAAAGTTGCCCCTGAGTAACAACAGTACAAATGCAGACAACAGCAAAAATGCTTTGTTTCTGGAACATTCTCAGAGAACAGCAACATTTTCCTAGCAAACATACTGATCTTCACTAACACTTTTAATTTGAAAGTTAATTCAAGTAAAATTTACAAAAGCTCTGCCTTTAATGATGATAAAAAATTTTCAGAAAGAGCTGATACATGGCAATGAAATCAAAGGTATGTCAATGACAACGTTAAATTACACTTGTATGATTCTTTCTCTACATTCAGTGAATTTATTAAATTGTTCATTTCACAGTCAATAACAGTTTAATATCTGATCTTGCTTAACACTCCTTTTGAGTTGAAAAAGGTCTATATGGTCACAATCAAAACTTCCTACCTTCTATAAAGGGGACACACTTTTGTCTTCCCACAATAAATCTCTGTAAAAACCAGGGAGCTGCACCCACAGACATTGGGAACTCAAATATCTCCTCTAGTAACAATCATAATCCTACTGAAGTTTCCTGCCATAAATGAAGGTCACAGTAAGTTACAGTTATTTAGAATGAGCAATTAATCCTGTTGTCTGGAAAATGTTTATTCTAAACGTTTTATTCTGTTTATTCTACTAAATAACTCTAAATAATTGAAGAACTTAAAGAAATATATAATTTTGCTCACATCAGTATCATGTTACTTACATTTTTCAATGATATTTAATCCCATGCTAAATGCAGCATACTGGAAGAACAATTCCTCCAATCATATTGTCGAGTACTTGAAATAGCTCTGTACTGAAAGTGCCTCACCACCTTCACTGTTAAGAATTTGTTTCCCAATATCTAATCTAAACCCACTCTCTTCCAGTTTGAAGCCATTCCCCCCTGTCCTGGCATCATATGCCCCTGTGAAAAGTCTCTCTTCCTATTTCTTGCCCCTACCCTGGTGCAGCTCCTTGCACTTAATCTTGTTAAACCAGATGGGATTCCCATGGTTATTCTTTGTGACTGTTCCCTCCTTTACACATAATTGCATGATATGAAATCTATCACCAAATCTTAGCAGACTGTCTATTCTCAAGTCCTGCTAGCATGCTACTGTGAATTCCAAAGCAGAAGATGGAGAATCTGTCTGCAATTCACTGGTTTGCACAAATATTTGAAGAGAATGAAGAAATTAAAAAAGTGAAGTAAGTCATACTTGGTTCAAATGAGCCAGTTCCTCAGCTAAGAAATTACAATTGTGGTTTAAAATCATGCCAAAATTTTGCATTTTAAACTATTAAGTAAAAGGTAATAAAAATTTGCCAGTTGAGGAAATATATATTAAACTTGTTTATTTTTTTATTATTTAGATCATTCAGAAATGCACTTTGGTATCACCCTGAAATTACAGCCTTCTGATTGTATGGAGTATTGTATTTTTTCTATTATTTATTTTTTGATTGTTTATAATGTTGCTAGTTTCTTTGTTCATTTTTCTTTTTTCTTTTCTTTTTGTTAAACCAAAAAAGGGTGAGATGTCACCCTGAAAACTCAGCTTCTGAGCTTGCTGACATGGTTTTCTAAAGACTTTCCCAGGACAGTAACTGTAAACATAGATATGTGTACACTCTTTCTGTTACACGTCTTGTGATGGGCATCTCTCATGGCCAGTGCAGTGAGAAAGTGTTATCCTGACTATCCAATCCCTGGCCATGGTCAGAAACCTATAAATCCTGGGAGGGAAAATAAACTTTCTCTTTTCACCACACCTCGACCTATGTCCGTGTGATCTGTTCATCTTCAGCGGTAACACTTTGGTTTCAGCTAATTCAATGTATATTTCTGTTGTGAGAGGTTCAGATATGTGAAAAGCAGATTTGGCAGTAACCTACTATTTGATGTCTGCTGGAGAATTATTAGTAAAATTTATATTTTTTTATTTCTTAATTAGGACAGTTACACATCCTTAAAGATAAAATACACCATATTCTGGGTCATGGGATTCTTAAACGTGTAACTATATATGTCATGATAGTTTAAATGAAGAAATGCAGTTCCACTACTAAAATTTTTGACTATCTTATATAAAGCCAAAGGTAAATATAGATCCAAACACACAGACTGAAAACCAGAAATAGCTGGCCTAGTTAGGAACTGCATAAAACATTTTTCATGGTAAATGTTATTGTGGACAGAAGGTTAAAAGGGAACCCTTTCAGATGTTGGAATGGTTCATTTCCATTCAGCATGTCACATGGGGGCTTTGCAGGTAATTTTGGTACGATAGGACTTAAGGCTTTGCTGAATGATAAACCCTGATGCAGGTCTCACCTCATTTCATGGGGGAATTGGAGTGTTCCTCACAGGGATGAAAAAATTAATGATCTATTTCTGTCAGGTTTATTTTGCAGACATGTAGAACACAGGACTGGTTTTAGTGTTGGTGCTACTTCAGCATGCCAAGGTCTGTTGTGCTCTACTGAGATATCTGAGATCTTTCAGCCCTGAAAGTGGTGCCCTGATGCCCTGGACCATTTTCCCTTCCCAAATACACTTTTGGTACACTGGTCCATTGTGTCACAGTTCCCTCCTGCAATCCCTCCAAGAGGGCTGCAGGTCCCTCTCAAGGCTGAGGTGAATTCCCTTGGTGAATGGGTGGAAGTTGCATCAGCTTCACATTTTACAGAGCACTCTGAAGTCTTTGAGATGGAAAGCTCCTTGTAATGATTCTGAACATCTCCCAGACATTCTAAACATCCAGATATCAGTTTACACCATAAACCTCATACTTCTCACATTTTAAAATATCGGTGTGATGAATGCTGCAAGCATTTAAATATGTATTTTCTATATTAATTATATTAATTATATTTATATATTAACTATTTTCTTTCCCTGTTTTGGATTTAAGCACTAGGTCTGTGGAAGAAATTAGTATCTGATTTCTTTTTCTAAACAAATCAAAGGAGATAATCTATTTTTATGTGTTCTTTCACATGGTTAGGTTGCAGGTGTAAAGAAGTGCAAATGTATTTTGTTCATGATCTTAGTTCAGACAGCTATTTTTATGTCACTCCATAGAAAATCTCCATAAATGTCAAATCTGTCTGAACAGTTTTATTAAGCCACTTTTATTATGCCATCAGGCACTTTTAAAATAGTTCTTTATTAAGAAAGTTTTTTTACATGTTTAATTTGTGTGTTCATTAAAGTAAAACCTTTCCTCCTGAACAACAAATCTTGCTATGACATCCTTTTTTAAAGCCTTTTCTGCCTGAATTTGTCCCGGAAGTCCTGTAGTATATTCAAGTATCAGGATGAGAAAAAGTTATCAAATGTGAATAAAAAACATACCCTTAGGAGCAACTCTCTGCCTACAGCAAAGGTTATTATTCCCAGATATAGCTGTGTAATTATTTCACTATTAATTTGCCTGGTCACTTTCAGCTTTGCATTATCACAAGAAATATTTGATAAAGTGTCATATAAAGCATTGACTAATCTAAAGTTATAGAAAAAGGGGCTCAGCCAGGTGACTGAGCAGCTGGCATTACCTTTATAAAGAATAAAAGCCTTTGTTTATTCAGAAAGCCAAAACGGTGTGGGGTTGAAGGCTACAGGGTACCCAGAGGCTGCTGAATTCAGAGCTGCTGTGGATTGGACTGCAGCAAAGCACTGAGCCCCTGCCTGGGCTGACCTGCCAGCTCTGCCTGTGCACACAGGGAACCATCCCCAGGCTCTCCTCAACCTCCCTGGTCAGGTCACTTGGGTCAGAGATAAAAGAAATTCAGTATCTGAAGTAATGCTTAGGGAGCTCAAGTCCAAAACTGTGCTCGCAAATGACTCTTCTAAGCATCTGCCTAAATTTAGAAGTAAATAAAAGAAAACCTCTTTCAGCACTACCAGACTTGACTTTAATCTTGCAAAGCAGTTTTGTGACATGTAACTGACTGTACCAGAACTAACAGATATCTCAGCAATTAGCAATAGGCCTATTATAGGAGTAGAAATAGAGGTTATACAGACAACGGATCTCGTCTACAAAAGTCAAATACAAAATAGATAACAGTCTAAATTTCCAGAGCTGGGGGAGAAAGCCCAGACCTTCTGCATCTTGACAGGAGAGTAACTTCAAACACATCTGCCCAAAATTGCCAGCATGGGAATAGAGACAATAAAAGCAAGCCAGTGTGTAGGACCAGTGCTTAGGTTTGTCAGTTAAGGCCTGGGAGTTCTGATCTCCAATGGTATTTCCCAGATCCTCCTAATTATTCAATTCCTGTCTAGAGATGAAGTACTCAGTGCTTAGGTAAGCATGTTCAGCTGTATAAATGTACCATGGAAGATGAGTGCCTGAGCACCATTTCTAGAGCTGCTCCTAAACACAGTTTAGACAGCTAGAGCTGAATAATGATGCAGATGAAAACCCAAAGCCCAAGGATAGAGGGAGACCAAGGCACTCACTGGACACCAAAGGGAAGCACAAAGCTTTGAAAAATCTCTTTAACATTTTACCTTAACACAGTGGACTAGACTGAATCTCCACATCTGTAGTCTCGCAGAGGTTTCTGTCCTTCAGCACCTACCCTGAATCTCAGCACAGATATTTTTTTCTCCCTGTATGTAAAGATAAATGAGATTGTTTAATATTAAGGCCACAACAGAAGCAGAAGCATCAGGGTTAAATGTATTGCAATATAGAGGTCAATTGATTTCATACAGCTCTGAGACTCAGTTTGCTGTTAGAGAACACAAACAAGGGGATTCTGTGCATGAAAACCTCCATTTCTCTGTTTTAATCTCCAGTGACTTGCTTAAAAAAAAATAATTTTGAATTCTTTGACAGTAGTGTTGCTGCAAATATTGTATAATATAATTAAATGAGAGTTTTATGCCAACATTATTTACACAACTGAAGTCATAAACTTTCACTGAGTAGGTAATAGCTGAGAATTTATTTTGCCATAGAGAATTTAATATCTCACAATATCACTTACAGTCTCAGTTGTTTATTTTTTTACCTCAAACGTCAAACACCTGGGCATGAGG
The DNA here is from genome assembly GCF_971803275.1 of Cyanistes caeruleus. Taxonomy (NCBI): domain Eukaryota; kingdom Metazoa; phylum Chordata; class Aves; order Passeriformes; family Paridae; genus Cyanistes; species Cyanistes caeruleus. Next base: position 11,232,408 of record NC_141702.1, read on the forward strand.
ATGGACAGTAGTGCAGACACATCCTGGTTCCCTTCCCTTGTCCCCTTCCCTTGTTCCCACTGTTCACCTACAGCTAGTAGGTGTTTCCTGGCCATCTATATGGGACTTTCAGATGGTCAGTTTTCACCCCGTGTGACAGGCTGAACTGCAATTCACTTCTCATTCTGCAGGCAAATTTGCAATTCATTTCACTGCAAGAAAGGAAACTAAAAGTTAGATGCTGCAATACTTTAACTCACTATTTGGCCTGGACCAAAAGAGTTTGTTTTGGTTTGTTAAATATTATGCAGTGTGACTTAGGGATCTTAAATTAAACTGCTATTTATGTCTGCTAAGTAAGAATGGCTTGCCAGGTGCTTGCCAATATCAATCAAACCTGCTTCAAGGACATTTTGAAATGTAATTGCAATGCCAGTGACCACTAAACATTACTATTAAGCCATGTTCCCATAAATAAACCCTGGCTGATAGAGTTTTATGGGAACAGGTTGTAGACTGAATTAGTTAAGAGACATTGCTGATAGGATCTGGATGTGTGCAATTGAGCCATCAGTGGGATCTGATAAAATGAAAAAAAAAATAAAAAAATCATATGAAGATTAAAATAATTATTAAAATAATTAATATTACTTCTGCATTGCCAGAATTACAGTTTCAATATATGCCAGGATCAAAAAACACAGTTACCTCATAAAACAAATGGATAAGTATTTTTGTCCCTTTTGGGACAAGCAAAGCTCCAGTGTACCCCTGGCTGGCTGGTTGAGTCCTGCACACATAGGTAGGTCCCTCACTCCTGCAAGCCCTGCTGCACTGGAAGGCTTTTGTTGTGAGTCCCACAGTCCATCAGTGGTTCATCAGAAAGCACAACTCCACTCTCAGCTAATTACTAAATATGCCTCCCCAGTGTGCTCAGAGGCCAGATTCTGTGACCTGCATGGCCATATTGAGTGGCAGTGCATGACTTCAGTGAAATCAGCAAGAACTATAATGCAGATTTTAAGTGGATTTTCTGCCCAAATTAAAGTCTCTTATTTTCATGTATTTAAGGTTCATATTTTCAATTCCTCACTATTCTTTTAAGAATGCTGAATCAATTGCTCACTTTTTGAGGAACACTGATTTGGCTCACATTGTAAGACTCTGAACTGCAAGTGCCCAATTATTGCCTCTTTACAGAACAAAGACATTCAGGCATTTTAAAGGAAATCAAATACTAAAAGCTATAAAATAAATATTTGGAATGGAATCATAGAAATAGAGGTTGTATAGCTCAGCCTTCCACTTGAGGCAGAGCCATTCCACACTAGATCAGGTCAGCTATGGCTCTGCTTAGCTAAGTTTTGAAAAAATTCCAAGGATTAAGACTCCATAGACTCTCTGGGAAAACTTTTCCTAGACTGCACAGCCCTCTCAGTGGAAAATCTTCTGATATCAAATCTGAATCTCCCTAACTGCAGTTAGGAACCATTAGAATTTGACATAACACTGAGCATTACCAAGAAGAGAATTTTTATTTACCAATGTCAATACAAACTACTAGTTGCATATTTTCAGTGCCATCTAAGGCAGTCTGCTTCACAGAAAAGATTTGAAAGAATGTGTTTATTTTGGGGAAGGTCATGGGTCAGGAATGTCATGAAGTGAAGTCAGTAGTTTCAACCTGTGGTCCCAAGATTTCTGACTGTTTCTGGAAGACTTCCAGACACTTAAACAGTAATGAAATGAAAATAATAATAATTTTAAAATCCAGTAGTCAGCATGGAAAGTCTAAACTTCTATTTAAAAAAAAAAAAAAAAAAAAGAGCTCTGCTAACTGAAGTAAAATTCATTTAAAATTATGTTTTAGTGGTTAGGACTGGTGAGTTCTACTTCAGTTCTCTGTTTTGCTAAATCTTGTTTGATCAAATGCAAATAATCAGAATTCTACAGGAATTCTTCAGTGTAAAATTAAGCTGTAGTTAGCAAATCTTTTCTGTCTATGCTTGTGAAGAAAAAAAAATATTTCTTTTTAAAAGTCTCATCACCTTCAAAAAGAAGAAAAAGCTAAGAAAATTCAAAGATGAAACCAGGTAGCAACTTATGAAAGATATGAAGAATCTGAGGGTTTGCTTGGGTTTTTGCTTGTTTGATTGATTGTTTGGTTGGTTTTGGTGGGTTTTTTTGTTTGGGCTTTTTTGTGGTTTATCTTTTTCCTGCAGGCAATAGGAGTCTTACATTTGACTCCAGAAGGATCAATTGAGTGATGGGGTAGAGCAGCACAGTGAGTCATGTTTTACAGTGGGAAAGACTGGTTAAAGGTCAGCATTTGGGAAAAATAAGGACACTTCTCCTCACTTCTTGTGATGTGAGAAATAGCCTTAAGCAAATCACTTCCCTGTCCTTTCCCTCCTCTTACTGCAACAATGGAATACTGTTCTTCACCTCATATATAAAGCGCTGCATGGAGGACGAGTGTGCTATAAAAGCTTGAAGTATGACAGAATGTCAAAGCCAACAAACATAAATACAGGCAGTGGCATTGAAATACTTCACTTTATCCATTCTTTTTCTTTTTTTTTCTTGAATGACGTGTGGGATAATGACTACAAGATCTCTTGTCTGCTAAGCTGACATTTCTTATGAAGTGCTGAAGGGCATTGCCATTAGAGTTTTTGCTTTTCCAAGTGTTTCAGCAAGGATTTGATTGGCAGATCACTGGCATTCACTTGGAAAGTTACAAAACACAGGAACTGCAAATAAGGTAAACTGCTTTTACCTGAATATTTCCCCACAATGGAGTATGGAAAATTTTGCTAACTCCGGGATAATCCTGTATAACCCATTACTGAAAAACAGAACTACTGGATAATTAATCAAGGTTATATTTAGCATTCATATTGGTTTCCTAGGACTCTTTTCAGTATTTTTGATAGTCAGGAGGTAAAAAAGATTTCCTGTATTTCCATTTTTTTCCTCTGAGGAAAGTTTAAATTGATTTCCTTTCTTATTTAAATGTTTTCAAGTAAAATGCTTCCTTTTCATCTCCAGGTAGCACTCAGGTGAAGTCTTCCAAAAGAGATAATCTGCATATAATATTCACAATATAGAATAGAAGGAAATAATAGTCTCCAACCTGAGTATCTAGACTCACATTTCTTCATGAATTTTGACAAAAAAAACCTAAATGTCTCCAGCTGGTGTTCATAGCCATACTGAGAGTGATCTTTACTTTCTTAAAAGATTAGTCCATTTTAAATAGGTATATTCTGTTAACTTATCTCTTTCAGTGCAGTTCCTTTAGCTGAAGCTACTAAAAAAGTCAACCTTGAGGAGTAATTCTTCTAAGCTAAACATCTAAGCTAAACATGAAACAATAAATTTACATTTTGTATCTCTCTTTATGATCACATTTATTCAAAATTAATTAAAATTGCTTTCCTCCCAGCTTTTTGCACACCCCCAACCTCCTTGATGGTAGATCAGTTTAAGGAACAGAAAAGATCTTGATGCTGTGTAAGCACTGCTCAGGAATGAATAAATAAAATATCCCTGGGAAATCATCACTGTTTGCATCACAGATCCCAAACATAAGCCCATACAAGCTGCTATGAAAAAATTTAACTCTATCCTAGTCAAAACCAGCAGAGTATCAAAAAATCCACAGAGATATGCAGCATCATATTGCAATTCCATTGTTTAGATCCAGCTTAGCTGCAGTTCTTATTAACATATTTATGAAATAGGAAGGATGAACTGCCAGATTTATTTTATTTGCTGGAGTAGAGGAAATTATATCAGAAATATAACCAGAATTGTTAAAGGATTTGTAGCTTTTACTAAATAATTTGAAATGTGGAAATTATCTACCTTAATCATTTAATTGAGTTATAGGGGAGAGGGGAAGGGCATTTTTTTGATCACCTCTTTTTTGATCCCTGAGTAACACCTAATAAATCTGAAAAGTTAGATTTAAAAACTTAAATCCAAAATGCTCAACATTGAAGTTGAATGTGGAACTGCTCTCAATTTAGAGCTGATGGCATAGTGCTGATCCAGTTCTTCCCATATTCCCAGATTTTTTTTTCCTGTCTGCTTTTCTGGACCATACAAGATTACTTTAAGAACTGCTTTAGAGGAAAGAACAAATTTGGCTTCGTTGGTGCAGGAATCTCTGGGATCTTCTGGTACTGAGCTGAATTTAGATTTAGAGCCAGCTTAAGTTCTGATATAAATAACAATTCCTTGTTTTGAGAATCTTTAAATTGAAGCTGTGTGTGTGTAAAGATGTTTGTTATGCAATAGACTAAATATTTACAGAGCAGTAGCTACATTCTCAAAGTTATGTCAACACTGAACTACACAGTTTCAAGGCAATTTAATAACTTCTGGAGTTTTAGTCTTCTCCTGGATATGGCATTGTAATATCCAAACTGGCCATGTCTACGAGCTGATGTTGCATCTTATTGACTGATTACTGTGTATTAAATGTTACACTGATATTCTTATATTTTAAAAAACATGGCTTATTGCCTAAATTGGCCTACAAAAATAAACATATATATGAAATTATCCTTTAAAGTATTGTGGTAATTAAATAATTTTAAAATGAAGCTTTGTCCTCTCTCATCCCCACTGGTTTTAATGTGATGAATAATTAATTTCTCACTGGCTATTAATTAGAGAAGTGACAATTTTGCTCAGGTGATAAACTACTTTCCTGCAAATTCCTGCCCCTTCCAGAGCAAAACTATTCAGAGCTCTGGAAGATTCCCACTGTAGTTCATCCTGCTAATGTCAGAGATCCATGTCTTTTAACATGATTCACTGTAACAAAAAACATAAACAAATGAAAAAACTATCCAGGAAAATCCTCAGGCCATGTTCAGGGCAGAGTCTTCAACAGTTCACCACATAAAAAAAAAAGAAAATATTTTTTCTCCAATAACCATTTATTTTTGTTGTTGTTGTTAATATTATTTTTTTATCATTGCTGCTAGTTTTTCTTAGAGATATTAACCCTAAGGGCTTATACTGTTTTTTTTAACTTAGATTTTTTTTCAGTACCAGACATCTAGTGCTCCCTATGTGGAGATAATTTAAACTGAAATCAAAAGTGCTAGCCAGTGGCAATGAAACAGATATAACTCCATTAAATTTGCCATGAAAATTTCTGACTGTAAATCATGTATTTTGCTAAGTTAAATTTTCTGGAACCTGAAACCATGCATTCTTTATGCAAAAAATTGGCATGCATTATCATCAGCCAGTGATGATGAAGAAATTAATTAAAAACTTATTTTCAAAGCTGAACCACAATTTCCAAATTAATTTACTTATTAAAATAGTGTAATTTCTTAGCAATGATTACTTTTCTTCATAAGCAGATTGACAGTCCCCCAGGCTTACAATGTGAAAATCTTAATCAAACTGATAATTAATTCCCTCATTGATGATAAAACTTAGGTGACTGAGTGAGCAGTCTCACTGAAACTCACGAGGATGCTACAAGAGGGAATATTGTAAATCAGGCACTACTGCCTGATTTCAGTGTTTCCCTTAAAGACACACGGAGTTCCACCAGGCATCTTGGAATCAAAAATCTTATTTCTCATTGCCAAACTTCTGAAACTGTACTGTAGCTGTGTTAGCTTTGTGTTTAATGAGCTAGAGTTGGATCAGATATGTCAGATCACTTTAGATAACTTTTAGCAACTTAAACTTCACTCATTTTCACTATAAATGAAACTCTTTGTGTGAGAATGGGAGAAAAGCCTAATATTCATTCCAGCTGCAACAATATCTGCAAAATCTATAAATTTAACATCATCAAATGAGTAGCTGCATTAAGAAAGAAGCATGTGTGTATATATCAGGATAGTTTAGAATATAGATTGAAAGTGTCTAAAACTCTCAATTCTCAAGTGTTTTATTTTACACAAATTCTGGTCATGTAAGGACTAATTCCTGATCTCATCAAACTCTGAAGACAAAATAAATTCTGCTTTTATCCATGGTAGGGTAATGTAAGTGGGAGCTGGAACTGGTCCATAGTCTTTTTTTTTGTTTAGGTTTTTTTCCTCAGGATATCAAGACTTTGTACCAATTAGTTCATGAACCCAAACTAAAATCATACATTTTTTGTCCCTAGAAAGATGTCATTACATCAGTAAATTTTCTGTAATCTCTACATGTTTTAACAACTCTCTGAAAGAGATCTGAAGAATAAGGCATTCCATGAAAAGCTTTTCTGGACAGAAAGGGATTCATCTTTATTTTAAATTAAACTTAAAATTAAGTAGATTATTTTCACCTGCTCTCATATAGTCTAAGAGAAGGCATTATCTGTGGAAGAATTCTGTCTCAACTTACTCAGTCATGTACACATCAGGTCGTGAGAGTTGCATTCGGATACCCTGCATTATTTCTTCTCTTACAATCTGAAAACAGAAGTATTGCAAATGACTAACAGACCAGAGATCTAACTTCAGGAAAATAAAGTTACAGGAGATCAATCTGATGCTCCATATCCATTTTCACTCAATAGCCATAAGCAGCAACACTCATAAATTCTGCCTTACAGGAATATGGGCTATTACTGTGTTTAGCATTCCTACTGTATCTTTTCTCAAAATAAAAGTTATTCTTGGTCTATCTGATTGATTCAGACTCAACTCTGTATACAAACCAATCACTCATTTTTCTCATTTGGAATTATATTTATTGTTTGTCAATGTAAGATCTTTGCCAATGTCCAAACTGTGATTCATTGTATTCATTACATTTCTCTTCAGGAAAAAAACAAACAGAAAACTATTTTGGTTGTCAGACACATAAAACAATCATCCAGTCCAACTGCCTGAGGATTTCAGGAATGACAAAAATTTAAGGTATGTTCTTGAGGGCATTGTCCAAATGCATCTTGAACACTGACAAGCTTGTGGCACTGGCCATCTCTGTAGGAAGCCTCCAGGTGTTTGATACCCTCTTGGTAAAGAAATGCTCCCTAATGTCCAGTCTAAACCATCCCTGGTACAGCTTAGAGCCAATCCTACATGTCCAGTCCCTGGATGCCAGGGAGAAGAGCTCAACTCCTCCCTCTCCACCTGCCCTCCTCAGGAAGATTTACAGAGCATTATGATTGTCCCTCAGCCTCCTTTTCTCCAGACTGGAGCAACCCAGAGCCCTCAGCTGCTGCTCACAGGATGTTCATTACAGCCCTTTCATGTGTTTTGTTACCCTCCTCTGGATGCATTCAAGGACCCTCGTGTTTTCTGTCCCAGAACTGCCCACAGCACTCAAGGAGAGGCTGCACCAACCCTGAAGAAGTCAGAAATGTATGAATATCACTGTGTGAGTAATGTCCACTTTTCATTCTTCTTTTTTCACTATGACATGAAGTCAGTATCAACCTGTGCCCAGCTCTGGACAGACAGATATTTGTGGTTCATGTAAAGACAAGCATTTATGCATCTGGTAGCCCCGGTTCTCAGTGGCAGACCAAGAGTGAGGTTGGATTAATATTCAGTCTGCTGTGGGGGAGCTCCCTGAGTCAATGTTTGCCTGTCATCACATCCTTTGCAATTTGGAGTGCCCCAAGTACTTTGGAGGAAACAAAGTTGACATGATAGACATTATACCTAGTTCTCCAAAGAGCTGAATTCAAGAAATATTTGTTAGAGTTAACAGGTCTGTTAGCAAGATATCAATAAGCAGTTACACTGTGACTACATTGTAAAATATAATGTATAGGAGGAAATCTAGACCTCCAGCTATCTTGATAACTGAGGAGAAGCTTTAAAAACTTTCTGTCATACTTAGATATTATTCTACCACTACAATAAGGCATAGACCCATTCCTGTCTCTTCCACCACTTCCTCTGACTCCATCCTCTCCCAGCTGCACGTCATAAATAGAACTATTAGAGCGCAGGAATAGAGCAGTTCTGTCATTCCCAATCCCATCCTTTCCCCTACGCAATTTCCTTCCAAGCAGACATGGGCTGGAGACTTCTTGCCATGTACCACTAAAGACTATACTCCTGAAAAGAAATCTATGACCATTTACTATGAATGGACAAAGCTGACATTTTTATTTTGAATATAACAGAATTTATATATATATCGGTGCAATATTCTGAATGCTTTGAGGCATTTACAGCAGTCAGTATAAACACATTACTTATTACTGGATTTTAACTAGAACTCAATCTAAATTAATGAACCCTTAGGCAATACAAAAGACAACAATAAAATAAGTATCAAACTACTGACTCTAAAGTCAAAAAACAAGTTTCCTATTGCACTCCAATATCTACAAGAGAGAGAGCTGATGTTGCCAATAATCTGAAAAAAAACCTGAAAGATACAGAAAGCGATTCTGAAAATGTTCTGGAGTATTTTGAAGGTTTTTGTTTTAAAAAGGTGAAGGAGAGAGATTTGAAGAGTGTGCTTTATCATGATAATGTGGGCTGGGAACATTTTTTGTCTCATTGCAGAGCAGAATCTTTTTCACTTCACGTGGAGGTCTCCTTCAATGAATAAAAGGCATAAAAGCACAAGTTAAACGTGCATGTACCAGACAAGTGTGTACAGAGAATAACAAGAATTAAAGCATTACAGGGCTGTAACACGGCACGTTACAAGAATAATTCATCATCCTGCTTGCCAGCGACAGGTTACTTTCCATTTTAGTATGTCACAACAGAGGAGACAAAGCAGACATCAGAGATATCTGGAGCACTGCAATCAGCAGTTGTACATGTGTGCTGGAACAGTTCTTTGTGCCACCTCAGCTTATAGTTTAGTCATAATTAGTGGGATTGTCAAAAAAACATGTTATAGGTGTTTATCTTCCCTCCTCCCACAAGAGATAGCAAATTCCCTCTCACTGGTAGATGAGGAGCCATAGACTGCTTGCTCTTCCAAATACAAAAATAAAAATGTCTCTGTGAATTTTAAATTATTTTTTCACCTTTAGAGTTAACATAGGGTTGTGTAACTAGAATCTATTTACACACAGATAGCTCAGCTGGTTAGAGCAGGGTGCTAATAACACCAAGGTTGTGGATTCAATCCCCATGTGGTCCATTCACTTCAGAGCTGGACTTGATGATCCTTGTAGGTCCCTAAAAACTCAGAATATTCTGTGATCTGACACATACATGCACATAGCTGGGTACAGAGATGAAATAAAATGTTGCTTGACTGGGTTTTTCAAAAAAGTTTTTTCTATTCTATTGGGTGGCTAAGGGATGTTCCAGCTTGCTTGAGCTTGGCCTTGGCCTGTGAATACAGAACTAGGTCTGTGGCTTTGCCCTTTTCACTAACTCCTTAGCAATCATGCATTCAGTCCCCAGAGAAAATATGGAATAGGGAATGGCAAACCTAATGGGTTTTCCATGAGGACAGGTCCTGAGAGCTCAGCTGGTACAGCACTGCTGGGCTGGTGCCAAGAGGCACTAACAACAGAGCCAGAGCTCAGCTGCAGGGCTGAGTCCTTCCTGCTAGAGCAGAGTGAACCTGTGCACTCTGCATGGCTGGGTTCTTCCAGGAACCCCCCTGTAGAGAAACTAATGCTTTATTTTGAGAAAAGAACTATCTGAAGGTAACAGTGGTGAAATGTTTTCTCATATTTGAGTTTTAATGCAGCAACAAATCCTTTACCCTACTTGAAATGTTTAGTGTATTGTTTCTTATAAAAAAACTACATCATAACCCTTAGTAACCAAAGAGTGAGTTCCCTTTTAAAAATTAATCACTAGGAGAAGGTGTGTGCACAGAGCTGAGGGTATTAAGCTGTATAGACAATAGATAGTTTGATAAAAACATCTTGGCAGAGAAGTGGTTCAGGTGTATTACATGTCACCTCCAGCTTTAATCTTGACTAATGAACTCAATGAGGATGTTTTTTTTTCACTAGCTAGCAGTGTGCTCATGTTCTTTTCATTAAATAAGACAGGAAAAATCCTACATCCCTATTTTTAGATTCTCCTTCTCATTTCTCACCAGGATGAAATAAGGTATTATAACAACTTTGTTATTCTGCACATCCTTAATTTACCCTCTGTCCTAGTAGCTCCTGTACAGGAATTTAGTAGGTACTACCAGCTCATAAAAAAAAAAAAAAAAAAAAAAAATGTTAAGAAGAAATAAAGGAAACTAATTGGGTTCTTAAAAAATGTGTGGTGCAATTTAAAGCACCATAGAATAACCAAGATGCTTGGAGAAGAGGTACCAAGAGAAATATCAGAGACTCTTGGGGTGACTACAACCCTCTGGTAAAGTTTCCTGGAAGCCAGGAAGAATGTTCTAGAAAAAAAGTGTTTATCTTTGTAAAGTAAAATAGAGATTCAGGCTCTGCCCTGTAAATGAAGTAAATAATAATTAATAGATAAATTGGATCTATGTGGTGATATTATTGTGCAGCCTTAATATTTAGATAGAAATAGGTGCTGAATTTAATGTGTTTATGGAATTTCATAAGAGGATTCATTATGTACCATGGTATGAATGTAAAAACTAACTCTGCTGTACAGAAAAGCAGGTGCCAAAGAGAGATTGGGATTTACGCTTTTTTCTTGTACTTAGATTTCTAAACTTTACCTTCCAAAAAAGCCATCATAGCTACTCTGCTTTGGCAAGGGAGAGTGAGGACGTACTCACTTGTTTTCAGTGGATCACTGATCAACCTATCCATTTGGGATTATTTTTATTCTTTAGGGAGGGTTTCATACTTTCATGGGTTTCATGGTTCATCAGCCTGAAGTTGATAAATTTTTTTATTTTCTACCTACATGGAGAATATACCTGGCTGGTTTGCAAAATGACTACCATCTGCTTCATCAATTCTGCTTTACAAAAAGAAGTTGGTATTTAATGGGCCGAGAGTACAAGCATCTGGGGAAAACAAATGGTAAGATCTGGACTCTAGCTTTTGTTATGAGGACTATTATATATTTTATCCCATATAGGATGCATAATTAAGTCTTTAAAATAGGTATCAGAACATGTAATTCCCTGGTCTGACCCTAAATTACTGCTTAGTGGATTGGCAGGGTTTCTGCACTGGGCACAGAGCATGTCATAGAAAATTTTTATTGGAGAAATTAATGAACTTGCCTAAAATTGACTCGAATATCTTGCAGAATTTCCCTCTAAAACTGTCCAGCATTATTAATTTGAGCTTTTTGTCACATTAATAAATTCTAAAGATAGTCTTAATCTTATGTTTCAGTCTGGCATCATATTTCTTTTATTATTGCTTTCAGGCTTAAAATAGCACACAGCATAAGTGGACATAAACAAATGGTGAATATCAGCCCATCAATTGGCTCAAATAAGTCCTAAAAATACTGCAAAAACATTAACTCCTCATCAATTTCAAGAGAAGGTTAGTTTTAATTGGTTATGTTGGCTGCTACATATTTGGAAAAGGAGAAAAGATGGATAATGGTATATCACAGCCATAATGCACCACTTCTAAATGTAACTATTATATTTCAAACAATTATATTTTTATTTGAATTTAATATAATACATATAATAGTATATGTATGCACCTATATAGTACACTAGTATATTGTCATATATTTTACATGAAGTTCTATTTCCTGCTAGGAGAAAGTCATCTTAAACCTCTAGCTCACACTTACAACAAGAAGAGTGTAATACAGTGTGTTGGGTTTGCACAGCCAGATTTTGGGACCAGGGCCGTTACAGGGATGGCTTCTGTGAGAAGATGCCAGAAGCTTCCCCATGTCTGACAGAGCTGATGCCATCTGGCTCCAGGATGGACGAGCTGCTGGTCAAGGCTGAGCCCATCAGTGAGGGTGGTCACAGCTCTGTGAGAACATCTTTAAGAAAAAACAATAGTGCCATAGGTAATTATGGCCAGAGAGGAGCAGAGAGAGAACATGTGAGAGCAATAACCCTGCAGACACCAAGGTCAGTGAAAGAGGTGCAGGAGGTGCTCCAGGCACTGGAGCTGAAATTCCCCTGCAGCCCCTGGTGAGGCAGCTGTGTCCCTGCAGCCCATGGAGGACCACAGGGATGCAGAGATTCATCTGCATCCCATGGAGGATCCCAGCAGGATCCTTCTGAAGCAGGTGGATGCTGGAAAAGGCTGTGATCCCACGGGAAACCCATGGAGGAGCAGTTTCCTGGCAGGGACCTGCAGACTCACAGAGGAACTCACCCTGAATCAGGTTTCCTGGTAGGACTTGTGACCCTGTGGGGGATCCACGCTGGAGCAGTCTGTTCCTGAAGGACTGTACCCTGTGGCAAAATTACCCACATTGCAGCAGCTCATGGAGAACTGTTGTTTGTGAGACAAACTCTCACAAACATGCTGGAGAAGTTTGTGGAGAATGGTCTCCCATGGGAAGGACTCCCCTCCCTTGTCAGCAGCAGAAGCAAAGTGTGATGAACTATCCATAACCCCCATTCCCCATCTTCCCTCCTGCAGAAGAAGAGGTAGAGCCTGGGCAAGAGGGAGGGGGGTATAAAGGTGTTTTTGAGATTTATTCTATTTCTCATTATCCTGCTCCTATTCTGTTATTAATAAATTCGTTTAATATCCTCAAGCTGAGTCTATTTGGCCCATGATGGCATTTAGTGAGTGATCTCTACCAGTCCTTATCTCAATTCATGAATCTTTATATTTTCCCTTACAGTTGCAAAGGGGAGTGATAGTGAGGCTTTGGTGGGTGTTTGGAATCCAGCCAGGGTCAACCCCCTACATAGAGTTAACCATAAAATCTTTAGGCTAGGGTTATTTTTATGCACACATAATTTTATAAGAGTTTTATTCTTTATTTTATGGAACATTCAAATACTTTGATTATGTATGTGGTACTTAAATCTACTGCACAATTGTAATTCTTTGTAACCACCTACTAAAGTTAACTGCTCCCTCAAGAACACTTGGAAAATTATCCTCAGGACAAAAGCAGAAGCAAAGCATAGTGTCTTGGTGCCTTTGAGCATTCTCCTAAATCTCTACCAAAGCTCCACCTTGGCTGCAGATGTTGACAGCCCTATAGAAGCCAATACGTGGCAGAGTAAAGTCAAACAGTGTTGAAGCTTTTGCTAAACAAAACATGTTTTGGTTAGAAAATCAAAACTTAACACACATAGCGAAGAGAGGAGTCTGTCATGGCAAATGGAAGAGTGGTTAAAAAGCAGCACCACTCAGAATACATGTGTTCCATCTCTAAATAACACTCCATTGCTGTTTAGTTTGCTACAGGTATGTCAGGCCATTATTAGGCATCACAACACTGCAAAAAGGCCCAGATTTATTGCCCAGTCCTCTGTATTTCAGGGAAGAGAAATTCTATACTGCATAAACTCATCTAGACATCCAATGCCTTTCTTCTCTTCCACATTAAATGGTGAATCAGATGCTTCTAATCAACTGAGTATTGACTTCCCTTTAACATTGTCAGTTAACTCTGACTGAGGATCTGATGTGGTTTTTAGACCACTGCAATATTTTCCTTCCTAATGAGGGTTACACTCTTACTACTGCAAATTTTGAAAGTTGTGTGGAAGTATGTGGACCAAGAGAATATTCTTTTTCCTTGTTGCTGTGCATCACCTGGGCTCAGCAAAAGAACTGCCTGTTGTATGCATGATCTGATAACTGCAGACTGTTTCATCTTGAATCCTAAATAAGAAATAGATAAAAAAATACAGAAAATCTGTAAGTGTGCTTCCCCTTCAATTTGCAGACTCATACTTGCCTGGAAGAAGAGTAGCAGCTTTTAAGGAAATTTAGGTACTGAGCTTAGGAAACAAGCTTGAATGGAGGGCAATCTTTTATAATTATTGAAAAATCATGCCCTGAAATTCAATGCTCAGATTTCTGTAGTGAGCACACCCTACAGCAGATCAACACATCACCCAGCAGAGTCCCTTGAATACATACATATGCATAGATATTTTCTTAACTCCAACAAAAGTTGGGTGGAATAAGCATATTACAGATCTTTGATTCTTTGCATGGTTTCTATCTTCAGATTAAATATTACCTCTTTTTAATGATTTCTTTTAAATTTAATTTACACTTTCTCAAGGGAATTAATTCATACCCACAATCAATCTTGAAACAAGTCACCTGAATAAGGCTAATAGATGAAATCCAAGTATGCCATTTAAGAGTCATGGGAGCTTATGGATAATAGAGATTAAATTTGGAACTTCTTGGCCTTTAATGAAGGTTAAATGAAATGCTGTTGTTCAAAAATTAACTTTGTTTATGATAAAAAAATCATCCACTTATTGATTTGGTAATAGCCCATCAAAATTTAGGATGACTCAGTCTCTGCCAGAGTTTTACACTTTTCTCTCAGTTCCCAGCCATGTGCTAAGATAATGCCTGATCCCAGTCACACCAGCACCAAACAGAAATAACTCCACTGAACAGAGATGGATGTGACCAAGCAACTCCAAACATCAATTCAACTGTGTATGCTCTTGCTTCAGGTATAAACATCCCCACTCCTAATAATATCACAGGCACAGACATTTTACACTGTGTTCTTCTGCCTTTAGAGATGTACCCACTGTGAAGGAAGATAAGTGATCCTGGACTTGCTTTGTGAGAGCTCCACACTAGGCACAAATGAGCTGGGTCTGGAGAAGTGTGGCCACATTAGTTCAGTGCTGCATCCAAGCTGCTGCAGGTGGTGTCACAGTGTCACACTAAATCCATGGAGGCTTTCAGACTCTAAAATGAGGGCAGAGATTCTGCATACAGCTGCCCATGCAGACAGGTCCTGTGGCTCTTCTAGTGTATTTCTGTTAATAAATTAAACAGAGAATGGGCAGAAGTGCAAGAGCAGCAATTAGAGCCCTGCATTTTTACACTGACAGAGCATTTCTGGCAATATTTTGATATGGGTAGTCTCTAAAATGACACTTAGGCACAATTTTGGAACTGTCACAGACTTAAGATCTTCCCTAACAGGAATTTACAAGCAGTCACCCTTGGGACTCAGGAAAGTCTAGTTATTATGTTCTGACCATGCCACCTCTGGTCACAGATGCAGGAAGCATAGTCTACCACTGCTCCAGCTTACAAGACATTTAACTCTTGATAGCACACCACCCATGAATCATGAGTCTTGAAGCAGAAACATTCAGATTTCTTTATCCAGACAAAGCTGTAACATGATCTGAGAGTGTCTATGCAATAATCTGCTGGCTTTATACTTGCAGAATTCACTTGGAGGTTCAAAGCAGGCTATTGCACTCTCTTTTCCCTGATTTAAGGTGCTGACTTAACTCTTACTAATAACAGTGGAAATATTCTCATGAGTTTCATAAGAGGAAAATCATGTCTCAGACAAAACAGAAAGTTGCATGGTCCAAGGAGTTCTTCAGAGGAAATACTCTTGCAGATGACTCCAGCAGGAGTCAGCAAACCCTTGTTTTATAGTTGTAATGAATCCAGATCTAGATATGCACACAATGAATTGGATGCCTCACTTCACAGGTCGATATATTGGCAGAAGCATTTTCATCTCTAATCTAGTTCAAAACATAGACATAATACACTTTGCTTTTTAAACTTTCTGTCCTAGCTACAAGTCCTTCCAGCAGAGTTAGTGAACTGATAAATCTGTCTCTGTTGTTATTATACTCGATTGATTAGTTCTACTTCATCCTACAAGAGATGTACATGAAGAAGTCCTTTTTTGATAACTAGAAGTAATTTATTTTATGTTGAAAACAATACTAGGTGAAAATATAAATTTTTTATCAATTCATTTCAGAAGTAGAACAAATTATATTTTCCCAGTTCAGATACAGGCATCACCATTAGAAAATGACTTCTCATCATTTAGCCTCTCTTTTAAATTTTCATACATTTTTTGAATTTGTAAGAGTTGAAAGTGCTTTTTTACAGAGGACATCAAAGCCAAATGACTCATAACCACATCCTAGGTGGGATGGTGATTAGGAGTCAGTAAGTAATCCCAGAGAACAATGAATTCAATGACAGGGCAATCCTTTATCTGTCATGTGGACAAAATTGTGCTTTCCCATGAACACTTCCTGCTGGATATTTGATAGACTGAGGCATGTGAGAACTGTGTCAGTAAAAGTATTCATGCAGCAGTTCTGATGTGTAGAGGCAGAGGTTTTCTCACAGGAATTCCACTAGCTTAGAATTTGCTTCTTTCTATGGGATCAAGTACTGTGAATGAAATAATCTTTATGGCAGACTATAAAATCTATTTTTTCTCCAGTCTTTTCCACTGAGAAAGGTTTTGAAGACACTAGAGAGAACAGTAATAATATAGCAAAGAATTACTGTGGGGATGGGGAGAGGAAGAGAATGATGTTGTGATGAATTACCTGAAATTTTTTCACTTTCAGTATAACTATGCATTCTTTGGTAGCAGAAGCATGGGCTCTTTTGGAGGCCTTTAAAAAACCCAAGGAAATACAGAGGAATAAAACCATGGATGAGCTAGAGAAGTTTTTTTCTCACAGATTTGTAGATCTCCAACAACAAAACTTGCATGTATTTTCACTTGAAAGCCAAACTTTAGTGCTGTGATGAAAACTGGCCCTGCTTCACTCTCAGTTTTCCAACCACTATTTACAGTCCCACTTATGGAAGCTTCCCAAACACACAGCTGCAGAAGTAGCAGCTTGGAACAAAGTAAGAGTTTTTAAAACCTCGACTGGAGTTGTAATGATAACATCATTTAAATTGGAAAGGAACTTTAATATCATTGAGTCCAACCATTAACCTGATACTGCCAAGTCCACCACTAAACCAAGTCTCTAAATTCCACGTCTACACTTCTTTTAAATACTTCAACAGATGATAAGAATGGACATTTCCTGATTTTCTGACTCTTTCCCTTCTCTTCATACAAACCCACAAAACTAAGAGGAACAACATCATCCATCACTACTCTGTCATTCACAGAGCATCATTTCTCCTGCTGAAATCAAAAAACACAGGTGTACATTTTTAATTCAGAATATATTTTGCCAAAAGATTAATTTCTTCTCAAAAATGCTTCATAAGAAACATGTTATGTTTTAAAAGAAAAGCTTTATTCTACTGATTTTTGGGAATCATTTAAATTATTGAGTTGAAAGAGTTTTCATGCCACTGTTTTATGTAGTTAATTTTTATATATTTAAACACTCCTTTTACAAGTAAGGGATATTACAAAAATTGTCATATTATAATATGAGGATAAATCACATATAATAATTTAACAAACCCCAAAACATTGCAAACACAATAAATGAAGCATTTCCTTTCTCCTCTTGTATGGGAAGGCAAGGTTAAACATAGAGGGTTATTATTGAAAACACTGTATTTTCATAGAACAGAAATTTGTATTCTCTTATTTAATACTAAATACCCTAAATATGTTTTCATGTCACCTAATTTTGCTTATTACTTTAATTTTCTTCTTATTTCAAATCTGTTTAGAAAATTTTAACTCTCACAACCTCCCTAATGTCTTTATTTTACCTTGTGCCCTTCCTACTGAGCAACAAATGTACATTTCAATTTCCTTAATCCAGCTGATTCTTAAACCTTGTCATCACATTCTCAGTATTCCTAGGTACCACAGACACAACACAAAATGGCATTAAAATAATAAAAAAGGCTGAGTTATCAAGATATGAAATGTAGTTTTGTATTTTTGAATGTTTAATAAAATTGTTTTAATATTTTTCTATTTTTCTGACAGAATGTCAGCAAATCTGAAGCCATTGGGCAAGAATAATGTAGTTTAATCCACCAGTTTTTCAAAATAAATTGTGCTTTAATGATAATTTTTCTCTCCTATATAACTTAATATAAACCTTGTTGATTTTTCAGGACTATATGAACTTTCTGAAATGAATAGTCAAACAACAGAAGGAGTTCAAAAGAGACAATTCCTCCTAATAAGAAATCAACTGAACAGATGTCTTTGGTAGAGCTGCCTAATTGGATGTTGAGGTGCTTTGTGGATGTTGGGAAGAGCTGTCAGATAGAGGAGTTTTGTTTGCAACAGGTTTCAGTATCAAAACATTTGTTTAGTAATACACTGGAATCATGGAATATCACATTGTGAGGGACCTCAAGGATCATCTGATCCAACATTTCTTGGAAAAAGGATGGTCAAGACAAGATTGCACCCTGTCAAGCTGAATATTAACAATGCCCAATGTTGGGGAATCCCATTTCCTGAGGAGTTTTCCAATGGCAAATTATGCTCACCATAGAAAATTTTCCTATTGTGACCAGTTGGGATCTCCCCAGAAGTAACTGGTATTCATTAGCCCTCATATTTTCCATGTAACTTTTTGTAAAAATGGAAACCTCCATCTTCTTTATAGCCACCCTTTAAACTCTGGAACATGGTGATGAGGTTTCCCCCAAGCCTTCTTTTCTCCAGGCTGAAGTCAGTTCCCTCAGTCTTTCCCCATGTGTCAGGGTCCCTGGTCCTTTAGACACCTCTGGGCCCCTTTTCTGGGCCCTCTCCTGCCTGTCTACATCTTTTCTTTTTTGCTGTGGGAACCATACCTGAACACAGTATTCCAGGTGGAGTCTGTTAAGCACAGAGCACAGTGGGATAATGACTTTTTATCTCTGCTGCTGATTCTTGTTGAACAAGATTTTTGTTGAACAACAGGATTCTGTTGACTTTCCTGCCTGCAGCAGCCCCCTCTCACTTACATGGAGCCCAGGTTGTCCACCAGGACCCCCAGATCCCTTTCTTCTAGAACTAATTCCAAACTGGAAATGCATTTTTATTAAGAAAATGTGTGGTTTAGGATCTATTTCACAATGAAGAATCCAGATTTCCACCACTCTGAATTTTATGGCTTGGCACTGGTGATATATTGACACTGCTGTGTTGAATACAGATAAGGAGCTAATTTTAATTTCTAATATTTAGGCTAATATATAAGCATTCATTCTTTAAGAGTCCATAGACACTATTCTTCTTTTAAAATGTAAGATATTTGTCCATTTAAATTAAATTTGTGATTCACTGACCTTCCAACTATGTATTATATCTGTGGCAAGGAACCTGTGCTAAGAAATAGCACACTTTGTATATCTCAGAAAAAATTCTGTGGAACTCATTCATGTTGTCAAGCTTAATCTAAGTGCTCACTTTCTGAGGTTTATTACTATTATTTCTACTTTGACATTATGTCACATACAATACAATGTTTGGCTTACAATACAAAACAAAACTCCACTCACTAGAAAGACATTTCAGAAAACTGCAAACATTTAAAATGCACTTGTATTACATTCTTACTGACTTGTGTGTTCTGCAGAAACTTAGCCAAAGAGGAAGGACCTCACACAAGGCTCTTAGCTTCATCCAACCCAAATTCCCTTTGGGTTCTGTGCATTGCCATTCAGCCTTAGGTATATGTGTCCTGAATTTGTAATGGTCATTGGACATAAGCCTTAGCATTTATGAAGATATCCATATGAATGTTGAGATGCATCTTGTTCGAAGTTGATACATTCATAAACTCTGCAGGTTTTGACTGCATAGGAAATCAAAGGCCTAAATTAATTATTATATTACTTTTTACTTTAAAGTAGACTTAGTTGGCACAAAAGAAATTTATTACAAGTCAAATAATATGTTTTACAAGTCAGAGCTTAGATTTTTTTTTACAGTTATTCCCAAGTTTGGGATCAGGATCCTTCAGTAAATAATGAACAATTATTTACAAGATGTCTTTCCATTCTGAAAAATTATCTGTAAATCTAACAACTTTTCATCACTTTGTACTATGTTTTCATGACTAATTTTAAAGCACATCCTGCTCATAAAGAGCTATGTTATTTATGTTGGGGTAGCATATTATTTCCAATCTTCACATTCACAAAGCACAGAAGTCTTTTCATCCCATTGTGTAAATTTGGATTATAGATTTCAGGAGTAAAACAATATTGTCTTCAATATTAGGGCACCAAATTTTTCTTATGGAGGAATGGGTCTATCTCTTTTAGCACTCTTGTTCATCCACAGAACACAGTGGGAAATAACAGCTGAGATCTGCAATTTCCAGCTCTGTTCTGTTCTCTGTCAATGAGCCTAAATCCCTGTAAATCACCTCCATCACTGCACTGATCTGAACTTCTCAATCATTCCATTGTTTACTCCACAAGTTTTCCCCTTTCCCTTTTCTTTCTCATCTTTCAATTGCTTCTTTTGCTCATTCCTTCCTGCTAGGTTTATTCCTTCCTGGGAGGTTCACGTTTGCTTTTTTGCACTTTTCCATGTAGACAGTGGAATCCAGTTCAGGGAGGGACAAATATAACTATCTAAGGACCCTAATTGCTCTTGAAATTAGCAGCTCTGCACATTCCACTTAAGCATTTAAGGAAAGATACAAGGGTGTGACAAGAAAAAGAGGAAGAGACAGATAAAGAGACACCTCTTGTGGTTTCCGCTAGCTTGGTTGTAGCTTTAGGATTTTGAAATGACATGTTTGTATTTGATTTATCGGCTTTGATCTGTCAAGGTAACAGTAGATCAATATTTATGTACTGGTAATTAAGGGACTCTCCTTTTCCCCTCTCCTCCATTCCCAGTAGCACAGCTATAGTTTATGGTCTGTCAGTATTTCCATTACAAAGTCCATTTTTCAGAGGTCAATAACTCAGCGATTTAAGACTACATCAGCTCAAAAGTAGATGTACAAGTTGTCAGAGACTCTTAATTCACTTTTTATTTCCATGATGGAAGGAAAACATTTGTTGGTTTGGGCTTTTTTGTTTTGTTAGGTTTTTTGGTAACGTATGAGATTTTGTTTCCTTATTGAGCTAAAACTTGGCTTTTGCTCTGAAATTGAAATGTTGCAGCTAAATTGTAACTTACATGGGCTAAACACTTCAAGATTTTTTAAAGTATAACTAAACACACAAAAGTTCCAGATAAAGAGCACAGATAGCAAGCAGTGCAAATGGGGTTTGTCCCTTTTTAGACTACAGAAAATATTAGCCTTATCTGTCACCCCTCTGGTAATAGCATGCTGAGTTTTCCAAGAAAATCACATTGTGTACATGCAAAGCAATGGAAAATAAAGATTCTCAACTTAGGCTGTTTGGTGCAATTCCATCCAAGTGCTGGACTTGTGCCAGTCTGTGCCACTAGAAATTGTATTCGATGTAATACACAGAAGTGAAAATATTTCTGTCAAATTTTCATCCACATCAGCTCTTTCCAGTTGCATTATGGAACCATGAAGTCATAAGCTCAAGAGGAAACATCACTGAATCCTGAGATATCTTAGTATAATGAAGGTGTACTTTTGTTTTGCTTATTTAAAAGGATTTATTTTGCCATATCTGAAAAGACACTTTGAACCAGTAGTGTGATTGCTTGATTTCACTATGGGCTGGTTAAGGACTCTCTGAAAATTGGTCTCCATTAATTAAGTGCATCTTTTGTGTCAAAATATTTTTGAGCACAATGTGGAAACAAAGGACTATAACACAAAATCAGTGAAAGATGTGTTTTCCCTCCAGTGGCAAAGTTGAAAAAAATATTGTGAGTAGTTTTATAATAAGTCTTCCAAGCAAGGAGAATATCTTTGATCCATTGGAGGACCCAGGTGAAGTATTTTTTTCCACTAATGCACACCACAATATAAAAGACAAAAAAACACAGACAACAAGAAAACTGACAGAAGAAATGAATGTGTCCTGTTACAAACCTCTCATCAGCAGTTTCATGTGTACATATGCTGTATTTGTGATTATAAAAATGGTGCCAGGCAGTAACACACACTATATCTATACCTACATACATATCTAGAGTGGGTTATTAGATACATATATTTATATAACATATATATAAATATAATACATATATAAGTGTATATATATAATACATATGTATATATATAATATAAATATATATAAACTGAATTTTATCTATTAAATATATACTATATTATATATAGTATATATAGAGTATATAAATTTATATATACAAAGATATAGTATATATACTATAATAAGTACAATAATAAGTATAATAAGTATATTATATAATTTATAATATACAATACATTATATTTAATATATTCACACAATAATAATAATAATTACACTGAAATCATTAAAGAGAAAATGCTTAGATTGCATTTGCTATTGCTTCTGGAAAAACAAACCTGAAGGAAAAACAGCTCCTGGATAATTTAAAAACAAGAGTAGCAAGGAGTGTAAATAATCAGCCACTACATTTGTTCCCACCAACTGCTAGGAACAAGTTCGTATATTTAATTCTGAGCCAGTGCATACTGAAGTCACAGCCATCCTTTCCAAAAATTATCTTAGTTGTACAAACAATGGAAGTCTGGATTTTTTTTTCCAGCTAAGTTTAGCTATTTTACTCAGCCAGTTTGCACATGCACGGTTCTGCAGAGAAAGGCCAGTGAGCATCAGAGATTGTGTGCATCTGCTTCCTGAGCAACCTGAGAACTTTCCACGCCTTGTTTCCTCTCTGCAGCAGTGTGCTGCCATTCAAGCAGCTGGCTCCCTTCCTCAAAGCCCATCTGCACATTTTGGCATGGAATATGAAAATGCAGTATCAGCCAGCCTTGTCCTTTGGGATTTGCTGAAATCCCAAGCAGAAATGTAAATGCTACAATGCATGTGAGCTTTGTGCAGCACCGTGCAACACACGATGATTCATTTCAGTTTACCAAACCTTTGGGAGCCCTGTGGCTAAAGGAGACTGTCACAGCCAGAATAGATTTAGCTTTCATATGTTTTAATTTGAAAAGTGCTGTATGAATATGTGTTCATGGTCCTCATAAAATTTAACTATAAATCATTTTTTAAAAAAAGACTCAACAAAAATGGGTTCAATTTTTCCAGCACTCTGTTGGAAAAACTCCTTAATGCTTTTAAAAATCCTTTCTTATATTACAGAGTTATCAAAAGAAAATGCCAATAAAATCAATGAATAATCATTTTTTGTAAATGGTAATGAGAAAATATACTAATTAGCTCAAGTACTATTACTATTACTTAAGTAATATCTGTCACTGTACCACAGAATGCAAGATGTCAGATCTGTTCAGTTGCAAAATCCCAGTGAATTGTTCCATTTCAAAACAGAAAATACTCCTTTTGGATTTTGACAGAGTTAATTCATGTCAAAGCATTGTGAGCAGGAAGTTCCATTCTGAATAGGATTTTATTAGTCTTTATAGTTCATATTCATGCTGTGCAGATGATATAATTGTGGAAAATATGAGACTCCTCTGAAACTGCTAACAAAAACCATTTTCCACTTAGAATAAATTAATCTCAGTGAGCATTAGCATCTGAAAATGAATGTGTGTAATCTAGGGAATTGTTTAGCCTTTTCCTCTATCCAGTGGGCAGAAATGGAAATCCCAGTGTTCTTCATTTTAGCTGCATAATCCCCTTCCTTATAAAAAAAGCATTTTTCTCCATCTGTAACAACTTCTTAACTAACCAGAGAGTTTGGCCAGGTCCATAACTGTAGGGAAAGCTGTGTGAAATTAATCAAGAGCATCTGATATAATTGATTTCTATTAACTTAATTCTTCTAATCACTAAGGAATAAACTGGAATAAACTTGAACAAACATATTCCCCCCATCCCTATTTCCCTGACATAAACTAGTGGCCAACCTATAACTGCTTCTTCCCTTTCATGCCATTCATGCAGATTAATAAGTGTACTTTTGCAGCTGAAAGCTTATTGTAGATATCTAACAGCAACATCTCAGGTGAATCCCACATTTTATACCAACTTGCCCACTCAAGTGATCACTTTGCTTGATAGGGCCAGAAAGCAGGACATTACTCTGTCTAAATCAACAGAACACTAAATATAGTGATTTTAACGTTCCAGATACACTGGATGCACTTAATATACAATTTGCACACTTCATATTATTTGCACATGCACAGCCATGGAGAGATTTTTGTGTAACCAGCCCAGACCATCAGAAACTAAGAGTTTCTGCTACCAAGATGAGAGAGCACTTAAATTTATGTCTTTAACATTAGGCTTTATCAGCAGAAAGGACAGTTCAATTCATGTATAGATTCAGTAGATATATGGCTTTCCTCAAAAAGAATTGACTTAAAGTCTATTTTAAGGATATTGAATGATTCTGTGAAACAAGCAAATGAAGCAAATATCCAAATACAGAATATTAATTTATTTCAACACAAACAGTCTAATGGGAGACAAGATTTTTAAAATAAAACATTAAAAAACAAGGTTCATCATGCTGTCTCTAAGCATGGCCAAAGGTGCTTTAAAGGTCACAGAAAATTGAGCAATTAGATGGAAAAACTTCACCAATGTGCCTTCCCACCTTTCAGCAAGTTTTGGTTCAGTGATCTCATCAGTCAGAGGAGGCAACCTTAACTTTAAATGGACATTTAAACTGACATTTCTATGCCAAGTCATGACACAGAAGATTCACAGAAGTTGTGCCAGAAGGTTGCTTTCTGCACACAGAATTCCACTAGAGTATTTGTTTCGGCTGTTTACAAAATATGTTAGTAGCAGTAAATGAGAGAGGGTTTGATACTAGAAACTCTGCCTGGGGCAAAGAATACAAAGCAGAGCTTGACTCCAGGGAGCATTTTCTGATTTATGACATCTAAAGCATTGCCCCTGGGAGAACATCCATTTCTGTAAATCCACATAAAACTTGCTGGGGCTGTCCTAAACTATAATATAGAGTCATAATATAGCTTAAAATCTCCTCAGG
Organism: Cyanistes caeruleus; assembly: GCF_971803275.1. Lineage (NCBI taxonomy): Eukaryota > Metazoa > Chordata > Aves > Passeriformes > Paridae > Cyanistes > Cyanistes caeruleus. The sequence goes on from NC_141702.1 coordinate 11,257,157, forward strand.
CACTAGGAGGTTTGTAGAAACACGGGTTCTGACCTTTGAGTTATTGGGAAAAAGAAAGAAAATGTTTATTCCAGATTTTTGAGAGAGAGATGAGGGACTGCATTTTAGTACCTGAGTAATACCTAACAATAAGATTAAAGCTTACAAAACTTCTGTATAAATCTGTCAGTACATTTTCAGCTTGAAATGTTTTGTCTCTTCAGTATCAGCAGCCAAGATCTTCTTTTTGCAGCAGCCAAGAAAAAGCTTTATGGTGTTTTTTTGTGGCTAGATTGCAGGTACAAATTCTTGCTTTCATACTGATGTGCAAAATCCTGGTCACGATTTGGAGACTTTTGTACTCAAATCTATAAACACAGATCAAGACCTTTCCTGTATCAAAGATGTTACAAAACTCTGTTTTTCACACAGATTGTACTTCGAGGCTACTGTAACCAACAATATTCTTCAGTTTAACTGTTTTCTGTCTATTCTGGGCTGTGCAGCAACTGTCCTCTTACCTTGGAGTGGGCTGATCCTTGAAAACATAGGAAATGCAACATGTAGCATATCTCTCTTTTTCAAAATGATCAATAATTGGAACCAGTTGGGGCTGGGAATTCTGAGTCACTTGCCCCCAGTATAGAAATATGTGTTCCTATGGAGACCTGTAACACAACTTGAAGAGAGAGAGCAGGAAAATCCAAAAGAGAGCCATTGCCTTCCACACTAGTGTTGCTGCTTCTTAAAATTTTAGTAAAAACTCCATTTTTATTCTCAACCTCACTAAATTGTTTTCAAGCTGTATGGTGACTACCACTTATGCTGCTCACTGTTGTGATTGATGTATTTTGTCCTGGAGACGGTTTCCTACACCTCTCAAGGCTCTGACTGCCAGCACTGTGAGGAGGGCAGTGTAATCAGCTTCTACCTAAAACAGCAGGGTCCTGAGTCCTGTTCTGACTCTACAAAGGTACAGACACAATGCTAAAACTTTACATGTTGGTCCAGCTGTAATTGGAAGTCAGAGCCCACCTGCAGAGCAAACCTGGCCACACAGAACAAAACAAAATCTGTGCTTTCAGCCCTCACTTCTCTCACATGTGTGTCAGCTGCACATTCAAACCCTGTGGCAAGGACTCCCTAAGCATGTGAGATGCCTGGCTCCTTCTTCTGCACAGAACTGAGCAGCAGGCACTGAGAAATATTAATCTACTTTTGCACATCTACCTGGTATATTGTTGGAGTTATCCAAGAAGGAATTCATATTGCACACATGTTAATGGCAGTGCTCAATGCTTCAAACTTCATTTACATATGTGAAAATGTCCTGTGACTCAATTCAGATGTGAGATTCTCCTGATTGAGCTCACTTCTGCAAGAGTATAAATGACAATGCAATAGGCAGGATATTGGTGCTTTAAAGATGCAGTGTAGATCAAGGTTTCCTGAAAAATCAGCATCACTGCCCTTCACTAACTAGATTAATATATATTAAAAGTATGAATTTATTTCTATTTATTTATTACTTATTTATAATTTATTTATTACTTACCTTTCAGTGTAACAGAATTCTTTCACAGATTTATCCAACACTGATGATGACAATTCTGGTTGCCATTCTATTGCAGATCAGTTTTAAATGTTAAATGGTTGTTCTTCAAAAACAAAGCAGAACCAAAAACCCCAAACAAACAAAAAAGCCATCAGTTTTCCTTGAACCATCTGGAGGAAAAAGGCTTTTGCAGCAATAATTATGTATGTCTTTATATTTGCATAATATTTTGTAACAGTACAATGCTTAGCACATTCAGAAAACAGCAATATAGTAATAATAAAGGACCTGGAAAAATCAATGTGAACCAAAGGTCAATTAAAGAAATAAACTTTCATTAAAAATGTGACTGCTGAAAACATAGAAGGAGATGGGATCAAAGTTGAAAATGTAGCCACTTCAATTATATTTCAAATGGACCTGCTAATGAACTGTACATACTTTAAATTATTACTACATGTTGTGCAAGTTTCTGTAAAAATCATCTAGTGCAAGCATTTGTGTTTAATTCTTGCATCATATTTTCCTAGAATAATCTTCTGGCTTTATGGCTTATCATACATTGTGTTTTTGCCTTTCTTCCATTGAGATTTGGCTAGACTAGAATAAATATTGTTCAGGTATCATTTCTTGTTTTGAAAATGTACAAATCTGTGTCTGTGAGTCATAGGAAGATACAAAATATGCATTTTTCAAATCAGCTATGAATAATAGAGTAGAAGATCTGGAACTCTGTATTAGTTTTGTGTTCCTTCATTTGAAGTCATTAATAATGATAGTAGCTTTTCTCTTAATGACTATGATATTTATGATATTCTTTTGTATGAAAACAATCTTCCCTGTTATTATCTTTGTTCTTCCTCAGACAATGAAGGTTTTTTTCTTAGGGCTTTTTTTGTTGGGTTTTTTTTTGGGGGGGATGCTTTTTTTGTGACTTACCGTGCTGACCATATGATCTTTGTCTTTCTAGACCTTTTATTCTTCATTTCAAATTCGGGTATTTTTTATTAATACTGAAAACACTACTGCTGTTTTTTTTCTCCCCAGAGTACATACCCAGTCCTCACAGACAAAAACCAATATCCACTGAAATCAATGAAGTCTGCAGATTTCCAAGAGCTTTTTTACCTCACAGAGCAAAGCAGACTATTGATGTTGAACAATAAATGATAAGTCACAGAGTGTGATCTTAGGCACGAGGGAATTGATGGCAACTTTCAGTAATCTCCAGTTCATTTTGGATGAACAGAAACTGTTTGTCTTTCTTTGCTTAACACAGGTGCTGCATTTCAAACACCTAAGAACATTGAAAGGTCTTTAAAATGTAGATTAAATACTTTTTAATGTAAATTAAAAAGGCTTTGCTCAAGGTCAGATCAGAGTTGTATTGCCATAAATACTTGACTGAAGACAGAGTCTGCAGGTTTGCTGCACAATCAGTGATGGGGATTTCTGGATGGAAAGAGGAGCCATGCTCATAGCTTTCCACAGACAATAGGGTTCACAGGGAGGGGAGACAGCAGTGCCAAGGAGGAAGAGGACTATTAAGACAGTTATTAAAGGTCACTAACTGTGACTTTAGCACTCATTTTTTACCAAAACACATCAAACCACTTCATGTGTAGCTCTGGCCAATAAGATATTCTAGGATATTTAGTAGCTGAGAGCTTTATACATCTTTCAGGAGAAAGAACATGTATTTGTCTATATTGGTTTTACATATAGTTGCAAAACATCCCAGTCTTCTGGTTATTCCTGCAGCAGAGATATCCCATTCTAATCCTAATTACTGTGCCACTGGCAGCAGATGAATGAAGAACTACAAGGTTCAGTTTCTTGATGATTACCAGGCTTTCAGTTCATTGCTTCCCCTTCTAGAAAACACCAAGATGCACAACCAGAACATTATTCTGCAGTGAATAGGGAGATTTATTATGCAGAACATGAATGTACTTTAGATTTTTGCTCAGCAAACATCCTTTAGGGCTATACAACTGGATACTAGGGAAAATGTAAAGTCAGCTCTTAGAAAACAGCCTGGGGAGTATTTGCAAACTAACAGTTACATTTCACAAGTACTTTACAAATATGTTATGATGACCATTCAGAAATTGCCAGCTGCATTACCTTTGTGTACTTTGATTCAATGTTTAAACATGCCATTTTTGGCAACTTGTCTTCCCACTACACCTAGAAATACTAAATTTTGAGAGAAATACTAATGTCTTAGATAACTTTACCTACAGAAGTTCATGGTTACTGTGGTAGATATAATCTAAAAAGACTAACTGAGGATAACAGGGGACCCTGAGTATTTACTCAGGTTTCTAAGGTATCTTAAAACACACATCACTTCATTTTTACTTCAATTACTACCAGTACACATCAGAGTAAAACCAGTTCAGATATGCCTGTACATAGGTACACCCACAGCACTGACTGCAGCACAGACTCGTGCTGGGCACTGTATTAGATCCTCTACATGTTCAGCTTTGAACCTGACATGATAGCCAGTTCTGCTCATGGCAGTGGGGAATGCCTCTGGACTGAAATATTGTCAGTGTCTGCAAGCAAATTCCATTTAATCACACATGAAGGGTAAGTACAGAACCTTGCTGATGCCAAGAAAATTATAGCATTTCTTGTAAATGAGAAATAGACATAGCCTGTTTCTCCTTATTTTCTAGCCATAATTTTGAATAATTGATCCTTTCCAACTAGATGGACCAGACTAGAGGGGAAAACACAGTTGATTAAATTAATCAAAAAACACCTCACAGCTCAAATGAGATCTTTGTTGAAATTGTGTCTCTCAAAACCTGTTGTCACAACAAAGACTGTTCTTTGATGTAAGTGAATCAAGTGTTTGATTCAAGAGTAAATCTGGATTGTAGAGAATCTATTTATTTTTTGCTCCCTTCCCTATTTCCAAGTAGGATATTTATTTGACCTGCTTTTTGATTTCTTTTTTAGTTTATTGTCAGTCATATAGATTCTGCAGTCCTGTTGGTGGTATGTTCTTAAGTGTTTTATACAAGGTTGCATTTTGAATACCATTCATATTTGGTCAATCATGTACATTAGAAAGGGTATTTGTCTTGTCTTTAAAAATACAAGGATCTTGACAAAATTTGACATTTTGAATCTTTGTAATATAACTTTCCTAAAGCTGCATTTGAAAAATGTGTCTAAGCTCAAAGCTGATATATTCCTGAGCCAGCCACAATCATGTGTATGCTTTAATGTCAGTCATCCTCTGCTTCCCTTGACCTTTAGGGACAGCTTCCATGTGAACTGGAGTTCTCTATCCTTTCCTTGATGGGGTTGCCCAGCAGCAAATCCGCTCACCCACAGCTGCATTGCCAATGCACAAGGATGAACCATCACAGCTCCCCTGCCCTTTTGCTGGCATTCTTCCTTGCAGGTAACATACAAACCAGAAACTATAAACTGCTTGTTAAATTATGAAAAAAGTTGTTAAATGCATAAAAGCACATGTAATTAAATAAATTATAGCTTGTAATCAATTTGTCTGGGAGCAAAATGGCAAATCAAGGATTGAATATTATTTGGAGCCACTCACAGAACAATTACTCTGCACTAGTAGCACTGAACAAAGGAAATTATTGAGATATTTCCTGTAAGGATTCTCAGCCACTGTATTGCAGGAACAATGTGGAGTATCACTAACACATAACAGCTTCTAACTCTTCCACAAATGAAATCCTGTAAAGGCTACTGGCATTAATCATTAGCTGTAAAGTGCTATCAAGCAATTTAACCTACAGAATCAGCCCACTGTAGCAACCACAGTATAGTCCAATCTCTGTAACAATGCATATTCAATTATCCAGCTCATCTTCTTCTGTCTTCATTACAATTGATAGTCACAAACTGCTTAACTGCAGCAAAAGAAAATGAAAAGTTTGGCATCTGATCATTCCTATGTGTAGGGCATATGAAAAGGTCAATATGTAAGCTGTATTTTTCAAATCAACTTTGATTTTGTAACTGTTCTTAGTGCACTGCCTGAGGACAAGTCTGTATACTTCATTCCCTACCAAAAGTGGCAGATGTGCAGATGTCTACAAAGATGTCTGGAGTACTGCACTGCTGGTCCCAGAGTGTGGGTGCAGTCACTGGGGCTGGCACAGCACCACCCCATCCTTGGGTCGCCCTCAGTGTCTCTCTGGCCAGGACGGGCTTTTTGTCCTCAAGCTGTGCTTGGGAACAGATCAGGGTTAATACAGACCAGGAACAATTTCCACAGGCAGTTTGCATTCAATAGCCCTGTTTTGTAGCCTTAACATGTCCAGACCATGATATTATTTCTGAACTGGTTCATAGAGATGTATGAACAGCTGTGATGCATCTGTATAAACCTATGGTTTCCAGAGCAAGGTCAGTACTTTAAAAAGCAGGTGCATTACCATGGGCCTGACTTCTTCATGTGATTCAGATTTCATAGCAATGAGTAGGCTATCCAAAGGTAAGTCTGGGATTTACACTTCTGGGCAATGTTGCTTCTAGATAACCTCGTGAAGTACCAGCTCACTACTGATGCATGCAAATTTGATACTCTAGTTTCATGGATCTTCTATATTTCCAGCAAAACAGAACGAAGGAACCTTACCTGGACATAGAGATATAACATAAAATATAGAATCCTAGAATCATTAAAGCTGGAAAAGGACTCCAAGATCACCAAGTGTGGGGGGAAATTCACTTCCCTGCTCCTGATGGCCACACCATTCCTGACCCAGGATGCCTTTGGCTTTCTTGGCCACCTGGGAACAGTCCTGGCTCGTATTGAGGTGGTTGTTGACCAACACCACGAGGTCCTTTTCTGCTGGAGAACTTTCTAGCCACTCTGCCCCAGACTGTAGCGCTACAAGGGGTTGCTGTGACCCAGAGGCAGGACACAACTCTTCATCTTGCTGAATCAAATAATAGAGGGCATCTATTAATCTGTTATTACTGAAGATAACATCCAACTGAGAACCCATGAACATCAATAACAGAGGGATGCCTAAAGAGAGAGTATAGAATAAGAGCATGGAGCATTTTCTTCCCCTCGGTATTTACTTTTCAGCTTCCAGCAAACAACAATTTAGGAGTTTCTTGACCTGAAAATCACACTCTCTTTTTCTGAATTTCTGCTCTGAGTTTGTTCAAAGTCTTGCTACAATTCATTATACTTTCAGTTTCAAAAAATCCCATGGCAATCCTACACAATTCAATCCTCCACTGTGTGAAAAGTGTGTAATGGATGAATGACTAGGTTACACAGAAGGACTGGGAAATAAATAATGCACTCAATTTCAGTATTTCAGAAACATTTCTGAGGGTTGTGATATTTTAAAAAATTAATGGATGAGTAGAATTTTTGAACTCTGTATCTTGATTATTAGAGCATCCCTTTATGCTCTGAATACTTAGACTTTAGGACATGGCAAAATTTGTCTTTCTTTCACCTTTATAAACCTATAACAATGTTATTATCTTCCACACGTCAGGAAAATATACTGTTTATACTGACAGTGTTAATGTTATTATGCTGTTCCATCTGTTGATTCAAACTTTTGATGATATTCTTATGAAGAATTTCCCTTTGGGGAATGTGCTGTATGCATTTAATTTGGTTTTTATGGTATGTTTTTGAATATTGAAAGACACGTGATTTCTTTTTTATAATCCAATATGAACAAAACAACATATTCATGACATTTGTTAATCAGTTATACAAAGAGAGAATTTCATCTTTGGTTAATTTGCTGATTTGTAAACTTTTTTCCTCCTCTATCTTGTTTATGTAGTGGCATTTCTTTCCTCTTTCTTGAAGAAAGAAATAGACTGTAAAAGAAATAAATCAAAATGTAGTTGAAATAGGTAGCAAGATTATTTTTCTTTTTGTCTACTGCAATGGAAAAGGTCACATTGGGAAAATCAACTCTCAGAACAGTCTCTATATCACAAGAATGTCATTGGACACTAAAGGTTGCAAGATATGATTTCTGTTGAAAGGAAGTTTGAAAGGAAGTTTGCAGGATTTGGGCTGGTGAATCTTCTTCTGGGTTATATAGAGCTTGACAGAGACCTCTCCAGAAACCGTGCATGCTTATTTCCTGGACTGTGATCCCTACTGATAATGATGTGGCATTGCTTGGTGAAGATGTGATCATGGATATTAAGTGACTTGTTCTGAAGAGGTAGCTTCACCAGAGTTTATCCTTTCCTGGCACACAAACCAAATTAGATTGGTATCCCAGGGGAAAAGCAGGGCAGGGGGTGGCAGAAAGTGTTATCAGATATATGTCTAAGACAGGTGAGATGAGTTACTTTCTGAACTAGTACAATTTTTTTATTGAAGATCAAGAGATCTTAGCTGACTGGACAAGCAAACTTTGTAAAAAGAATCATGCAGGTACTGCCTTTGGCAGTGAACTGACCAGATGTGATTGGTTTGTACTAAATCATTAAACTCTCCTACCCTCTCGACGGGTTGGCTGTACTGACTGTTACCCCAGACCATCCTAAACACCAGCCCATGCTAGATCTTCAAGCATGGACAAGACATTGATCAACCCACTTTGACCAGCAAATTCGATTGGATCATCCCCAGAGGCACCTTCCAGCCCAAATCATTCCACATGCCTTGGATTGTTTGGAAGACTACTGTGTCACACAGAGCACACAGCTGGCAGTGTGCATAGTAATAACTTAATGCAAGGGATCACACTGCATCAGCCTCAGGCTCTTTGGCTGGTGTAGGTCAAATTATGGGCTACATAAACAACAGGGAAACAAAAATGTAAAAAATTAAAAACCTGATCTTTTATCGGTTGCACTTCTGATTTAAGTAAATACTATTTTCTGATCAAATATGCTGTCCTGAAATTCCTGAACATCCCTAGTGAAACGAGTAATTTCCTTATTCCTCAGTATTGTGACCATTTCCCTGACAAATGAGGAAGATGTGACTCAAATTTCTAAGGTATAACTGGCAAAATATATATTATTAATTAAAAATCTATTGATGTACTCCTGTAAGTTTAGATTACTATTGTAGAGTTAAGACTTGTGCTATGTTATGTTGTTGTATAGTTAGGTCTGGAAGTATATTGTCTTAAACAAAGGAAAAAAAAGTAGATGACAAAAAGTCATGAAAGTATCATACATCCAATTTTGGGAGTCTGAAGGTACAAACTTCATCCATCTTGATCTCATCCAAGACAGCTTGAAGTTCAAAGTTTAATCAAATATAGAGGGAGGAGTAATTACCTTTACAATTGTAGCAGACTCTGAGAGGCAACCTATGACTTAGAGTCTGATTGGAAATGCAGTGGAATTAAAATACATTGTGCTCTACAGAGTTTGGGTAAGACAGATTCACGTTGCCACTCAAGTTAAAATAATTTCCCCCTGAAGTTTCAAGTGTAATTTCAACACAGGTGGCTGTAGTCAGAACATCCAGCCTGCTTATGTTCTGATGGCAGCACATCCATGTCAGGGTGGATATGCAAGATCCACGGCACGTCCTCAGAACTTGAGAGTTCTACAGTACATGGAATCTGTGGTTTTTCACAGCAGAGCTGAGTCATGGGGGCTGCACACATGAACACAGACACACAGCTGCCACCACTCCAGATAACCCTTTCATTTTTGTAGTACAGCACTGTGACTTAAAATGAAGCTGCACAGCACACCCAGCCAGAGGAGGAACTCACACATTCCTAGCAAATGGAAAGCAATGCAGTAGTGAGACATGGAGTGTTTACTTGAGCTTGATATCTGTACAGGAAGGTATGAGGAAAAAGAGGGTGCCTAGGCAGAGTTTCAGATGAGTATGGGATTAGTTCAGAGAAAAAGAATAAAGTGCAAAGATGATCATAGGCCATCTCTCTCATTTTAATTATTTTTAAAATACTGGTTTCCTTGATATGCACTGCAATTTTTATCTGCTGGCTACTGCCACAAATATGTGACTTTTTAAAGTAACTTATTAATATGAGCATGAATAAGTATGGTTCATACAGTATTTGGGAACTTTGGATATATTTAATATATAATATTTAATATTTAATATTTAATCAAACCTTGACTAAAAAACATAGAGCCACCAAGATGGCCAGGGAGCTGAGCAGTTGGCTTAAGAGGGGAGACTGAGGGAGCTGAGCTTATTTAGTTTGGAGAAGATATGTCTTTGGGAAACATAACAGCAAATTCTCAGTAATTTGGAGATGGTTATGGAGCCAGACTGTTCACACTGATATATGGCAAGAGACTGAGGCAATATCTCAGGAGCTAAATAAGGAAAGGTTCAAGCTGAATATAAGGGGAAAAAATCCCACAAGGATAGTCAAGCACTGCTACTAATAAGGTTATGCATATTTGGAAATTTTCAAGACCTGGATGGATAAATACCTGAAGAATTAGTCTGATCTCTAAACTGACCATGCTTTCAACAGAAGGTTGGAATAGAGACCTCCAGAAGGTCACCCCAAACTGAATTATCCCATGTTGCTATGATCTTGAACATCAATTTCCACAAAAGTGTATGATAAACCAAGAAAGTCTAAGAAATTATTTTAATATTCTTGGCATTATGACCTCAAAACCATATATTTTTTTAAATATTTAAAATTCTAAGTGCTTTTATACTTTCCTCCAAAAATACCTTACATTAATTTTCCCCAAGTAATATCTTAACTGTTGGAATTATTACTACTAAGAACATCCTAAAAAATCCATGGTACATCACTTTATTAGAGAGTGTGGATATGCTTTCCATTACTTAGCAATTTAGTATATCACACCTTAAGAAAATCCCTGACTGTCTAATGTGGATGGCAATTTTAAGGAGAATTTTAATAAAATGAGTTAATATCAATTTCACTAATTAGATCTGAAAATAATCTCAGAGAGAATGAAAAATCATCCATCCTTGCAGCTGGAGTCTATGTGTATTTTGGTAGGTGGGTTTATGTTTTAAATGAGCGTTCTTTTATGAAGCATTAAAACAACATCTTTGAAGAGTTTTAGGATAGAATCGTTCCCACTGTATCACATAATCTTTAATCTATAAAACCTGAAGATAACTTTTAAGTTCTAATGCACAAACAGAGCAAATGCGTCAGCAACTGCTTTATTCTCTCTCCATTAAAACACAGTTAGGAAAACATTCTTTGATATAAAGAAAGCAAAAAATATAGAGTGGAATGGGGGAAAGGATGACTGGGGTCCAAGCATCACAAAACTCTGAAGTCAAGAAGATATCCTTACTAGAAAAAATAATGCAACAGTAACTCAGCTAAACAATGTAGAAATGAAAATATGAGTTGCAAATTAAAAGAAATCTGAGGAGTGGGTGGAGGGGGAAAGCAATCAATATTTTTTATTATATTTTTCTGATACAGGAATAGAAAAGCTGAATGTAATAAGTAACCATGTACTTGTACCTGGGGGAAAAAGGAGTTGTAAATGCCTGCACATAGGATACAACTGCTGGCTTTTTGTCAATAGTGCCCAACAGCTGAGGAGTCCCAGTACACAGCAGGTCTGCAGCTTACCCAGAGCTTCTTCCCAGCCTCCAGCAATTTGTATCTCAGGGACTTCCTGAGCCAGAAGTCTGTTTGCTGTACCTATACATCCAATAAATTTCATAGGATTTTCAAGTCATTTAATGAGTCAATGTAAAATTTACCATCTGTAATATCCCATAAGAGGGAATTAGTACCTAAACTATACACCATAACAAACAGTGTCTACTTTTGTTGATTTTGAGCCCATCACCTGCTGGAATCAGCTGAATCTACTAAGCCTTTCTTAATTTTCTGCATGACAGTCAGAATCTATAAAACCTGAAGAGACTTTTATTATGTTCTGTCATTATCCCTGCCTCCCCATGAAAACCTCTTTCCAGTCTCAGCCTATGGTTTTAGTCATCTTTATGATCCTCTCTGGGTTTTTTTAAATAGCCTTTCTGAGACAACAAAACCAGATTATGTGTAGTATTTAAGATGTGATAATGCAATGTATTTCTACAATGATAAAAGTTTCTGGTTTCTTCTCTATTCCTTTTCTAAAATCCCTAAAATATTTGCTTGACTGAATCTTAATGAGCATTAAGCAGATGCTTTCACCAAGTTGTTATAAAGTTAGATATTTTCTTTTAGTACCAATGTTCAACCTAAAGACCACGATTGTGAATGTTTAAAAAAAACCCTTAGTTTTTTACAGATGAACAACTTTTCCATTAACCTTGCTTTCACTTTGACTGTTATGATGGCTGTTCAACAGAGGGAAATATAAAGCAATGAAGGAATTTCTTTATTCTGAGTTTAGTCTAAGGGTGCATTGGTGAGATATATTCTTCAGTACAAGTACAAGTAATATACAACTACAAGTAATATACAGGCAAGGTTAACAGTTAAACCAAATTGATTAACAGCTGCAAGGTTTGAAAGCTGGATGAAAGACCTCAGAAAGTTCCAATGTAAGAAAAACTAAACCTTACTTTAATCTGCTATTATCAGGGAGTACTGAAGGACAGAAAATGTTGTGCTTGTCCTTAAGAACTGCTTTGGCAACAATACAGAACTATAAACTAGTAACTTTTAATTTAGCATTAAGCAAATTGAAGGGAAAATGGAAATGAAGTTTGAGAGCACCTAGATGAATGTATGATGCTGGCAACCTTCCATTGCTCTCTTTAAAGGAAACACACATCTCTCAATTTTTTTTTTTTCATTATTTATTTTATTTTCCAAACAATCTAGAAAAATTTAATTAAAATAAAACCTGATTATAGGAATTATAGACCTTTAAAATTTTACTATTCCTGGCATTAAAAAATTATCCAGTATTTTACCAGAATTAATAAAAGTTTAAAATTGTAGAAACAGTTACATGAGAGGAAATAAAAACTTGATTTGTGTTGGCTTTAACCTAACTTTTGCAAATAAAGCTTAGACTTTAATTTAGATGTACCTCTCCAATCATCAGAGCCAAATATGTACATTTAGATAGAGGTTTTTATCATATCCTATCTGAAATATCTGATAGGTCAGAGGAGTTGCTCTTTGTAAATATGTCTCCCACACTGATGGTAGATAGAGTTCAAAGGAGTTATTGAGATCAGTAAACTAAATTTTATGTAGTCAGATTCGGTGACATGAATGCTTCTCTCTACAGAGACCCAGAGAAGCCATTGTCCAGTACCACTGGCATTGCCCAAACCTCACATGGTGCTGGCCTCAAATTTTGAGTAGAGTTACTGATCTTCAGTTTGTGTTAAACCTACACAAGCCCACAAAAGCTGTCCTGTCTGAGAGGTATGGTTACAAAATGAAACACATTTTGTTCTTCAATGGAGATTTGATAACTGGATCCACATGATTTTAGCATCTCTGACTGTCAAGGCATCCTTTCTGAGACAGGCTTGTGTGACAGGGAAAAAATCAAGAGGAAAAACATATCCATCCTGAGCTATGTGACCTTTAAGGAACTTCAGGGGTTTATGCCATCAGCATATTCTCTGCATCAATGAGTTATACACTCACCTGAAGCTGCGATGCCAGGGATATTTCTGTTTAGTTGCTAATTCAGTTTAGGTATTATATAACAAAATCAATGTTCCCATTACTTGTAATGTGAGCTATTGACTTTTCCTTTACTTCAGATGATTCAAGTGAAAGAATTTCCCAATTGTAGAGGAAAAAAAAAAGGCAAACGATTAGAAAGGTGTAGAAGGAGCAATACTGGTGCAGTGCTGTGCTTTACTTGGAATGCATTTTCTGGTTCTGAGGAACTGGCTCAAGTGGAAAGTTTCCTGCCCATGGCAGGCAGGTTGAAACTAGATGATCTTTAAGTTCTCTTCCAACACAAACCATCCTATGATTCAATGAAAACCATCAGCAAAGCGTATCACCAAGCTGTCTTTTGTGTTGCTTGCAAGGATCTTGTAGATCTGGTCTCTTCACACTGTATAATTTGTAGTAGTATGCTTATGTGGCACCCATTCACTTAGTCTGATTTTATTAGTGTTTCTTTTTTTCTTATTTAAGGGTAACAACTAAAGATCCCTGTATTATCAAAGATTTCTTGACTTTGGTCTAAGCAAAATACAGAAACACCACTAGTCTGAGACCAGGAGAGAGCCAAATGTCAGAGACATGGATAGATGACCACATATTTGCCCACATGCACAAGTGTCCCCACCAGCAATCTCACTGCTCTGTGCCAGGAGGAACACAGAGCACCAGCTGACCACCCTCTGCAGGGCCACTTTCAAGGTCCTGCTCTGAAGAAGCCAAAGCAGGCATTTCAGTCCACACTGTCTGCATTCCCCTCTCCTAAGGCAGAATAAAGCCTGGGAATGTGTGGACTCTCTTGAAGAGCTGTTTATGACAACCACCTAAGCATACTTTGGAGTTTAGATACCATTCTCTTTTTGGCTAATGCACACCTTAGGATGAGATGTGTGCATCTTTTCCTTTGCTTTTTCTCCTTATAGGCCTTTGAAATTTGTAGAGTTGCACAAATTTTGAAGAGGAACAGGATATGCCTTCCCCATCCTATCCCAGTTTGAGATCATTCCAAATTTCACAAGGTACATTACTCAAATTTGTGAATAGTACCAAATCTAGAAGACAATGAAAATTACAGATTCAGTCTTAATCAGTTTTCAACAGTGTGGTTTCATTGACCCTCTGAATATTTGGGCATTTAAAGCTGTCCCAAACTCCCTGGTAAACACACAGCACACTGAACTGAGTGAAAGCATTTGGAGAGCTGGCTATGTAAAAGCTGGCTACTTGGCAAAATATAATTCAGGTCCTTTCTGATTTGAGTATTCAGAAAAGAGGAGGCTATAAACCATCTTTAGGTAGCTATTATATACATAGTCAGTAGTTCACACTGACAGGGTTATTGATAGCCCTAAAACAGTCTTTCACTATTACTGATAGGAGAATGGAAGAGTCCCTCCAGGCCTTTTGTCAGCAAGCCAGATGGCAATGACTTGGTTAGAGTTGTAAATTTCTTAAACACAGGTTGAATACAAAAATTATCAGCAAATTAGGCTTTGTGACCATGCAGTGTTTTCAGTTCCAAAACAGAAAAAAACCCAAACTATATTGTTAGTTAGTTAGCAAGTGCTTTTTGCTGTGCTATTCAATTTTAAATTGAATTATCCGTAACTAAATGCTTGCCTAGTACTTGCCAGTGAGAATCATATAATGTGAAGGGATTGGAATGGACCTTCTAATCCAGTGATGGATCATCTAGTCCCAGCCACCATGCTGTGGGCATGGACATTTCCTATTAGAGCCGATTGCTCAAGGCCTCATCCACCCTGGCACTGAACACTGCCACAATGTCCTAGGGCAACCTGATCCACACTCACAGTAAAAATTCTTCTTAATATCTAACTCAAATTTTCCCTCTTGCAATTTGTACCCATTAATCCTTCTCCTATCACTACAGTTCCTGACATAGAGTTCCTTTCTGGTTTCCTCATAGGCACCTGCAGATACTGGAAGATGTGAGGTCTCCTCACAACCTTCTCCACAAAGAACAATGAGGACTGAATCTTCCCTAAGTTGATGATTTATTTCTACCATTAGCCCAAACCAAATTAAAAAATCATTACTGAAAATCATTACTGATAAGGTCTGGGAGATAGAGATGAAAATAATAGGCAGAATTACTCTTTCATGGGCCATTTTCAAAACAGCCAAGTATAAATTCGCATATGACAGCACTTACAATTTAGATTGTGTCTAGGACATGGATTTCTCTTGTTAAGGCCTGGGTGAGCCTTAACCATTTGCCAACAATGGGAGCAGAAAATCTAATACAGTCTTTTCCTGCAAGTATATGCAGGAAAATATGAAGTGGAACTAGCAAGTCTAACTCTAAAGTTTGGAGACTGACACTTCTCTGATTAAAGTACTTGTTCTACATCTTGTATCTGCAATTCAAGCAGGAAGATGAGAAATTTGGGAAGGTTCAGGAACAAGTCATTCATATACATGACTAATGAGAAATTTAGCAGCATTGACATGTAAAAATTCCAAGAAAAGAAACAGAAATATGAGAATTACTAAGAAGGCTCCCATCCAGAAAATACCTGCCACATCTGGTGAAGGTGTTCAGCTGAAGCTGATTTCAGACATGATACTTTACTAGTGAGGCTATTTAACAAAGTTAACAGGAGACATGGAGGACTTATTTGACTGAAAAGTAAGTTAAATCTGTATGTGGTTTTCTAAATAGATTCCATTTCAATCGCAGTTATCTGAGGATAATTTTTTTCTGAAAGTATTATGGAGAATGTGAGAGATGATAATATATTTCACTTAGTGTCTAAAATCTGTGAACAATCCCACACTTCTGGAGCAGGGATGGGAATGTGCACAAAGAGAATTTAAAAAAACAAAAAAAGCTAATGGCACAGAAGCAACTTAGGTTTTTAAAAATCAGTTCTTTTCACATGGCTTAAGTAAGCAAGTTATATCCTTGTAGAAATCATCAGCCAGGTTGTTTTAAAGGCTCACTTTATATCTAGCTGAATTCTGCTCCACATCATTGATCCCAAGTGTCCCACATCCAGAGAGTGCACCTCAGCTGCTGAACCACTGTGACCTTTCCTTCCAAGTAGTACAGATGGGAAAGAGGGATTTCAGAGCTCCAGGGTTAAATGGTTATATAACCTCTGATAACCTTCATAACAAAAGCAGAAAAGCAGAGATTGCTGGAGAAAAGTCCCAAAAGTGGACACTTCCCTGTACTGACATTTCACATATATAAGGAAATGGAAAAACTTGGCTGCACTGACATTTCACATAAATAAGGAAATGGGAAAATTTGGCTGAACCTCTCTTCAGCTGTCCACAGCAATGATTTCCAGCTACCAGGAGAGCACTGGCAGGGGTCAGCAGGCTGGAGATGATGTCCTGGTGAGCTGCATTTGCTCTCAGAATCCAAATAGTATCAGCCCAAGAGGGTTATGGATCTGCTGCTGACGGGCTTTCACTCAAACAGGAGTTCCTAAGAACTTAAATGTCTTTAAGAAAATGTTGAGTTTCTAGCACTCATCTGGTACAAGAGGCATTGGCTACCTCCTGTATGTTCTGGCAAGTCCTATGCTAGTGTTTTCATTAATACCCTTCAAATGCCAAAACACTGATTTGAACATGAGAGCTGCTGGTTTCCACATTCAAGGATGTGGATATGTTATACCAAAAAGCATGACACACCATCTTGGTGGAATTCTTTTCCACTAGGAAATCTCTTGCCTTCTTTGAAATCTAGGAAGTTATGATATGACCTCTTCAGTTTTGGATTTAACTTCCCTTCAAGATGGACTTCAGCATGGATAATTTGCCTGAGTAAAATTTATTTTCGTCATGAACTTTCTTAACTGAAATCAGTAACTTGCTTTCAGAAGCCTTCAGATGCTGCCTCTTTGCACTAATCACAAATGTAACTGAGCAAAAGAAGCCTTATATTCCTCTTGATTCGAGCAGTGCATGCCACATATTCTCATTCCAATTAAAATTTCTCAGTCATGCAGCCTTAAAGCTCAAACAAAATTCACTGATACAAATCAGAAATCCATGCATTTCTCCATATAAGGGGCTTATTTTACTGTCATTCCTCATAATCTGTAACAAGCAGAATATCAGAAAAAAACAGGGGTAAAAAGAATTAATTTCTGTTTTGCATGATCACAGCCAACAGCTGACAACTTCATCCAGATTAGTTTACTGCTTCTTCTTTTTTACACTTTCTTTTGTCTCTGCCCTTCACATTCATTTTGATTGCTGTCTGGAAAGCTTGCAGCATTCAGGATTGGTTTCTGATTATGGCAATTTGATTTTCCCTATGCTTGGCTAATTGCATCTTTCATTTTACACAGGTCATTATGAGAATGATGACAACAGAAATCAGTTCCTTCAGAAAAAATATTTTTTCAGTTCCAGAACTTCAAACACATGAAAGCTTTCAGCATGTTGTTGCATCTTTTTTTCAGAAGAATGTTAATATTTTTATTTTTTGTAAATTGTCTCAAAAAGGAATATTTGCAAGAACTTAGCTGACTTGCTGACTTAACAACACATATACCATTAGAAGCATATGTGATTGTGTGAAGGATACTATGAATATCCTAAAATTTAAGCAATTGTTTTATTGAAAATGAAAGCTCTTTTGCATCCAATATTTTCATAGAGTGCTCCTTTCTATAGCCTCCTAAATTTGAGGCTGTAACTGTGGTCCTTTCAAACCAACAAGAGCTAACACTGCCAAGAGAAGCTTCCTGGACACATCACTGGCCTCTGCCTGTGCCAGTACAAGAGTTTTCATTTGTGCCTGATTTAACCTGGATCAGACTTTTGCTGATTCCTCCTTTCTCTTAAACCTCACTCATGGGTGTACACTGGTTCTTGACACCGTCTCCACTTAAAAAGAGACTGTATCATTTTGCCATGAGCCCAATCATATACAGGATAAGGTGTATGCTCTGTGATAAAAATCTCAAAGAAACTGTACAGTCCACAGAAGAATGTTCCTTCCATCCAATTGCAAGGAGAGCATTATTTTATATACATTAATGACCATATTCTTAGCTTTTTACTGGGCAACTGAATGCTTTTTTTTTTACTATGCTGTCTAATGTTCCATGCTGCAGGATATTGGAGTCTAGTGGACCATGCAATTAGAATTCCAGGGCAATGATAATATGCAATTTAGATATGAAATTTTGCATGAAATAACAAAATAACATCCATGGGTTATGTTCCAGTGCAAAATCTATCACCAGCAGAAGCATAATTCCATGAAGCTTGATAAAAAATAATAAAAAAATAGGAAGTGTAACCCAACAAAGTGCTACACCAGTAATATTATATTGTTGCCTATCAGTATCAGCTACCGAGAATGTAAAAATATAATTCCCTCCTAAAATGACTCAGCTGCCTTTAACACTAACTAATGACACAGCCACAGACAGGCCTAAGCTGTGCTTGCCAAGTGCTTCTTTTCAAAAACCACCAGCTGAGAGAAATGAATCATGCCATAGCCATATACTATTTTGTCACATTCAGGTATGTTCTCCTCTTGCACTTGTACTTCTTATTGCCTCCAGTAAACTTTCCTAAATCCACCAGACCAGGGTGAAACTTCTAGATTGTGTCAGTATCCAGTAATCAAGCATGAGACTGTTGATATGATTCTCCAGAGAACCAGATTTTTTCAATTAATATTGAATTGAGGGGCCAAGATTGCATTGAGAAAAGGTTAAATAGTAAATCAAGTTCCCTCATTAAATTTCAGGTAGCAAAATAGGATATTCTCTGAGGCATTCAGAGGCATATACCCTTGTTCTTTTACTATACAGGGAATTTTACCTCATCTTAAATGCTTAAATTGACCCCACATTACATTTTTGTTTAGAAGTGTTAGTTCCACAGTCTATAGTATTTAAGGATGGCTAGTACAGATATTTTTTGCACCTTAAAATTTAACTAAACAATTTTGTCTATATGACTTCTAATAATCTGACTTTGTTGACAGTCATCAGTCATTGGGACAGTCTATCTGTCCCTTTCCTTTATAACTAGTAAAAGAAAATTTAGGTTGTAAAATAAAGACAACTGTCATGGAAATTTATACACCTTTTTACAAAATCTGCTCTTTAACAGAAAAGTTATTGGTGGATGTAGTACCAATAAAATGCAGAGTTTTTTTTAAGATATGATAAATATCCTTGGGGCATACCCCTTAAAAAAAGCACCTGTCAGTAGCTGCAGAATTTAAATTCAGTTTTTCTGGTCATTAGAGATAGATTTGAAAAGCCAGATGTCAAGGCAGGTGCTCCACTCTATTTGATAGTAAGTTAATGGCCCTTGAAATGCAGAAGCACTATGTCAGCCCTAACAGCCCCCTTTGTAACAACTCCCCCTCTTTCTGGCTTCTAACTTTATGTGTCTCCACTGCTTTTATTAAGATCATCAACTGAATGTGAGAATATATTGGGGTTTTTTTTGTTTAGATGAACTAGCATATCATGTTATATCATTTTAATGTTCACCATCTCTGGGTCTTCATGTCTCTGAAGCTCAGTTCCATGACTGTTTTTTCAAATCCAGAAAAATTATGTTTGTGCACTTCAAATAAACCTTATTTTCCATTAAATGTAGTTGTGCTGCTTCTGTTCTTAGTTATTAAAATTTTTCTCTTAAGGCATATTTATATGGTCTTCTATCTTTTCTGCCTTATGAGATGGAGAGAATGCTCAGATTTCATTGCAGAGTGCTGGACCACATGTCGACTTTGTCTCTCAATACAGAGTTGCAGGTGCAGTTTGCCTTCTTAGCTTTTAAAACATTCATTTGAGTAAGACAGTCATTCTCTTTTCAGGCTCCCTCAAGCGCCTCGTCAGATGGTAGCGGTGTTTTACAGCCAGCAGTTGAAAGACATGGCATAGACACTGCAGGGAATGAAAAGGATTTTAAAAACTGAGGCAAAGTTTTCTGAATGCTGTGCAGAGTCATCAGCTGCAGTGGCATTCTTTGCATATTTGAACACAGAATATCCCTAAATGTAGGATCACTGAATAAATCAGCCCTTAGCAGCAAAAGATAATCCTCAGCAAGTAAAAAAGTTTAACAGTTTGCTGGGTTTTTATCTACCTGAGCATTTATTTTTGCACTTAGATGACGATTCCTGAAATTTGGCCAGCTTTAGTATCAGCTAGATATGTTTTCCTTGGTACATCTGTCACACTCGTTATATTTTAGAAATGACCATAACATGAATGTTTAACCAAATCTGTGGAACATTCAAAAACATCTGCCAAAACAAGCAATGTCTGCACCCCAGATGCAGGACCTGCAGACCGAGGTCCTCACACTAAATCAGATTTTGTGCAGGTTGCTTCTGATCAGGTCAATGTCTTCTCCAGTCATGGCCACCCATTCTTATTCTTTTTATTGGATCAGGTTTAGGCATGTGAGCCTGTGCTGACTCAGAACAGCTTTCACTTTAAGTGTCTTTGGCCCATCTAAGGATGATCTTTACAAGGTGTTTATGGTTCCTTCCACTGGCTCATTATTCCACTGTATGAAATTAGCTGGTGTAAGTGGATGAAATAGGCACACTCACCAACAAGTGCTTAGCACCATCATTTCCATTCCATTGAAGAGAAGACTCCTGCCACTTGCTTTCCAATACATTGATTTTGAGAGAGAATTGCAATATACAAATTAATCTTCTAACAGGGAGGATGTAATGAAATGGTGGGGAACAACTGAAAGAAAAAAAAAACAAAAACAAAATCTCCACAGTACTTTGATTACAACCACAGTATTCTGGATATTTTTTTTAGTAACTGAGAATATTCAGAAGATAACAGTAAACTTCTTTGCATTCATTCCTATACCATCCTATATATCCCTATATCCCTATAGATATCCATCCTATATATCCCTATATCCCTATCCCTGAGAAGTCTCAGGTGTATTTTAAAACAGAAAAAGATGCAAAATACCCTGGTGCATTTAAAATCCCAGCAGCTGGCATGTGGTGTTAGTCCAGGATGCCTTCCTGCTGAGAGCATCACTCTGCTGTGGCTGTGGGAGCACCCAGCTGGCTGAGAGGCACCGAGAGGCCCAGGCACACCTAGGGAACTGCCAGCACACAGCTGATTTCCTTCTAATTGCATCCCAGCAGCCACTCACGGGGAAAACAGTTCATGTTAGCATGTCTCTTGAAATTCTGTCATGTGGTAAATATTCCAGAAGCTACTTTTTAATTCAGTTGCCTCCGAGTGGGGAGTACACAAAGGGGTGATGCTGGGCAATCCAGATCCTGTGAGCATTTGCCAAGTCAGAAAGGTACAGCCTCCACGGGGAAGGGGTGAGGTGCAGCACATTGGACTGTGCAACAGGGCTCAGACTTCAAAAAACTTACTCCACAGAAAATTCCTAAGTTACCTTTTACCCCACACAACTATGGAAACATAGAAGTTTAATATATATTGAAATTCAATTCAAAAATGTATTATACATTAACACATTTGTTACTAGATTAAAAGAAATTAATCATTGTTCAGACCCAGAAGGAGGAAAAATGGTCTCATTTAAGGGTTTTAAAATTTGACTGGGAACACTTTAAAAGTGGAAATAATCTCCTCCTTATAATACTTTCTCCATCAACATTATAAAAAAATGAACATACTCCAATGATAAGTTTACATTTTGAAAAGCTACTTTTTCTGACCAAAACATTCCATTTGAATTTTACCACTCATAGCTCATTGTTACACTTTTAGCTACAGGATGAATCAAAATGACAATTATAGACTTCCTTTGCCACTGAAAGTTTATATAATTTTCCTTAAAGCCTATTGAAAATTCAGATGAGAAGAGGTTCATTAAGAAAATACTTCATGACAGTGAAATATTTCTGCTCAGAAAGACAGAAGGAAAAGGGGATCATGACAAAAGGTTTTTCCCCTACCATAACACCTCCCCCCAAGATTGTTTCCTATGTGAAAGTATATTTGTACAGTGGTTTGTTGCCTAGTGAAGGATTTTTTAGATTAATAACCTTCTGCTCCCATAATATGGCAAACATATCAGGTTCCTGTCTAGTCCACATGACAGAAAGTTCTGGAAAATTCTCTTATTTAGCAATTTATGGAATTCAGTACTTGTCTTCCTGGCTGCTGTCAGAAAGAGGCAGAAGACCCCACTCTGGCTCAGACATCTCATTTTGGAAACATTGGTTTCAGTTCCACTGCAAGTTCAATAACACATTATGTCTCAGTCCTGTGTCTTGTCAGCAGTAATACCATCCTCACTTTATAACAGTGATCATAATAGTGAAACCAGGTCTGGAGGCTGCTGCTGTGAAGAAGCCCAGTGGCTGGCTGATCTCCATGAGACAGAATTTCCCATGTCATGTCTATTTTGGCAGCTATGTTAGGGTATAATTTATTGGTATGTGGCAGATAAGAGGGGAAATCCTGGAGATTTATTCTCACTTACATAAAGACAGGATTATAAGTGCTTCCTCCTTTGTCTGCCCTCCTCTGCTTCCTAATTCCTCTCCAGAGCCATATTTCATGTAGTGAAAAAAACCACATAAAAAAATTACTTCAGTTACCACTATCATTTAAAGAGTGTGTGATCAAGCCACAGTGCAGTTTCCCAGAATTTCTGCACTGGCTTCACAAACTGACCCTTGCTAAAAAACAGCAGCTGGGAAAAAAAGGAAAAAAAAGGCTATTGAAAAAAACAACATAATTGTGTAATCCTTCCTGAAGTATGCTAGAAAAATAAAATTGGCAGAAAGAGGCTGATCTTGGAATGCACAGAGAATTTGTGCTGTGCCACAGCCACCCATGAGGCTTGTTCCTGTCACTAATGGGTCTATAATAAAGTTTCAGCTTTCAGCAAAGGGGTATATTTGTATAACTTTTATTGAAGCAGGAATGGCCATGCAGGATAACATTACTGTTAGTTGTATCGCTCTTGAAAATCCTGACTTCCACTTACATTTCCAGATGAGGAGACACAGAAAGGTTATTGTCAGTTTGGATTTACAGTGCTGTGTTTCCTTTCAAACTTGATTTGGAGGTTTTTGATCTTGCAGGTTTGGATTTAAGCGATATGCTGTATGGTATAAAGTCAAGTACCAGGAAATTAAGTGGTGGGCAACAACCACAGGTGTTGGAAATTGAGCATCCCTTTTCTGAAGTGTCTGGAGCAGTCTTCACATGTTAGGCTCATGTCATGAAGCACCATCCCAATAAACTCTTAGAAATAATCTGGAAATTAGCACTTGTTAGGAAATACTCCCAAGAGGTAATCTGGATGGAGCCACGCACCACTGAGACTGGAGGAGCTAAATGATGTACATGTGGTCAAAATGTGCCAGCTGGGTTCTGTGCCAAAAACAGTTATTTTGTTTGTATAGATGCAGTCAAAGAGAAATACTAATTAATTAGCAACAGGTAATTTGTGTCTCACTATGAGAGTCAACATTTCTTTGACAGTAATTAAAGACATCTAAAATAAGTGAAATAAAATTAAAATACCTTCCCCAAGCTTCAGCTACCCCTTAAAGAGAGCCTTATATGTGTTGGATATTCAATCTGGTTCAGCAGTATTCTGTATTTATTCAAGACAGGATGGCTATTGCTGCAAACATTTATGATTTAGCTACCTTGCAGTTTAAAAAGTTATCCTATTTTACATGACTTAAAAATGTGCTACAATGATTTAATAGAGAATTGTGGGCTGTCATGAAAAAATGTCTAAAAAAAATCAGTGTAAAAGGTTGTAATTCTTTCTCTAATAAAAAGTAAACTTGTGAAACTGAAATAATTCTTTCTGCAATACACTGTAATCTTGTGATATTAAGAGAATGAAATACAGACTTTTCACTTAGAATCCAGTCCAGAAAACAGGTCTGGTTAAATCTTTTTAAATGGAACTTTCAATCCAAATATCTACTGCACAGCTTTTTTATACTGTATACAGATTTTAAGCCAAATTTATCTTTTTTTATGATCCAAAGTTTAATTAAAAGAGGTTGCCAGCTCTGAATCCCCTAAACTTAAGGGTTTCTGTCATAAGGGTAAGGACATGACTCTGTTGATCACTGAATGCCACTAGCAGCTTTTTCTAACTGTTTCAGAAGCTGCAGGAGATTATAAAATAGCAAAATAAAAGAGAGTTTGCTCAGTTGGTGTCTCTCAAAGTATCCCATGACCTTAATGGGACTCAAAAATCTCACTACCTAATATCTTGGTTTGCCAATAACTCCTCCCCAGCTCCAAGGTACCCTGCCCTGTTCCTCCCAAACACGCCACATATAATGTAGTGTCTGTCCATCTCCTTTTTTACCCTTGCAGCTCAAACCCTTCCCACCTGCAGGGGAATTTAATGTCACTGTAATTACTATCAGGTCATGTCATTGCGTTACTCAGCAGTGAAAGGCAAAGGTCAGCTCATGTCTTACAACACCCAGCATTAACTGGAGCAGTCCAGAGCCTGCCACTCAGTGTGACAAAATGCAGCAGGCTCAGAACCCACATGATAATCTCAATAGTTTCTTTAGTAATAATCAGTCAACAAAAAGCCTTGCATGATAAAAGTGTTCAATCTTCATATCATAGGACAAATTAATATTCATGCAGGGTTTCAGTTCAAGTGCTATCTCTGTAGCAGCCCTCAGCAGCATGTCTCATTAGTCTCAGTGAGTATATTTTATTTCTTAATTAGAAACTCAAACTTTTTAGTCATGGGAATTCAAGGGTTGCAAAAGAAGAAGAAATTTTGCATGATTCATTTTAATTACAGATTTACACATTGGAATAGGAAATTGCAAGTAATAATTTTAGTCTAGCATTAGCTAGGTAGTCATGTCTCAGATGTACTGTGCACCACTCAGGAAACATAACTAGCCTAGGATAAACGTGAAATAAAAAATTCAGAGGGCAAGGGAATAGGTATTTAATCACCCAGTGGGACTATAAGTTAAGAGTTTTCTGAAACATTTGAAAATCTTCTTCTTCATGTGCAAAATTTTGTCAAATAGCTGAATACCTTACCTGTGAGTTCAAGAGGAGAAATGCTCCAAATACAGGGAGTTCTGGTGAAATCTTGGAGCTCTTCAGTCAACAGCAAAACTCACACTGATGTCAGATTGTTTGTGACCTTGTCCTGCTCAGGGTAGCAGAAGAAATTTGGCTCCTTCTATGGGAAAGATGTTTCTTTTTACCTTCCTTGCCTTTACCCAGCAGGTCCTACCCCCTGTAGCCTCTTAGCAAAAATGATGGATTTGGATATTTCAAAAACTGTAGGTGTTAATTTACATTTTGTAATTGTCTAGTGTTGTGGCTTTTCCATTGTGCTGGTGATGATATTAATTTTAAATCTGCTGTTCACTGTTTGCTGATTAAACGTTGTTAATAAATCAATAAACCATTCTGATCTTGAATTGGCTTAACCAAATTAACTGAGCAGTTTTCCCCAGCAATGTTATTGCCAAGTGTCATTAAGTTGCCACTGGTTTGAGACCACTTGTGTCTGTTTGTAACTCAGGTCCTCAGCACAGAGGAGCTTCCCTCTCTTCCCAGCATGCAGGGTAGTGGCCTCATTTTGGGATTCAGCTGCTTGGGCTTGTCAATATAATAAACTCCTTGTTGTCTGATGTTGAGAACTTCTCCCTAAATCAGGAAAGCTATTTTTTTTTCCTAGCGACACTAAAAATTTAATAATAATGTCAGTATGTTTTACAGCACTGATGATTTTATTAAGACAGACAGAAATAGTCAGTCTTTTTGACACATATAGAACAAGCAAAGAACTTCTATCCATCAGAGAATACAGATGAAAAATCTATTCTGTACTAAATTTACTTTAAATTTTGGTCCACTTAATGTCTTTCATCAATTTCTATTGTCTTAGTTTAACAAATGGAATCATAAATAATGCAGTCTACATCAACTGCACTTATTTGCAATTAGAATTTTTTTTTGTTCTCTGTTTTATGAATATTTAATAAACTGCGTAACCTTGATGGAAGGAGTGCAATTTAGGAGGCCATAATGAAAATGTAGAAAGTCTTGCTTTGTGAGCTCAACTTCTGGTTTAAATTAACATCCAGTAAACCTTTCTGCACAATGCTCATCTCGTCAAGTCTAAGATTTTCCTTGTCTAGAAGTGCATGGGCAATTTCAAGATATGTTTTCTACTTCAAAGGGACTGGGTGCTTTTTTTTAAGCTTCTGTTGTTTATGACATAAATTTTAGAGTACATATTTTAAGGTATATGTTTAAAAAAGTAAAATTTTTAAAAATGAAAGAGGTTACTGCTAAAATATATATTTAGGAAGTGTGATGCCAAAAATAAACATTATATATACTGGTGGATATGAAAACAATGATTCACTTGAAAATTTTTTATTTCTTAATAGACAGGAACACCAATTGAATAGTTTTGTTTGATTTTCTTGTTTGCCACAGTAAATTTATTTTAAAATACACCATCACAGGGGGAATGCTAACACACTACTAAACATTTACATTTACCAGTCATTTAAAATACAGTGAAGAGAAACTACAAGACTATTGCCAAAAAAGAGAAGTACTTATGAGAGATATTCTTATGGCAATAAGAAAAAAACTTGTAACTGAGCACTATTCAATCAAACTAAGATACAACTCTGAAATATGTGTGAGATACAAGTGAACAGATGCTAAAAATTAGGTAGTAAAATTTGTATCAAAGGGCCTAGATGCTGGTGTGGGCAACAAATGAAAGCAAGTATTTGTTTTCTGACAGCCTTTCTTTTATGTACCACACAAATACCATTACAGCTGCAAACTCTGGGGTGTAATTGTTGCTTCAAACATAGCTGCTTCATTTGGAATTGGGTTATTAAATAATTTGGTATTTGATCATAAAACAGTTTTGAACTTGCTGCCATTTCTTCTGTTATTCTTATCAATGTTGACACAGTAAAATATTTATCTTTGTTAAGAAAATGGAAATTATCTTGTGGATTATGAACATTACTGCTTAATATATGGGTTTAATGTCTTCATAAGCAAGCTCTTACTTTTTATTTCATTTCAGAGTCAAGACAAAATATAAACAGAAATAAGCTTGTTTCCCTGAAGCTGGAGCTGTTCTTAAGAATGTTCTGACTGCAAAGATGGAAACAATACTTCAAGTACTTGCACTGTAATTGTCTTCAATTAGTGTTTGATTAAAAAAAAAGGGGCGGGCAGGGGGTGGAAAAATGATTGACTTGGCTGAGTGTTACATATTTTTCTTCCAAATAGAAAATTTTTCATAAGGAAAGAAATTATTATTCAAAGGGCAAAGAGAAATAGTACATCTCACAAAACAATCACACACAGAAGGTGCTTTAAGAGAGGAAGAACAAGTTGTTAAAGCTCAAACTGAAAAAGTGGAGAGCTGTGATTCACAGGTCCTGGGTTACCTCTCACTTTGACTGGTGTCTGCACACAGAGCTGCTGACTTGCACTGCTGCTGCTGAAGGATGATGACAGCGAGGAAATCCCTGTTGCTGTGCACTTGAAAAAGGAATTTCTGCTTCTTCGTCCTGCTTTTAAAAGGTAAAACACTCTCAACAAAGTAACAAAATCAGACCACCACGGGTGCCATAAGCAGATACTTCATCCATTTCCAGCCTTCCTTTAGTCAAAAGTGATAGTGGCCTTACATGCACAGAATTTACCTTTCCAGTGTAATTTGGTATTCCATGAAAAATTATAAAGCGGTTTTTAACCTATTCATTTCATTTCAATGAAAAAAGCTTTCAAAAGATGCTGTCTTGAAAGGATAGGTTTTCTAACCTGCAAGCTGTTTAAACAAACCCTACTTTTTTCTGGGTTCAGTCAACCTATACATATCAGATATATAGTAGTCTATAAAAGACTAGTGCCTGAATTATTTTTTTTCATAAAACAGCATTTTAGCTGGCGGTTTACAGCTTAGTGGATTTTTTTTTTTCCAAAAATACCACTAAACTATTTATACTCTTATAAACTGTAAATTGTCATTAAATATTTCCCTCCTGTGGCTGAGACTACAATAATTTTCAAATAATCAGGTAATGGTTTTTAGGATAACTTCTTTTACTGGAAAAATTCTAAAGGGAAAAAAACAAATACTTGCAACTTACTTCCTTAGAAGTTCTAGCCACATTCCAATAACACATTACAGATGATTGACATAATTCAAAGAGTGCTGGTAAAATCAGTACATGAGAAATAAATACTGTAGACAATTTAACTTGATGCTGCAAACAGGCAGTCTTTCTTAGTTTTTGTTTCTGTTTCAGTCTGGAAAAAACTGACATGAGTATCAATGTATGTATGAAGTTTTCTGGACATGAAGTCACAAAATAGTTAAAGGCAATATCTCTTTGATTTTATAGTATCAGAATAATTTTCTATCTCTTCAAGACTAGTCAGAATGGTCAGGTATAATATTATGGAATCACTAAGGTTGGAAAAGACTTCTGAGATCATCAAGTCCAACCACTAACCCAACACTGTTGGGTGCACCACCAATCCATGTCCCTAAGCCTGGCATGGCTGAAGCCTGCAGAGCCAGCTCTGTCTGAGCCAGTGTGGGCCAGCTCAGCATTGCTCCACTGCAGGAGCTCAGAGAGAACAAGGTGGACTTTGTGTCCTGAGCTGGTTTCAGTACACCCACAGCTGGGCTGCTGCTGTGCCTGATCCAGTCGCTCCAGCCACGGTGCTGCCCAAGCTGCTCAGGACAGAGCAGCACCCCCAGGCCTGGGCAGAGCAGCTGATTCAGCCTGTGCTGCACCCTTGTAGCCCGTGGTTCTCACCCAGGCACAGCACTGGTGAGCCTCCACCACCCTGCGAGGTCTCCTGCTTTTCTCACACCCTGTGCTACCAACATGAGTGGCACTGATTCACTGATCCTTCCCAGGAGCTGTTTGTGCTCTCACAGCTGTCAACTCCTCTACAGCCCCCAGGAGCAACAGTGAATATACTGCTCTGATGTGTTCTTTCGTGTGGGGGTAGCAAATGCAATACTGTTTTATCTAATATTATCACACTGAACACAGCAGGGTGATTCCCATTCATTTCAATCAGCACATTTGCACCGCTGGACAGGCACACTCATCACACATGAGATGGCCAGGGACCTATTAGACTTACTAGACAAGTCCATTGCTTTTCCCCCAGCCCTTATATTTAGATTTCCTTTCAAAGCAAACTAGGACACACTGGTCTATGGTTACACTCACATCTCAGGTCTCATCCTCACAGATGGTTGGAATGGTCCAGGTTGCAAAGCTGAGCACCAGAGCCAATTTCAAAGCTATGAGGAATATCTGTCCAAATTGTCTGACACAGCCAAAGGGTTTGTGGCATTCCTTACAGTAAAAACTATAATTTCTGGACAAATGCTTGCAACCCAGAGGTGAATGTCACTCTTGTTATTACAGTTTTCTTGTTTCATGGTCAATCTCAGCTATTTTTGGTCACTTCAGCACCAAGAGTGGATAGGATGGATAGGCCAAATGGACATTAACTAGCTACGTTAAGAAATCAGATGTCTAATATTTACTTAGAAATTGCAAGTTTCTAAAACAAGCACACTAAAGTAAGTGACTAGAATCTTAGGTGGCATAAAATTACCACAAGATTTACTTTGTAAGTTTTTGTAGGGCACGAACTGGAAACTGCCAGAAAAGCAGTACAGAGAGGACCAGCCAACAAAGTCACGCTGACAGGGCTAAAGCAGTTACACTTTTCTGTGTAGAAACTGTATAAACATTTGGAACAAAAATGGTCTATTCCATTCCTTTAAGCACGGCATGTATTGCTCTACAAATATCTTGAGCTTTAACAAAGCATTCAGCCATGCTCTTGCCTCTAAGCACACAGTTAGACTCTACTTGCCACATATGAGATTAATTACCCTGCAGGTCTGGAAATTCATGGCATTTGACACTGAAATAGAAAGTTTCCCTTTGCTCTTGAAAAGTCTATCATCAATCCATCAGTCAAGAAATGTAACTTTTTTCTTTTTTCTTTTTTTTTTTTTTAACTGATTAAGAAAGATGCACTTCTATGGGTAATAAAACCTAAGTAGTAGGAAATGAGCAACTCCAGCAAAATAAAGTCAATTGTATACCAAGGTTATGTCTTGGCAAATACTTTTTCAGATTGGTGAATGCAGTACTCTTCTGCTTTGGTCTGTGCACATGATGTTGCAGGTTGCCAGTGTGGTTCAATCAAAACCAGCAAAAGTTTTTATGCATAAACCTGGGGACCAAAGCAGAGGAGAAACCAGTCATTTTCCAGGAAGCAAAATGTTTCCTGATCCTATAGTTCAAAGAGCAAGGGAAACAAGGAATAAAGAAAAATTAACACCATAACCTGAACAAACCTTAGAAACTTTCTCTGAAAAAAAGAATGTGAGATTTGGGGACCAGTCTTGACTAAAAAGACCTTGTTGTAGTGCACTCCTCTAAGATACTCTATTGATTCAGTGAGCTCAGATAAAAAGGGACTTAGCATTTCTTTCCCAATTAACATAAAAGAATCATCCTGAACAACTGGCACAATCCTTAAGTTCCTGCATTATTGGTTAAGTGTTTAGATCAAAACGAAATAAATTGTAAATAATAAGAAGAAAATAAAGATAAGAAAAGAAAAATAAGATTAAAAAAATAAGAAAATAATAAGAAGAAAAGAAATAATTGTAAAGACCTCTGACTGTGTTCCTGTTCCTTATCCTTCTCTGTCTCTGACCTGACTGCACAAACCTCTGAATTTAGGTTTATAATCAATAGATTTATATTTAAATCACTTTTGCCCTCCCTAGTCTCATTGCATTTTAATACTTTAAAACCACTAAATTGATCATGGTGGAATTTCTCATCATAAAATACTCATTACTTTAAATACATGTGTTTCATTTAGCATTTTAGAGCAATCTCCATCTGCTGATTTTTCACTGGTATCTTTTTCATTATCTCCATGCCTTTCCCTGCAGCCTATTGTATAACCTTCCAGCGTACTTGAAGAACAAAAAATGCCCTAGGTTTTTATTTCACTCCCTTTATTGAATACAGTGCCATTAGCTTCCAGATTGTCCTTCACTAAGCCTTTTTAATTCAAATTATGAAGCACTTCACCAATAAAATTACCATTATGACTAAATGCTATATTCTATGCCATACCATTACTCTGCTCATAAATCTGGTCTTCTTTTGAACATCCATAAATCTCCTACTAAACCTCACTGAAAATAATGGCAGGTCAGAATTCCATACTTTTCATTTGCTTTCTAAGATTTGCACTTTCTAAAATTTGTAGAATCAAATATAATAAAGAACACAGTTCAGTATCCCAGCTGATGCAAGATTAAATAGTAGTTGCTCTAAACAAGGTGTCCTGTCTACTGAGACTGTCAATACCTGAAAACTGTTGATCAGGGTTCTGAGAAGTGACACAGGTCACTAAGCAAGAGATATTTAGCAGGAGAAATTACAGCCAGCAGTGGGTTTAATACTGTCTGTGTTACCCAAGCAGATTAAATCTGAAGACAGACTGCAGTTGCATACGATGCTTTCCTTTCCCTGCAGCTCTTCTCCTTTTGAAACACTAATCAAACAGCAAACCTTTTCAAGCACTTTTGCACTAGGATGAGGAAAGTTTCATGTACCATAAACAGTATGCCTAGCCCCTATTTAATCTTCTGGCCTGTTCCTTAGCTATTTTAAGAGACATCATATCTGCAGACAAGCTCTTTAGTTTTTAAAGGCTTTGACTTGAGTATGAGATTAATAGTTTGGGGAGGTTTAATCAGTGAAAAACAGAGTTGGGGGAATTAAATCATGTTCATAAATACTGACAGAGAAAGCATAGATTATTACACTAGAACTTGACCTTAGTCTTAAAAATAAATCTGTGCCAAATGTCAGTGTGAAGACTGAATATAATCTAATTCAACCTTAATATGGTCCAATGACCTGGCATTACCCCACAGGTAAAAAACTGTGTATTACAGACCAGGCTAGGAAACTTACTCTTTTTTTGCTTTCAAAAGAAAATTGTCCATTTATCACACTGAAAATCGTTTAAACTTCCCTGCTAACTGAGGTTTTATCATGTTGAATCTGTCTAGACTATCCTAAGTGCTATTGCCAGCACAATCAACATGATTATTTTTCCTATGTATTCTGAAGTTATTTTTAAAATGTTTTCAGTAAGACTAAGACAGGTCAATTATTTCTGGAACAGTATCAGGAACTGCACTGTCTTCTCCGTGGTTCTCCCAGGCTCTCTGCAGCCTTGGAACTGAAGCAGATGTTTGAATGATGGCCCACTCATATTTTTGACAGATGAAGTTCATTTGATACATTAATGAATATTTTGGGATCCGTAGTCTATTTAAGGCAGTTACTATTAAATTGTCATAATTTATCTTTGATTGTCACTTAACGTTATCTACAGTCTGGAAACATTTCCTGGCTTTGGAATTAAAGCTAAGATAACCACTGACCCTTTGACTCTGCTTTAGCCTAAGAATTCATGACATTTTCACCATTAAATTGCCAGTTCTTCTCCACAGTTGCAGTAAGATGGGCAGCGTTGGAATATGATTTCTTCTGCCTTAGTCACTTGAATTTAATCATCTAGTGAAATCTAGTCATCTGTTTCTCTCTAAAACTACCACAGAGAGTTCAGAAACTCCAGGGAACAATCCACTGCTTCCCAGTGTGATTGTGTTCACTGGTATGCCAAGTTACCTTGTGGAGGTACATGCCTAGCTTAGACTGAACACCTGACTTTGAAGCAGTGTTTTACATGAGATGAATCACTTCCCTAATGGAGAAGGTCCTCCTGAACTTCAAATGCTATAGCTAAAAAATGTAGAGAATAGACAATCCTATAGAAGAAGATATTTGCTCTTGCTGTGCTGTAGTTCCCCACTTTCCATTGTCTTTCCTTCAAACAGAATGTACAGGTTTAATGGACACTTGTTTTTCCTTCTGTGTGTTTGTTTTAGTAGCCAACTGAAAGTTGATCTCATCAGCTACAAGATGGAGCTTACACAAAGCAAAATGCTGAAGATCACAATAAAGTAAACTACTGGCCTGACCATAAGATCTGATAAGCCCATGGAAATTCAAGCCTTTCATCCTGTAAGACAGCAAAAGTTGGTAACAGCATCATACACACCTGGGATTTTTCTTTTTCTGTTGGTATTCTACAAAGGAAAATTTTAAATTATATCACCTCTCTTTATTTTCTTCTCTTAGAAATAAATTTCTGATCATTTGACATGAGTTTATTTCAACCTGACCTCTCCTAAACAAATGGGATTAGTGCTCACATCTTACACACTAGATGCCTTTGAATGTACTGCACAAACAGGCTGACATGGCCCACTTGGATACTTGTGAAAAGTGACTGCAGGTGTTTCAGGACATATTTATCATCCACTAGTCCTGTTGTTTAGATGGTTTTTGCTCTTACATATCAAGCAGATTCAACAGGTTAGCATGACAGAAAAATTAGACATCTCTTGTAAGCCCCACAGAGCACAGGATGAAAATGTCTCTATTATTTCAGTGCTGAAATCAGGGCTCAGCAAATTTAAATACAAGGAAAGATGCAGATGAATGAGAATTCACACTAATTGGGTGCAACATAATTTTATTGAGTGATAATCTCTATAGAGACATTTAGAGGAGACTGTGATGCTACCTGTTTCACAGGAACACTAAATACCCAACAATACTTCCAGTCCTAAATTGATATTATCTCTAAAATCCCTGAACATACCCTTTCTTCCTCCCATCATCTTAAAATACGAAATATTAGTTGTGTGCTGGTGACTCTTCCCTGTCTCTGACTCAAACGCTTGTGTCAGTGTATGCGAAAAAAAAGCTGCTGTCCTAATATTAAGGTATTTAATATTTAACTAAGTCTTATGAAAGACTGCTCATTGGAGTGCTAACAGGTATTTGAAACACAAAATATCTCCCAGCTTCCACTCCTTGAACCTCTTCTTCTCTGCATCTTCAGCCAAAAGTTTTGTCAAGCTGTTTGGGGCTTTTGGAGGATATTTGTGTGGAGCAAGTCTCTACAGGACACGCAGTGCCTGTACCTGTGTGCACAGCCTGCTCCACGTAGTCGTGTTTTGACAAGAGCAAGCTTCTTTCATGTGCCAGGTAGCACATGGACAAACACCCTCAGAGCCCTCCACGTGTATAACCCCAAGCACACAAGCTGTGCCTGCCACCAGCCCTCAGTCCTGTCTCTCTTGCTGGATTCCCAATGTGTTTGGCACAGTGCTCCTGCCCTTGTCCTTCACCTTCATCACCTTCACCCCTGGACTCTAAGAATGAAGTTTCCTCTGGCCCCTGGGGTATCCTCCTTTCCTTGCTCATTGCAATAAGAATATGAGTTTTCAAGGGTCCCTATAGGATTTTCTGCAACTCCTTTTCTTGCTATTCCCTCATTTTTTTTCCTTCCTTTTCTTTGGGAAAACTGAGACGTAGAAGTTCAGCATAAATAAAATAAATTTGTTCTACATCAAATAAATCAATCAACCATCTAGCATCAGTGTGGCACATACAGCTTCTGTTAATACAGCTGTTTGAGAATGGCTTTGCATCATGCCTGGAGAAACGCTAAGAAAAATAGCTACAGAGGAAAGAAGAAACACCTGTGCTCTCTGGATGAAAATATCCCAGATTACAGAGTTCAAAGCAGTACAAATGAAGAGCCCAAGGGTCAAACAAAAGGGAATCTTCCCAGGCTTCTTCCTGGGAAGAGCCTTTAATAGTTGCACGCATATCCAAGGGTGGCTGACTGCTGCTTCTGCTGCCCAAGGGGAATGTTTATGGAAACTAAAAGAGGCCAAAGTACAAGGAATAAGAGATGTTCAGAGTCAGTTAAGCACCAAAATGTTCCCCTGAAGTTCTACAGAAATGGACCAAAAACAGCACTGACTGTCTTTGACAAATGTCTAGGCAGGGTGCTAAAATAGAACACATAGCAGAGATTTCAGATACTTATGTCAGGAAAGAAAAAATTAAGAATACAAAACCTGTGCTCTGCTACCCACTAACCAGTGTTCTATGATTGTTATTTCAGTTAAAGACTCTGTCCTTTCCTGCCCCTGGCAAACAGATTGTATCAGCAAAGAAAATAGTGGAAAGGAAAAGGAATGTATAAATAATTGCCATAAATTATATATTGCTTTTTTCTATACAGAAGTATCTGACATTTTAACTGCTTCTGTGAGAAGCAGAAGACTAGATAAAAGTCCCAGGTTTGCAAAATCTTAAAAAAGCAGTAAATACATTAAATTTTCAACAAAACTTGGACTGTACTCCCAGGCTAGAGATCGACTGATAATGTACTGGGAATGAAAAGAATCATCTTTACTAACCAGAGTTTTCCTCTGAGAAGAAATGGTGGGTTTT
The DNA here is from genome assembly GCF_971803275.1 of Cyanistes caeruleus. Lineage (NCBI taxonomy): Eukaryota > Metazoa > Chordata > Aves > Passeriformes > Paridae > Cyanistes > Cyanistes caeruleus. The sequence goes on from NC_141702.1 coordinate 11,292,723, forward strand.
TATCAATTGCTCTTCAGAGATGTAGATCAATTTAAGTGTTCTAGTTGAAACCATCTATCCAAAACATAAATGTGTAAGACAGTCATTTTCTGGGTGGGGATTTCCACGTAAGTTTAGGATCCCAGAAGAGTCTCTTTAGTTTACAGAAATATACATCTGACCCAAGATAATGTAGCCTGAACACAGCTGAACTGTCCCACCTCTGACACTGTGAGGGTATCCAGGGCAGGCAACCTCCCCTGCTGCTGGAGTCAGAGGCACAGAAAATATTCCCTTATCTGTGCTGACAGGCTCAGACACTCAAGAAAACACTGAGTTTAATCTGAGAGCATGGAGAAAGCTTCTAAAACTAAGTGGAGAAACCAAGAATGTGAGTGTGCAAATTAGGTAGAGTTATATGAAGTCACTGGGTGAAAAAGTTAGAGTTTAGGGTTTAAGCTACATTAGTGAATAAGAGACAACGTGGAGGACTTAGGACATTGTTCTTTTCTCCTTCTTGTTCCTCTTCTTCTTCTTCCAGGGTTTTTGGGTAGTATTGGGTGATTGGATGGAAGAGTCCACACTGGGGACACAGGTGTTTCGTTATTGGGTTATAAATGAAAATAAGTTACTTGGAAGTTCATTATTGGGCATGTTGACACTTAAAAGAAGTTGGAAAGATACCTTGTCCCTCCATTTTGTAGCATGTTAGCTAGTGTACATAGCTCCTCACTGTCTGCAAATATGTAATGTAGATAAAGAAGAATAAACAACTGAGCCTTAGCATGAAAACAGTCTCTCTCTCGTTGATCTTGGTCCAGAGGAAAAGAACTAAGCTATCAGTGTCGCACCCTGACACCTCTCATTCATTTCTGCCAGCCCCTAGAGGATATTTTGGAAGATAAACACATCTCAAACACAGCTGATAACTAAATTTAGGCACTTTTCTTATTTAGGATGAGCAGGACAGATTTCCAGGATCCACTGAGAGTATTGGCTGGGTGTCCACTGATCACTCAACACCAGCTCATGTACAAGCACACACCCATAAATACTGAATTCAGATGCATTATCTAAAAGCTAAATCCCATCCTGATATTAGATCACATCAAAACCCCATAGTTCATAGCAGGAACTGCACCTTAGATTCAGGTCAAGAGTAGCTGTGGCTCTGGAGTATTCTTGCTGTAATGTCCTTTTAATTTTGATTGAGTTAATCTGCCTCCATGGCCGGCCAGGGGGAGAGCTGAGTTTTAGGGCCCACACTCCAACATGAACACCAGTAAGAAGAGTGATATTTTTGCTGCTTTTCTAGCTTTCATAACACAGTATTTGAGAATCCCAGAGTCCTTTTTACCAGTGTTTTCTTTACAGACTGCCTGCAAGGGAGCAGCTACTGATTTTATTCCATTTTGGAGAAAAGTGTGCAGCTCAGGGGTCATATTTTGAAGGTAACACCATCACTGTGGACACACATAGCCCAAGTGAAATTTTTAAAGCACCTCAGACTCTAGTTTCAGATGAAAAATTAGGCTCTTTGTGTCTAAGTGCTTCTGAAATCCCACTAGGGTCCCATTTGCTCATTCATTGCCTAACTTGCTTGTAAATTCTGCTATGGCTTGTTCAAGGTGACATACAACTTTTGAATTCTACTTTTCATCTTGTTCTCTCATCATCTTATTTTGGTTGTGGTCATTAATTTTTTTTATCCCTGACCCCAAACCCAAACTCATTCCTAAGGTCCATCTGGCATGAATGCATCACGGTGTGATGGGGTCTGGATAGTCTGATCCTTCACTGTTTTCCTCTGTGTACAGCAGGACCCAAGAGGCTCTTCCTCATATCCCTGCACTCACTTTGCATTTTTGCTATTAAAAATCTCCCCACAGTCTTAGTACTGTATTTGAGTTAATCACTTATTATATTTGAGTTAATCACTTAAACACACCCAGTGAAACAGGTATCACAACCTTTCTTGGTAGCTGCCAAACCAGAGTTTCAGCTAAGCTAAGAGAAAAAAAAATTATTAATATCCATCATGAATATTTGCTGCAAATACAAAAAAAAATCTGTTTTCTTCTAGCAGTAGGATGTATAGAAAATAATCAATCATTATTTCTTTTCTAACTACTTTTTCCAGACATGGAAATAGCAAAGAACATTTTTTTTTCTCTTAAGAAAATGAATCCATTTCCTCATAGTTTTAAGCTGATTTATCTGTAAACAAAGTTGCTGTTATTGCTGTTATTTGACATATCCCTGATTTAAAATGAAGGGGGGATAAATGAACATATTAGTGCCATGAAGATGGCACTAATAAATGAGAAATGGTTTATCCACCAATTAGATACCAGTTTCTGCCAGATTAACTCAGGAGATGTTTGCCTGCTGCCTTTAAGCTACTTCTCAAACACCTTGTATACCTTCGACAATACATACAGGATGAAGCCTTCAAAAAGAAAATCTCTTCTGAATGTCAGAAGGAACTAATTTCCTCAGTATCTTGAACAGCTTTCCAAAGTTGTAAAGTAGTATACGGGAGAATTAGCTCATAGCTGTGCTGTGATTTCCCTAGCCAGTAAATTCAAGCTCTATCTCTGCATTTTAAAATGTTTTATAATAGGAAGTGAACTCCATAATTCATCATCTCTCTCTCTCCTTAAATGAGTTTAAAATTCAGCTCCTCATCTTTTTCGAGGCAGATAAGAGTAAAATTAAAATAGGATTTTTCATTATTTGTAAGAATTGTTATATCCCTAGAAGGGTTATCTGAAAAACAAAAGAGCTTGTGGGTTACAAATAATTTAGAAAATATAATGCAATCCTCATACTTAAAAGAAAATCCTCATACTAAAAGAAAAGTGATATACCATATAAATGACAAATGTCTATTGAGAAACTACTTAAGCTGATGCAGCCAGCTATAGACACCAATCAGACACTTGCTGATGAAAAAAAAAGCATATCAAAAACTTGCTGGCTTGAGGTAGTAGAGACACACTTCAGATAGTTTATGCCACTGTATCAATAATATTGACTTTCTTTCTTTGGAACTGCATGTGAGACAAGGATCAGAAAAGAATATGTAGCTCCTGTGATGGAAATGATTATTCATTTCCTATTAGCAAAGTGGCAACTGAGCTTGTGAGAATAAAAAACAAAGAGTCATAAGACAAAACATGATTTTTTTAATGAAAACAATTTTCAGAGAAAAAAATCTGATGAAATGGTAAAATGAAACAAAATTTCTGCCTTTTGAAAAATTAAAAAGAAAAATATATTTCCTGACCAGCTGTGATCAATTCACACAGATATTGGTGAATAAAGTGATATATGGCATTATTTTGTGGAATGCATTACCTTCAGGAATGATAGAAAGACCATGGTAGGCCTTCTAATAGATCTTGAAAATATATACATATTATAATAGCATTTAATATTTTGATATAATTTTCTTTTTGATGTATATTGTCATAGAAGTTCTGTCTTAAAATGTACATTTTCCCTAGTTTTCTTTAGGCTTAACAAAAGATTTACCAACAATTATACTGAAGAAAGCTAAAAGGAACAGTTAATCTTCTGTAACACATGGGATCTTCCCAGTGGGTCTGCTACTGTGAAAATGCAATTCTATCAAAAGAAAGCAAATCATAATGGCAAATTTGTGCAACTATAATTTTTAATTTTTATGCATAAACTTCTTGTATTTCCTGCACAATTACATCAAATGACATTTTAGATGTTAAGGTATTTCAAGGGGAAAGCAGAAAGCAGGAGTACCCAGTTTCCTTTGGAAACAAACACTATGCAAACCCTATCTACCAACCCTTCATCTTGGATTCACAAGAGTTCAAACCTAGTTGCTTATCAGTAATTAAATGCTACAAGGTGGAATGGCAGGACCCATTAAAGCCCAACATCATGGTGCTGCCATGTAGTAGGCATATAAATAGATACAATTCTAATTCCCTTTTGTCATGGCCCCAAAGGGCAATGAGATTTTTGCAAGTACAAAGTTCACAGTATTGCTATTAATATAGATCTGAGTATATTCAAATGGGAAGCATAGTCAGTGTGTGGAACCTATAGAATATGGCCAAAATGAAGTTGAACATGAAAAATGCTCTTCAGTTTATGTAAATTGTATAGCTCCAACAACTCTAAAGAATTTACAAACTTATGTCAAGTCCCACTTGTCAACCAACTGATCCATAATGCTTAGCCATAATCTGTACACTTCCTCTAAAGAGTAAAACATGATGGTTGACATGCAGGGAAAATTCACTAAGCAGTAAATAACCTCTATTGCTTGACAGATGTTTTCCTCTTATACATAATATCTAAGTAAATATTAGTATAAGAGTCTTACTTTCTCCTGGATTTTCCATGCAAATGAAAGAAAGATATATATTACTTGGGTTGTTCAGAACATCCAATAGCTCTGCAGTGTGCCAGCAAAGCCCAGCTCATGTAGCTGATTCAGTGAGCATTAATATTCATTAAAAGCAACAATGAAGTGATATAGCCCTGATTTAGAGGTCTGGCTGGAAGATGGTGGCAAGAGTCAAAGCTGGCCCCACATGCCCTGTCTTAGTCCTGACCCAAGCAGGTACATGCACCAGCCCACAGCTCATGAGGTCCTGTTGTTAAAGTCTGTTCCCCATGAAGAGCAGTGAGGTCAGGGTGAGATCCACGTCCATCTTCATGATTTTGTGTATAATGTAAAGTTGTGGCTTGCCATGGACTTGAGAAGCTGCTTCACCAGCACACTGGGGCCAAAGATTTAAAGACTGGGATGCTGGAAAACAGCCCCATAGAAAGGGACCTGGGGGTCCTTGGGGCTGATGGCAAGTTGAACAGGAGCCAGCAGTGCCCTGGCAGCCAGGAGGATCAACCCAGCCCTGGGGGCATCAGCCCCAGCATCACCAGCCAGGCCAGGGAGGGATTGTCCTGCTCTGATCTGAGCTGGGGCAGTTTTGGGTGACACAACGTAGACATTAAACTACTGCAGTGTCCAAGGAAGGTCACAAGGATGGTGAAGGGCCTTGAGGGGAAGCTGGGAAAGGGGTGACTGAGGTCACTTGGTTTGTTCAGCCTGGAGGAGACTGAGAGACCTCACTGCAGTTACAGCTTCCTTGTGAGGGGAAGAGGAGGGGCAGACACTGATCTCTGCTCTGGGGTGACAGTGACAGGATCTGGGGGAATGAATGGCCTGAAGTGTCAGGGGAGGTTTAGATTGAAGCCTGATCCAGGTGAATCACAAATTAAGTGATTTCTCTTTCCTGTTAATTAATATGGTAGTTCTATAAAGGACTCATTTTCACAGATGTACCATAGGTATATTTTGAATACCTTTGAATGAGTTTTTCAAGAAACTAGATAGCAAAGCAAAACAAAAGATGTCTGAGGTTGGACTCAGGTAAGACAGAGCTGAAGAAAGGAGCATTTGGTCAGATGAACTTTAGTTACCTTTGCAAGTTTATCAGCATTTGCAGACCTTGGGATTTCTGATTTTTCCTCCTCAGGTGGCATCCTAAATTCTAACTACATTCATTTTTAAAATTCACTTAAGAAGTCTTCAGCTATCCCATGTTCCTCTGTCTCAGTTTTCTTGTTGCATACTAGCTAGCACTGTTTCCCTGCTTCTGGCTGGGGGGTTTAAGAACAACTGCTGAAAATTTGGAAGCTTTTGATGTGTTAAACATTTCCTTGGATGCAATTTTCTTCTAGATTGCTGGAGTTTGACTCTGCTACTAAGTTAGATCAGTATTAGCATAGATGCCCAATGACAAACTGGGTATGAAGTTTTCACTCAAACAGGAGAAAAAAAGGATTGAAAATGAAGCAGAGAACAAGGAACGAGAGATAAAAGTGAAGGAAGAAATGGGACAGTTTTGTTCTTCAGAGTCCTAGAAGCTCATATCCACAGTAATAACATGTTATTGCAATACTTGATTTTATTAGATGGTAAAAAATAGTTTCCTGCAAAACTTAGCTTTTCATGGTACTGCTTCAAGTGAGGTCCTTAATTTCAATTTGAAGTATAAACATTTATTCCAGTGCTTGCATTGGAATGACAAATTGAAAGAAACATGAGATGGAAAAACACAAAGTGTGTGTTAAGAATGCTCAAGTGAACTGAGAAAACAAGGTAGCATCGCTCCAGGAGAGATCACCTGATCAGTATCTCAGTCCTTACTGCTGGCAAGATGCTGAAAGGGTCTGAAAGCAAATTTCTCTAATTCATTCCATCTGAGGGATAAAAGCACAGCCTGCATAGAAAGTGTATTTTACTAGTGCTCATTAAGAAGAAGGTTTTGGTCCTGCATTTAAAAAGCAAACTCAAAACATGTTTCCCATAAGGAAAGCAAACTGAAAGAATTGTGCTTTGAAGAAAAAATCCCTCCTACACTAAACCAGACCTGTCCAGCCCTGTTCTAACCTGAGGTTAGAGGAATATTTTGGGTGCTTCTCTGAGATCCATTACTTCTAGGATTCCTCCCCCATTTTAAGTAAGGAAGGCTGAAAGACAGTCCATCTGATTTAAGTAATTTTACTGGGAATTTCTGCCATATTTTGAGCATGTTCCAAGTAGCAGTTGAGATATAAATAGCAGAATAAACAAACAGCTGCGCAAGCAATGTTGAAAAGTCAGAGACCAACAAGATTATCAGTTGTTTCTGCAGTACTTCCAGACTGCTAACATACCAAATGTGATATCATGTGACAAACAAATTCTTTATTGCCAGCAGCTAGATTTGGCATTTCTTCATTCCCTACTTACTGATTCTGCAGACTTTTTTCCATATTTTCATCCAGAAAATAGAGAAAATCATATTAAAACTACCAACAATGAAAATCCCATGATTTTGGTCAAAAATCCTGGATTATACTTTGCATTTCACTTGCTTTATAGTATATTTAAAAATATAAGGGCAGTAATATGTTGAGAGATGAAAGTTCAGAAGTAAAATAAAATGTTCCCTCCCTTCCAAATCTACTTTTATTTAAGGCTCTGAAGTGGAAAGATGTCTTTTATCCAATATTTGTGCACAAATACTGTTTATGATAAAATACTGAGCAGGCATAAGACTCTCTGTATCCCATATTTGATTGTGAATACTACTTATTTGTCATTTCTTCCTGACTATAAACACAAAGAAAAAGAGAATCCTGCATAATGAAACAGCTAGAATAACAAGAATGCCAGTCTTTTAATGCTCTCTACAAATGCAATTAAATCAAAATGTATTTATTGATTGCTGAACCTGTCTTTACTGAGTTAAAAATCTGAGTTTATGTCCTTTAGTTCACAGGATTTTTTTTTTTTTCTATTAAACTGAGTCAAAGCCTTTAGTTTTTAAATGGGTTATAGTGTATGTGACCAAAATGTTTAGAGCTGTTAACATTTTCCAGAGCTCGGGAGCAGAAGATGATTTATGATTCTCACCAATAAGGACCAAAGTCTCTGCTGAAAGTGCTGTGAAGAATCACTTTCACTATAATGTCTTGAAATTAAGCATAAACTTGAGCTTCTTTCATTTATTTTACTGCCAGTTTCAATAGTGTAGTAGCAACATTTGAATGCATTGCATTGGTGTTCAGTCATTAATGTGCAAAGTAAGTTAAAGTGTATTTTAAAGACTCATTGCCCAAATGCAATTTTTAAGCTATTTTGAAATTCTTCTTCGTGTTTTGACATTATTTATGTGTTTTGATTTCTTTATTTCAGTGGGAATGACCATTTGCCCTTTAAATGTGCCAGTCCTTTTTAGAACCCTGGTAGTTCATTTTCTAACTTGGGTGTAGGTCTCCTCTGACTCAGGTTCTCATGTCAACATTGAAGTGACTCTCTTTAAACAGCACCCTTTCATTGTTATTTTCTTGAATGATGGTGGTGTTTGTGAATCCTGTAAGCATGACTGCAGTTTGAAATTGGAGAGAGTTAATTTAGGAACGCTTATTCTGCTCCTGTTAAACCACAGTCTCTTGGGATGAGCTGAGAGGAAAGTACAGGATGCCCAAAACATTTACTATATTGGACAAGAAATTGGAGTCCTTTGAGCTCTTTCCAAGTACTTGTGATGTTTGACCTATCCATTAGTCATATTTGGTCTGTGATCTCCAGAGTATCTTTTATAGGAGGTGAGCTAATAGCCACAAAAGACGGATAGTCAGCTAAAACACTTAAAGGGATACAGCCTATCAAAACAAGATGGAGTTTCTCTATATTAATAGTTTAAGTAATACACTAATATGCCAATTACCAATCTCAACATACTGTAGAGAGGGAATGAGTAACATTATTCCCATCTGACAAAAATGATATCCAGCTTCCCAAGGTCACCCATGCTGTATGTAGCAGAGTTAGCAATAAATTGAAGGTCTAAGAAAATATTGCTTGTGATAAGACAACAACAGCCTCTGTAAAAAACTACTTACTAACTAAAGAGTTAAGGCATGGGGGAAGGAGGGAAGCAGAGCAGCGCAGTGAAAGGACAGAGAAGCAGATTGAGGTGACTTCTCCAAGGAAATTCAGTGACCAAGCCAAACTCAGAGTTCGCCACTCTGAATCGTGTTCACCCCTCCACTAGGACATCTGTGGTACACTGCAGAATTTGTTTTCCTGAGTGTAGATGTTTATGGCACTGAATATCCAGGCCACCACATGTTTTAGAGGACTGTCTTCAGACAGTGTCAGGCAAGAGCTGGAAGATGTTTCCATTACTTTACTCAAGGTCCTGGAAATATTATTATTTATCCCAGTCTCTCTGCACTAGTTGCTATCTCCCTTTCACTGTCAAGAGCTTTCCTCTCTCCTCAGAAAATACTGTAAGTTCTCAGCTTAGTGTCCTTCACATTGCTCCTGAGATTTTTATTACGTGGAAATAACTTTATACAATTGCAAAACTCCTCTCAAGGATTTTCTTTGCCAGAATACCTTACAGTGGTTTAAAAACAGCATGCTCTTTTTAAATCTTGCTGCACAAATGTTAAAATACTTATCTTCTGTCTCTACCTAGCTGTGGTCCCCAGATTCATAAACACTTCAAACAAGGCAATCCAGGTTAAGCAGAAGAGTATCTGTGCACTCTTGAAATACAAATATGCTTTTGTTCATGTTTCTCTCTCTCTATAAATATGTTTAATCTAGAACATGATCTCTGGATGCAGTCAGTCAAAAATAAGAGATTTGTGTCAAAAGCACTGACTCAGAATAATTTCTCAGCCCTTACTGGGCAGGATATATCACTGAGAAATGGGCAGAACTTCAAGAACAATCAGTTTCCTCAGGTAACAAAAACTTTGCAGAAAGCATCAGTATGGAATCTGCTCAGACCTGTCAGGAGAGTGTTCTTTTTTTGTAGAAATGGTAAGACCAACAGTAAATATAGATTATTGATGGTATGTTACTCCTGGCACCAGAATTTGCAACTAGTACAATTAAGAATAAATTAGGTTTTCTTAAACAATTTTTAAATTATTTTATGCTTTTTATATAGCCACATGCACTGTGGTTTATTCTATTTACAGCAGCTATGATAAGATATCTTCAAGGTAATGATTCTTATCATAATGATATATGTACCAGGATTCTTGTTTTGTAAACAGAGATTAGGTTAAAATTTGTAAATGCAGAATTTTTTGTTCTTCGGTGCATCATTTTGTTCCTAAATAGTGAAAATAAACACACACTTTGACCTCTAAGTATAAAGGTACAAAACCAGAATTATCACAGACCTCTTTCTCTAGAGATATTATTGATATAATCAGGCAGAGAAACTTTCTAGTAGCATGGATACATGCTGACTCTGGGATACTTAAAATCCATTTATAGAATTTTTCTTTATTGTACAACAGGAAAAACAGCATGGAGAATCTGAACTCCTAATGTAGACTTTTAAAGCTCATCTAGAATTAGAGCAAAAATATTGACATTTTCTTACTGGAAGATTTTCTCATCTTCAATAATTTAAAATAATTATTACTGTAATCTTTTATTTTGTCTATTCTACCTGAATGTTTGAAGCTCACATATCTGTATGAGAGACAAGATGATGTAGCTGATGAAAAAACAAAGCTTAATATTTTGTTCTAAACAGAAGCATGTCATGCCTGGGAAAGGGAGCCTGACACTTTTTCTTCTCAACCTTGAAAAAAATTCCAGTACTGAGCCACTTTACAGAGGGCTTTGATTACCTGGGGTGAGAACGGGATGCAATGGCTGATGTGGATAACGCTACACTGAGATCTTCAGCTATTTATTATCTCCTCCCATCAAATGCAAATCTCTAACCAGATTAGGATTTTCTCTCTGTTTCTAGACATTGCAGTAAATCATCTGAGACAGTTAAAGGAACCAGAACTGTACATTTTATTTCCTTTCACTAATCTTGTGACATCAATTCAGCTCAGCTTGAATCAAGCACTCAAGCTGAGCTGCCTGTTCTGCGTGCTGATCTGCCAGTTGTCAGCAGCAAGCTGAATGGAAATCAAAACCAGTATCTCAATACTGGAACAACTATTATTGTAAATAATTGTCTGAGTGCAGCCTCTTAGAGAATGACTTTATATTGAAGGTATGAATGCTGTGCCTCTACAGTGATTACACTGTTGCTTGTAGACAAATGAAAGAGCTCATCAATGCAACAAGCAAGACAGAAAGAAGAAATGAGATGCAAAATTTTCACAGTTCACATAAATATTTAAATGTCACCTATAGTGAGAATTGCCAATAACAAGGTGAATATCAGCAGCATCTCCAGGAAGAAGCTCTGATGAATTTAAGAGGAAAATGACACCCTGTGTCTTGTCACTTGCTGAAGTTAATCTGAAGTCCCAAGTTGAAATGTAACCTAAAGAATTTAATCTCCTTGTTTCATACAATAATAGGACTTTTTTTGTGACTATAATTTTGTCTCAGTTGACTTGAAAATTGCTCCAGGCCACCATGGGATGTTTAAAGTTAATAATACAAAATACACAAATTTTGCAGCATCTGTTTCTCAATTTGATTGTTTTGCATAGATCATTTTTCTCCATTCCCAGGCACTAACATGAACTTTTCAGGTTTGACAACACAGTGTACCTTTTCAGGTTATAGCATCTGCTCCACAACCATTCAGTCAATGTTGTTTTGAAAGAACTTCAGTTCTTCTATTATATTTCAAATAAGGAGGAATCTTTAGGGAAATAAAGAAGCATAGATAAAATGTGCTGTCTCCTCAATGAATAAGTACAATTCAAAAGTAAAGCAGTGCTAACAAAATAGGAGAATGAACACTAAAAAGGACCATTGAAAAGTGGAATAAAAAATAATAGCTTTGTTTTTTTAAAGTCAGCAAGGTGTTTGCATGTTGAAAGTGTATAATGTCAAATGAGACAGATGAAATAAGTATTTATCATTGGCTAACACAAAGTGAATCCTGAATGGAAAGCAATTTTCAGTTAACTGGTCATGCTACACTTACATGAGGTTATGTTGCATAATCATTCATGCAGAAGTATTATTTGCCTACTGTTTATGAGCCAGATGGTCCAAATACTTATTTTAAAACTAAAATATGATTTTAAAAAGGATGGGACACACTGGCCAAACTTGACTCCCTCAGCAAGAAATGAATAAAAGAAGTCTGTTGACTCTGTTAATGTAAAATTTCCAAATATTTTGAAGATAAAAATTAGAGATGTTGGCATCTAACAGCAGAAAGAAGCATGGCATTATCCTTTGGAACTAATTCCATGATTACTTTTATAAATTAAATTATTTCACTCTTTCTAATTACTGCAGGCTCTGAAAGTTGAAAGAGGCAATTAAGGTGGTAGTAAAGGGATGCACGCAGATGGTCTGTAGTCCCTTTTCATATGCTGAAAGATGGTCAACAGTCCCCTAAACTAGCATTTATATTACATCATTTGATGTCTTTTATCACTTCTCCTGAAGTGGTTTCTCTCCTAGGGGAACCAAAATATCACTCTGCCACCTAGAACCCCTCTGCAACGCTGCTCCAAGGCCTTTTGTTGCCCAGGTCTTCATGAGCCTGAAATTTTATGGGAAAAAGGCAGCAAACTTCATGAAGGGTCTGGAGTGCAAGTCTCATGAGGAGTAGTTGAGGGAGTTGGAGGTGCTCAGCCTGGAGAAAAAGAGGCTCAGGAATGACCTTACCACTCTCCAGAACTGCCAGAAAGGAGGCTGTAGCCAGGTTGGGGTCGGTCTCTTCTCCCAAATAACAAATGATAAGACAGGAGGAAACACCCTCAAGATGTCCCAGGGTAGGTTTATATTGGATATTACTGGGAGAATCTCTTCACTGAAAGGTCAGTCAAGTACTGGAAGAGGGAACTCTGCCCAGGGAAGCAGAGTCACCACCCCAGGGGTATTTAAAAGACATGTAGATGTGGCACTTAGGGACATGGTTTAGTGGTGGACTTGGCAGTGTCAGGTTAACCACTGGACTTGAGGGACTCAGAGGTCTTCTCCACCCTAAAGGATGCTGTGACTCTAAGATGGAAAGGCACTCAGGGACAGCCATAAATCATACATAAATCTGCTTTGCAGCACCTTAGACATGGTGCATGGCTGAGACCAGCAATGGATGCAGACACCACTGATGGAAAAGATGTCCTGGTACCACAGTGAATCACCCCACACCCCACATCATTCTCAGATGAACAGATGTGGCTGCAGGCACAATATCACACATTCCTGTGCAACACAGATGTAACAAATGTTCCATCCTGCATCTCTTTCCAGAGGGACATATTCAAGCATGATAGAATCAATATTTTTTAGAAGGGATCCATGATTTTGGGTCACTCTTGGACATAACCTATAGCTGTGCTAAGCTGGCTCCTTCCCAAATTTGAAGTCTTTACAGTAGCAGGGTCAAAGGAAATTTATCACTGAAGGTATGTATCAGACCTGATTCCTTTTCAGTTTCTTGAGCTTCTTTACTAGTCACCTTCAGAATTTCTGCCTATTGCCCAGTTTTCACTAGTTAAACAAACATATTCTGCACTCAGGAGCACAGAATGCAATTTGTGCTAACTTTACAATTGCTTAGGTCAAAGAGGTTTTGTCTCCAAAACAAGAATTCCCAAAACTTTTGCAATACAAATAAATATCAATAACCCTCATGTTATCAATCTACATTTCCCATGCTAAAAGTATTCCTTTAAAAATTGATATATGCATGAGGCAATGGGAGAAGATGTTCATAATAATTTAAAGCATTCTTAAAATTAAGCTTGCTTCAAGTAATAAATATAATCGATAATGGTATTATTTTGATTTAATAAATGCATATATAAATGTACAAGTGACTGCATTTGTAAAATATCAAAGAAGAATTCTGTTTTTCACAAATACAAATATTCCAAATAACTTGAAAGGAACTGCCTGTGTACTTACTTGTAAGCATGTGCACAAGGATCTGAGGAATGATTGCATAGTCAGAGGCATTATTTTCAGAAGACAGCAAAGATTATTTTAAATACAACCATTGAATCACCCTAGAACTTCAAGCATTTTATAAAAGCTAGTTAATGATACTTCTTGTTTACTGAACTCTTAATCAGAAGAGCTCAGCATCTTTTGCAGTAATTAATTTTCTCTTCTGACACCACAGTGAGGCAGGAAAATATTATTGTTCCCTCATATAATTTGAGGGAAGTTAAAAGCAGAGCCTCTTTCCAGTGATGCTGCAGGTCACATACTGCCTCCAGCAGCTGTCTCAGCAGCACACTGAATGCTACTCACTTGCCCTGTGCTTTTTGCAAGTGTTGGAATTTTTTTCAAGCAGAGATATGTAAGAAAGTCAGAAAAAGCACCTGACAGGGATGACTTTGAATCACTGAGGTAACCAGTAGGAGAACATTTTTGCTAAAGAATGTTAACTAACTTGTAAGGCATTCTACACTCTCTTTTGCAACATCTTTATAAAGTCAGCTTCAGACACTTAGCAGTTGCTGTTAACTGAGTGCATTGACACCGAGGTGAACAGAAGGGTGGTGCTAACAGAGATAAGATGTGTTACAAAGGGAACTGAATCCTGTGAAACAGAGAAAGCAATTCCCCAGGAAGTGCTAACGGGTGAAAGACATGCCTGCATGCCAGTATGTCCTGTGGTTGAAACCCTCCTGCTAACTAATGTCGTGCTAATTAAATAAGACGCAGTAAATTTACTGCCATGGTTATTTTGTATCAGATACCACTTATCTCAAAACTCATGCAAGAATTTCACAGTACTGGTGAAAGTATATTCAAGCAATATAGGACACACAGAGGAAATGCACAGTGGGTTGTGTTGGGCTGGAGCAGCTTTTGTGATAGAACAGGAATAGACATTTATTGGAGTTGCAAAAACACTCGCTCGCGGTGAGAGACTTCTCCAGGGTCAAGCTGTTCAAGTATAAGCGATTTATTATAAGAGTAAAAGGAGGGGAGACCCGTGTCCGCCACCAGCCTTGGCGTCCACGTGTTCCGGGGGAGGGGAGAGAGAGCAGGTAGAGCAGGGAAGGTGAGGTTGGAAGGGAGAGGGAGGGAGTAAGAGAGGAACAGAGGGAAAGAGCAGGGAAGGCGAGAGGGGTAGGAACAGGGAGAGGGGGCTGAGAGTTAAGAGGGGGGAGAGGGGAGAGGGGTAAAGGGAGGAGGGAAGAGAGAAGAGGCAAGAGGTAAGAGGTAAGAGTAAAGAGTAAAGAGCAAAGAGAGCGAAGTTCTTGTTACAATCCAATATATCTTTTTCTATCGTGAATATTCTAATTACCAGAAACCAATCACCATGAGACACACCCACTAAAGAATTTACATACAACCTATGGGCTTCCCTATATTAACATACAGTGTTGCATTTTATACTCTACAGAGCTTTACAAGTTCTTTCCTTGCTTCTTTACTTTTGGACTCTTCTTATCAGCAGAAGGACATTGTTTTATCAACAAGGATTCTCCTCTAGCTGGCTAGGCTATTGTTCTTTGGTTAGCCAGTACTCAGTATCCTATAACTCAAAGCAGGCTTTCATTTCTACTTTGATTCTAGCCTTCATATTTTCACAATCTAGTGCCAAACAATCACATTCATAAGGTTTCCCTGTTTCACCTTCCCCAACAGACATTTTCCTCTCAACCCTGCCTGCACGTACCAAAGGCATGAGTTGCAGACCTCAGTAGTTTTGGTTGCTGTGTGTTGTTCTTCATCTCGTGGGCAGCATATGAGTGATGTGTCTGATGTCAGTCACAGGTAAATGTGCCTGGTGCATCCACTCACACCTGCTGGAGCATCTTTGGGCAGGACTTAGGGACTGCTTTACAGAAACCGCCTTGATGATGCTGCTGAAATATTTCATTCCCCATTTGTCCTTCTGCGCAGTTTTCTACATCTACCACTAAGAAATGCCAGCAGAATTTGGGAGATGAAAGGAAATGCAGACTACATTCCTGGTATTCCTGAAAACACTAGTCAATCACTTGCTTATCTTCTGCTGGTAGCTGCCACCACAGCTTCTCTTAGACAACTTTGCAGGGAAAGGGCAAGAAAATCTGACTTGTCTCACCTCATAAAATAGCAGGTCCTTGTCTTCTAACTTCTGTCCAAGGTCACAGACAGGGAATATTTGATAAAAGTTAGCCAGTAATCCTCTCAGAGATAAGGATTTCCTCCTGCAACAGGATACTTAAGGGGTTTCAGTGATAGAAGAGAATCTCATCTGCCTTGCCTCCCCTATTTTTTCCATCTTCCAAGAATGGAGCCATAAAAATAGCTTTGGATGCTTACAAAAGTCCTTTGAACGTTTCTGGGAGTCAATGGCTGATATGATCCAAGACTCAGTGAAGAAGAGAGAAAGTGTTTCCCGGGGTGATGTTAATCAAATACCCTTAGAAACAGCAGCTTTGGCTCAAGGCCAGCATGTGCACAAAATCTGTATCAATGGCCCACTTAGATGGGGTTCATTGTTCCAGGTTGTCACATACCTTTCTCTGCTCTTTCTTTAATCAAACCAACCCTGAACAATTGGTAGACTTTTCTTGCAAATACAGAATGGCATCTATTGAGGCATCATTGATGAATGTAAGGGACTTCTTTCTCTTCACATCCAAAGGTGTATAAAGCTATGATAGAAAAGATTATGCTATATATATTAAAAAAAATAAAAAATAGAAAAAGCAGTTGCTGAAAAAATATCTGTAAGACTCTTTTGGAGCTTGACCCTCACCAAGTTCATTCCTACCTCTGCTGCAGAATTTCTTTTAGGTCATGAAGAATTCTACAGTTCATACTCAATGAAGAATTTTCTGACAACTTTCTTCCACCAAGCCATTTATATTAATTTCAGAGAAATAATTTAAAAGGTTCTTAAGAGTAGAAGCTTATTCTATGTGCATTTACTAAGTCAATTAAATATAATATACTCATGCAAATATATATATAAATGTTGTGTATATGTACATGTATGTGTATATGTATAAGGATATGCAAATATATAATAGATATAAAAATTAAAAATCATCCATAGATTTCATGATGGATATTCCAGTCAGAAAACTCTAATATTCTGCCTTTCTTAAAATCTCCATTTTCAACTCAAAGAGGAGAAATGGAATTGTAAATCTTATTCAGCACCTTTGGTTCCAGAAATAGGATTGGTACTTTGTCAGAGCAGTAATTTAATGCAGACCCACATGCAGAAGCTCAGACTAAAAATGCTTCATCAACAACGCACCATTCCCTCCTCCTGCAGTGTAATTGCTCTTCAATTTACTGAAACCTGAAGGTGATTCACTAGGAAAAGAGAAAAAATCATCTTCTCTTGACAGTTATACATAACCCTAAAGATTTAGGGACAAATCCAAAGAGATTTTAAGGACCTAAAACAGTCATTTGAAGGACTGAGCTACAAAGATACAAAAGTACTGCACTGTAGTCACAAACTGGAATTATCTACATCCCCTCTGTGGCAACAAGGACATGTAAGTGTACTGGAAGTCTGCAGTGGGCTTAATTGTGCATTCTTTGAACTTGACTAACTATATTAAATATTCAGATCTTCCTCCTATAATTCACCTGATAGTGTTGTAGAGCAAATTAGCTTGCAATTAAAAATAAAATAAATACTCCATACACAAACGTAATACTATTTCTCTACTACTTGTATTTAACCTGACAAGCCATATGGTTTATTTTTCAGCTGGTAGGGTTCATTATTTAGCACAAAAAATCTTCTGGTTTTTACTGTTTCTATGTCATCTGAGCATCTTGCTCCACAATTCTTAGAGAAACGTGTGTACATGCATAGATGTCAGCCTGTAATTAGTTAATAAGTTTTTATTGGTAGGATGAATCAGAAAATGCAACCAAGGAGAAAGATATATATGGCTATTTCTGGGTATTGATTAAGGAAAGGTGCTTTACTTTGTATTTGCTCCACAACAGATTTGCATAGCAGAAAAGCTGCCCAAACAAATGTGAGAAACTCAGTTGTGAGGAACCGGTATTTCCCTCACAACACTCCTAATGTTCTCCCTACCTAAAGCTGGATATAAACTCTGTATTGTGACATAGCTTCTCAATAGGTTTTTCACAAGGAGACCTTGTTCCTATGTTTAAATCCTCTCCCTTAGTGTGCATGATTAGGCTTGAGACTGTTAAATCCCAGGTTGAAGAGAATTTGAGCCTGGTTCACATCACTGCTCCTCAGGAGGCTTGAACTCACACTCATCAGTTAGTCAGCTCACCTTTTTTGATGGCCTTTCCAAGGTCCTTTCAGCCTGAATCCCTTGTCTGACTCTTCTGCCCATCATAGAAGATTCCCTCCATGACATCTTTTTTAGGATACTCCTCAGAATCCATACTGAAAACACCATGGAGGCATGAAGCCAACTAATTCTGTCACCACTCATTGTGTGACGTGACAGCCCAGGGCTTGGAAGAACTTTATCCACAAGCTTTATTCAGGGGCCAGAAACACGTGGCTTTGGGAAGGAAAGCAGATCTTCAACTCCTCCCGTGCCTGGATCACTGCCTTGGGAAGGCAGACACCCTATCTGCAACAGGTGGGTGCAGGCAATGTTGTAGGCTGTGTCCAAGCCTTCTCTTCCCTCTACAGTTCACTGAACACCTCTGGGGGAAGACGTAGCACTTTATGGAAATACTGATCTTCTGGGACAAGAACTCAACAGGAAAAGGCCCAAAATTCAGTACCCTGCTGGAAATATGTTATCTGTCGAGTAGAATCTAACTCACAAAAGTTAGTATTTTCCAAGGTTAGATGGCACAGCAGATGCTTGTCTGCACCTTCAGTGGAAAAGACAGCTTAAGAGGCAAAAAAAACATTTTGAGAGCTCCCAAACACAGGCAATTCCTCTGTAAGAAAAGTTCCTTAAGGAAAGATCCTGTAAGTTCCTCTTTGCTAGTACCCTAGCAAAATCCACTTTGAATCTCAGAATCTCAATGAAGTTTGGTCCTGTACTTGTAGTCTGAGAGTGTATTCAAAATTCCTCATACAGCCTGTGCATCTACTTGACTCTGTTTGCAGCCATCTGCCAAATTCGAACCATAAAGCAGTTATTTTCTGTGAGTTCTGGCTTGAATCATAACAGAAATGTGTGCAATTCCAGAATGTCACTGAAGAGTATCAAGGGGACCAGTATTGGTTTTCAGGATGAGTCTGTTGTGTGCTGAAAAGAGTCACAGTGTGGTCTGAGGATATGGTTTTCTTTCCAGGATCTTCAGGCCACCTAAACTCCTATTACCACCAGGAATTAGAAAAATTTGCAGGACACTGGATGGAGTGGTTTGCATAGAATTTGGTTGGCAGTGGGAGGAGAGAGTACGAACAGCAGACTGAGAGGCTGCAACACAACTAGGGACTGTAGCAGGATTGTGGACAAGCCAATACAAACTGGTCAAGGGTTGGTCACTTTCAATACCTTCAAGATGCCTACATGATCCTACTGTCCCACCAAAACATCCTTTCTATCATGTTTTTTTTGCTGCCTGTTGACAAGTTTTCAACAGAAGGATGAGTTTCAGGTGAGGGCTGGCCTGGGAGCTAATCTTTGAAAGTACTGTGGCTGAAGAGAAAGTCAGACTTGGCTTTCCTGCTTCCAAGGGGAGCAGTGGAAGCCTCAGGCTACCAGTTACAGTTAAATATTGCAGGAAGACTCCCCCATTTTCCTGTCTTATCCACAAAGCTGTGTCTGAACTGTCAGAAAGGCTCCAGTACAGTTCACACAGTTTCAGTGTGTCCTATTAACCTTCAAGTGCTTGGGAAAGACAGGCAGATCCATTTTAGCTACAAGGTAGGCAGAACGTGGCTGGATATGAAATAATTGTAAACCCCTCAAAACACACAACACTACACAGCTACTTCTAGAAGAAAGTATCAGGTGAAGTTCAGCATGCTAGGTACATACACTGGGAAAATTTAATCACCATTAAGCCTACAACAGAAGACAGTTTTAATGGTTTAATTACAGTTACTACAGCAGCTTTATTGGTAAGTTGCACGCAATTGACAAAACAAATTAAAGAAAAATGTTCTGTAAGCCACTGACCCTCCTGAAAATCCCATGCTGTGATCCTTCATTTTTAGTACTGTCTTTTTTGTCCCTAATATAAATAGATTTACTTTCATAAAGAGTCCAGAATTTGGCCCAGAATAACAACATTATAGACAAAATAACAAGGTTTGGTTTACCTCAAGCAGTTAAAGATGAACAATTCACTAAAAACCACAAGGAAAAATACACAAAGAAAGCAAAGCCAACATTTTATTTGTGCTGAGGTAGCTTGCCTTATTGTGGAATAGTCAGCTGAGATATCTGCAGTTTGTATAGTGACATTCTTCAGTTTTATTGAGATTTTAAACAGTAGGAACAAGGAAATAGCAAGCAGCATCATTTACATGTCAGAGCATATTCAGATTACACACAGGCAGCAGCAAATGCCAGCAGTTAGAGCTGGAGCAGCTGCACAGAACCCAGAAGCTCCATCAGGCACGCGAGCGCTGCGAGTCGTGCAAGCACCAGGGAAGTGATGTTAAAAAGGTGACTGGGAGGGGGACTGTGTGATTTCACGTGAGCCCTCTCCTGACAAAGGAGAAGGATGCCTGCCAGCAGTGAAAGATGGACTATTTGATGTGTATTGGTGACATTTGATGGGTACTGGTGACAGGTTCTACTGGTGAATGGATCATATCCATCACTGCTGCCCTCCTCACACAACATATGGATTGTGATTTTGGCCATCAAAGGTGGGCTGCACAGCTCTGCTGGACACTTGAATGGGAAGGTGCTGCTGGGCCTCTTCAGGGGCTAAGGAAGGGTTTGCCTGAGTTTATGGCTGTGACAGCTTCAGTCACAGATGGGCTCTAAAAGAGACTAAAGACATTCTAAGAGGAAACAAACTCAAAACAAACACACTTTTAAAATGGAGATTAGACATCAAAAGAATTAAGAACCCAAGTTCTTAACTATCTTAAGTTCTAAGTATCTTGCAGTTTCTATGACTTACTGGAGGAGGAGGAGAAAACCAAAAACAAACAAAAAAAGCACCAAATTTTAACTTCTTGATTAGTTTCATGCTTTGTGCAAAGGAAATTATGCAGCTTGAACTAATTTAGTAGAATTAGCATCCAGAGTGTCTAAGCAGTAGGACAAGCATATGCAATTATATCTGACTGCAGAACAAGAGCACAGAATTGTTTTTTAATCTCTTCTTTATGTTAAAGAAACACCTGCAATTTTACTTATTTTTTATTTTTTTTATTTTTTAGTGTTAGTTATTTTTTGCTGCTTGGAAAACTAAATAAATGTTTACAAATGAGCCATAACATAACTTTTTTCTCAGACTAAGCTACAGAGAATAAATATTTAATTTTTTTTTAGCTTTCTGGTAGTAGTTCTGGATAAGACAGATGGAGATGGTAAAGTTTACTTTCAAAATTTAGACGTAAGCATTGCTATGTGTCTAAAACCTCCTCTTTTCCTTCTCTACTCTTTAAAAACATCTCTTCATTCAGGTGCATTACAAAAACTAACTTTCTTATTCATGTAAATATGCATATCAAACAGCTCATAAGATGATTACTATAGAACAGCTACTGGGATTTATTTGAAAATTATGGCTGTAAATTAAGATGAATTGTTAAAAAGAGATATTGCCATTCCCTATATCTAATTCTAAAAAAAAAAAAAAAAAATAGTAAGTGTTAGATCAATTTTTCAAAGGTTAAATAGTCAAGCAAGTTTGATCATATGTTCAAAAATCCACACTTAGACTCCTGCTTAAGAAACTGAACTGAAAATTTTCCTAAACTTACAGCAATTACTGATTGCTTTTAGACTACAACTAATATAGAAGTAGTACATTTTTGGTATTTTTGGACATATGCTTTCAATCCATATCTGAATGGAGAAATTCTTTGATGAGAAACAGTGGAGCAGAAATGTAACATGGTCAGATTTTAAACCTCATAATTTATCCCATTTATTAGTAACTCTTATCCTATAATATCTATTTCTCTGAAAGCACACTCTGAGAACTCAGACATCTTTTAAAGCTCTGGATGTAGTCAGTGGGTTTTGTATGGGAATTATCTGAAGGATTCCAAAGAAAAGGGGAATCTTTGCTGTGCTGGTGAGTGTAACAAAGTGCTGAGTAACTTTTCAACTTACCCAAAAGTGACCAGTCCATCACCACCCTTGCAGGACAGACCTTTGTGAATGACTGGTACCTCACTCCAGATTTCAAGATCAAAAGTACCATCAGTATCCACAGACACACACTGTAGCTGCTGTCATTACTTTTTTTGTTATTGCCTTCAATATTAGGAAAAAAAACCCCAAAACAACAGCTAGAAATTATAGAAGGCCAAGCTGGCAGAACACTACTCATAGGTGCACTGCCATCTTCTGGGAGATTTTATTCATTTTTTAGCCAGATGCATTTGTCACTTAGTCCAGTCTCTGCCCAGTGAGTGAAGATAGCCACCAGTACAGCTGAAAGTTTTGTACTTTGATTTTATGATCTCTTGCTTGAGTCAGCACCAAGAAGTAATGACAGTCACAAACTAGAGTTATGGGGAGTAATGCATCAGACTGCTTAGAAAATTCTCTCTCATGGCCACAGAAGTCAAGAGATCTCTGTAAAACATTCTTTTCAAAGTGTTTAGAATTTTTAACTATTGCATCTCCTATCCAATAAACCAAGGAAAACATAAGAAAGTATTTGGGTTTCACATCCAGTAAGAGATTTGTTATGACTTTGAGCCATATTAGCCAATCTTAAAATAATTGAAGTTATTCTCCTTGATGATGCACAGTGACCCTCTGGAGCAGGGTGTTAATGTACATTCTTGGACATATCAGTTAGAAATCAGCTTCATGCAGGGGTGTGTGCCTCTAAAAATATTTTTATGCTGCTTTTAAAAATTCTGGATGTCTCAGATGAAAAGCAAACACTCCAGTCTTTTGAAACATATTTTTTTTTCTCAAAATAATTCTGCTCTCTTTTGAAGAGAATGTAGAAAAACACTGCCCAAAATCTCTTGCAGAAATCACATTAATCTGTAAAATTTTTTAAAGCTGATGTATACCAAGTTTCCACTGCCCTTTATTCCCCCTACAGAAGGACATTCTTTCTGTCCTGCAGTGCAGATGCAAGGAAATAGACAAAAGAAAATTTTCCTCTATCCAATGAGGTAAGTAAATGTCATTAAGTGAAACAACCTGTTTAACAAACTTAAAATATCCATTTTGCTGAGTCTTTAGTAACAACGTATCTTGCTGCTTACGTTGATAAGCAATGGACACAGCAGTTACCATCAGTAATACTACAGAGAAACAAAAAATGTATCATGGTGTGATTCATTTATAATCACCAAACTCACCCAGTTTCTTAACTCATGCTCCTATCTCCTTTTTGTCACAGGCTGGGTGTGTGTCAGGTGAGGAGGGAGAAGGACTGCCATTAGCTAGTGCTGAATCTCACATCTGCTCTTGAGGCTAAGGAGCCATTCCCAAGGCAGTTTATCAGTGACTCTCAGTCACTCCAACAGAAATTGCACTCAAGGAAACAGTTTTTAAAAGAGATGCCTTGTCTTGAAGTGAAATGAAATGCAGCAGCCAGTACAGCTGATAAATGCTGGTAAGCTCAGGACAGGATCCAGCAAAGATCCCAGAGAGGTCAGTGACTCCTCCTCTGCCACCACCTCATCACAGCTCAGGCTCTGACCAGAACAAGGTTTCGTTTGTTTAGTGGCTGTCTGCTTGCTTTTTCCATGTGGAAAAAGAGCTGGGGTCTCTGGCCTGTGTTTTGAGGGCAGAAGTTAATTACAATCAATCAGGTTACAATGATGGTGTCCAATGAACGTGTTCCAGTCATGAACCTTTAGAGTTTCTGAGACCAATATCTGTGATGTTCAGAGATGTCAACCAGAACTATGTTCCAACCACTGCTTAGACAGCAGCTTAGTTTGACCATTTTGTTTCTAAAAACAGGAGCCTCTGGGAAGCTCACAAGGATGAGTGTTAACAAATGGAAAAGGCTGCCAGATCCAAAGAGCAAAGTCTTGTAAAATACCTCATTCTCTACTATTATCTACCCAGTCAAAAGAACCTTGCAAAGAATGGCAGTCCCTGGACACAAAGAGAAGTTCACTGATAATATCAGGAATTAAATCAAACATCAGTGTTTCCAAGGGAAGCTTATGCACACAAACAGGAATTCACTGAAGAAGGCATGTTTCCCTCAGCAGTTATTCTGTGCCATAAATACCCTCCAGAAAATTTAGAACTGACTGCTACAGTTGAAAAGTAACAAAGTTTGTTTTGGGGATGGAAGACGACTGGGAGAAGTGGATTGTGATGCACAGAAATGAAATTATGATCTAAATGTCCGTGCTCACTCATGTCAAATAAAAATGAGACAATCCAATTTGAAACTGGGACCAGATGCATTTCCAAGACCCAAGCAGGTTTCCGGGGCCTGCAGATGAATGAAAATAATTTGCTGACCAGATAAAATCAATCCATGGTTTTGTCAAAGCCAGCTGTCACAAAGTAACAAAGTAAACAAAAACTGTATTTTTCTAATGCTTATAGAGTGCTACTATCCACACTCTCTCAGGAAAGAAAAAAAAAAGAAAAGAGACAGAAAAAAAACCTTAAAATGATTTAGAGACAAATTTCATTAAAGGAGAGATATAGAAGTGTAGTAGATCTGGTTTTGTTTTCCAGACAGTATTACAGTAAGCCATAATGCCCTTCCCCTGGAAAGGTCAACATGCCCTGTGGGACAGCTTTAATGCTCTCCTCTGCTGAGACAAGATGCAGAAAACATGATGGCCTAGAACACAGGACCTTTTCAAAACCAAATTTACAAACACTTCCTATCCACAGGGATCAGACACAGAAGGACTGGAGTGGTCCATAGGATAGGGATTATTAAAATGAGCAAATCTGTGGCTACTCGGGCTCCTCACCCCTCTTGGTTTCATTTGTAAATCTGTGGTGATTTTTGTACCAATAGTGAAAGTCAAGCAGGTTTTCTACCATAGACAGCAGCTAACAAGAAAAGTTCTGAAAACACTGCAGTTTGTGAAATAATTGCAAATCGATTTTCTTGTCCATGGAGACAATTAACTCCTGATACCACTCTGGCTCCAGACTACACGTGTCACTTTGAGGAGGCACAGAGGAGGGAATGCTTGAAGAGCTCTCTCCATCACCTCACTCCAGGACCTCTGCCCTTGCACCTTGCCCTCCTTGCAGCTCTGGCCTGGCAGAGGCTCTGTCCTGGGCTCCCCAAACCTTCCTACCAGCTTTCAGCTGAGACCTCCCCTGCTGGGAACCACACAGATGCCTTTCTTCACCAGTGACCTCCAAAGAACAAACACACAGCTCATTCCCAGCCTGGGAGGAGAAGTCCTTCCCCCTCATCCTGCCAGAGGGCTCAGACTGGGCTGTACATTCTGCTTTTCTTTCAGTCCAGGTCCATTTGAAGTCCATAGATTTGTGTTGCTGAGAGCAGGACATGTCTGTCTTTCACAGCCACCTCAGCTTCAGCTTTCTAGTGTGCCAGAATATTTTTATGGAAGGGTCAGCAAAAATAAAGATGCTTTGATAAAAAGTATTCTGAATTATTCTAACACCTACAGTATTTATTAAAGATGCACATCCATTTGGCACACAGGGAAAATTCTGGGGTTTAAGAATTGAGAACTACCTACCTGAATATGTCAAGAAACGAAAATGAAGCATCAAAAATCATGAGATACAACAGCAAAAGAAGCAGTGCATTTCTTGCTGGCATTTGACATTATATTGTAAATGTTTTCCACTATTCATTAAAGGAAAAGTTTTTTACTGAATAGGAATAGATGCTGGAAAAAACAGCTGAATGAAAAACACCTTCAGAAATTGGAAGTTATTTTAAATGTTTACAAAGGCATGAACTGCAATACAGCTTCACAGTTTCTAGTGAACTAATCTAGAACAAAAATGATTGCTCACTTTCCCACAGGAAGAAATCCTTATGTGTCACCCATGTTCCCTCTCCTTCATGATTAAGGGATACTTCTGAACCAACAACAGATGACCTCCAGTAACCATTCACAAGGGGCTAAAGTCATAAATAGATACAGCCTTAAAAATATTTATCTAAAAGAAAAACAACTCTCAAATCAGCTGATCAACATGGTAAGTTTGCTTGGCACATACTAAGATATAAGGATTGACTTCTCCCACAAGTTAGAGCCTATGCAGTTTTCTCAGATAACCTATGCAAGAAAAGCAATAAAAGATCCAAAAACTAAGAAAAACAAACCAGATATAGTTATAAATATCTATGCTGGTAATGAATACAAGCTGGTTATATTTCACTGAGAGCAAAAAATAAATTTGCAGAGAAGCTTTATCATGATTTTCAAACAGTAGCGCAGAGTACATTATTAAGCTCAGATCTCAACATTAACAGAAAACTTATTTTTATCAGCATCAACAAAGTCTATATAATATAAATATCTATTAATAACAAGAAACTACACCAAAGGCATGGATAAATATAGCAAAAGACTATAAATAAAAAAGACTGCATATAACTGCCCAAATAGGCAATGCTGGAAGTTAAATCTTATTAATGCCTTAATGAAATGAAAGCTACCTTCTATCATCACAACATTCTCTAAAAGTTAGGAAGCACCTAGAAATGCCTATTGTGGATACCAGCTGTCCTCCAAAGACACAATCTATCCCCAGAAGCTGTATTCCAAGCAGATCCATTTTTTCAGTTTTTCCCTTAATTCTACAATTGTTGTGGTGGCAAAGCAGAGTTCAAAGGTTTGTACTGCCCCATTAATTCATTCTGGGCTTTATCCTGTTGCCAGTAACTCACTTGTCAGGGTTGCTGGCTCTTTTCTCCTTTATCAAAGGAAGGCAGGATGTAGATCTGCACAGCCAGGTGCGAGGAGTGCTGCCATAGCTTGGTTTGACAGAGAAGGGGAAAAGAGTAGGGGGAAGTTTGAGGACTTATTAGAAGTATCTTCCTCTCCAATTAAGGAGCCATGCATGTACTCCAGCTCAGCTGGAAACAAACTAAGCAAGAAAACTGGCCAGGCTCAGAGAGGTACAACAGCATTTATTGTGTGATTCATGGATTAAGTACTTGCTGGTGGGACACAGAAATGGAATTTATTTCACTGATGCTTGTGGAAGGAGCTAAATAGGTAGGCAAAGGACAGAAGCATAATGTCATGTCCCTGACTTCTATTCATCTTTCACATTCAAACTTTAGAGGCTGCTTGAATGTAAACCATGGATCTTGAAGCTTTCTAGTACTTAAGATAATTAGGTGGCACAGGTGACGTCAGATGTTAAATACAATGAGATCTCATCATTCATACAGTTAATGATGAAGCTCTGCAAACCACAGATGTCTGGCATCTATTCAGGAATTAATTGAAGTATTTTGTTCAAAATCACAGGAGACTCAGTGCAAAGTTTAATGATTATGTAGCTGCACACTCATGGACTGGCTGATGAACATGTCAAACGATGTAAGATACATGAATGCAAACAAAACATAACCAAGAAAGTTAGGTCCTGACTTTAAAATTTAAGTGGTTATATTCCAAAACCTAAAAACTAGATTTGGAGTAAGTTCAGTGCTTAGAAGTAATTTAAAAAGTAATAATGCCTCTAAGGAAAGGATTGCACTCCTAAGTATAAAATTTGGCTGTATTTCTGCTATCACCACACTGAATCAAACTATATCTGAAAAATAAAGAAAGTATGGAAAAATACCTGTCTGTCCTTACTAAGGAAAAAGAGATTTCACAGAACTAAATGAAGTCAAGGGGTTAAGGACAGGGCTTCAAAACACTTGAGGGGATAAAAAATGTAAACTGACATATTCAAAAGAACCCAGGGAAATTAGACTTTTGTATTCAAACACTGTCAGAAAACAAATTTTTCTGTTGCCATGGAAATTGAAACAAAACCAAAACCTATTCGCAATCACAATAGAAGGGCAGGATTTTGAAATTTCCTCTGGAAGAAAGCTTCCAGGGGGGAAAAAAAAACAAGAAAAAAAGATTAATTCAGAGCCATAAAAAGACACTGCTTCTGGCAGATGAAACACATACAGGTAAGGCTCAGGATTTCCTTTCAGTAGTCCAGCTCACCTCTAATTACATAATTAAAATGTTAGTAGCTATATGATAACAATAAACTACAAATTATTGCTCAGTACTACATGCAAACATCTGCATGATAAATTGAACAGACTAAAAAGAAGGGGATTGCACTTTGACTTTTAAAATCAGAGAGGAAACAGAATTATTAGTGATACCTTACAACTGTGCTGAGGGCAATACAAATCATGTGTGTGTAGTGTTCACCTACCAAAAATCATCTATGCCAAGCATAGATTGCAATTTTGCATAATGCAAAATTAGGCAAATACATCGAAGACTGGTAGTACCCATGGAATTTGCTCTCATGGCAGATTTTCCCTGTGTCTCCACAATGCTCCCAAGGACCATTTAATGAGTAAAAAAATTATTTCACTTTTTATTGACATGTATTCCCAGTTTTATCCTCAAAAGTCCTTCTTCTTTTTCTGTGGGAAAATACTGGCCCATACCACCAAGTGAACCTATCCCTCTGAGTCCAACAGAGTCACAACAGCAATGCAATGTACAAGGCTGGGTCCCAGCATCCAGTTGTTTTATCCTCAGCACAACCCAAGTTCTGAAGTTCTGAAGCCAGGAACACTTCTGGACACAGGTAGGTAGCCCAGTGAAGTCCTTACTGAAGCCACTGAGTCAGAAGCTCAGTGGAGCACATTATCCTACCCCCAAAAAAGTGAAAAATTATGCAATTCAGAGGTCAAACTCAACGGTCCTGGTCACAGGCTTTTTCCAACCTCACTGATTTTGTGACTGTAATTTGCACTGCTGCCGCAAGTGCGGAGTCACTGAAAAAAAGAGTTGGGTCTCCATCAAGAAGACAATGATCCAGGGCCTTTTCAGCTTCTCAGGCTCACATATCCCTTCTCCTACTCAGCAGAGAATAATAATAATAATAACAATAATAACAACAATAATAAAACCTATTATTATTATTATTATTATTATTATTATTATTATTATTATTATTATTATTATTATTATTATTATTATTATTATTATTATTATTATTATTATTATTATTCGAAACCTGGGTCATTGAAGCAATTTGCTCCACCTTTACACAGGTTTGGATCAGCATGACTAAGATAGTGAGCAGCTGGGGCTGAGCAAGGGGCCACAGGCAAACTGGAAGAATTCTTGAGCCACTTCTACCATCAGCCCTTCATTCTCCATGGACTGAGCTTTGTGCCCTAAACAGTAGAGGAAAAAAAACCAAACCTATACTTTTCTTGCAAAAGGCTTTCATAAACAATAAGATTTCTCTAATTGCCCAAGCACTCTCTAGGCTAAACAGCACGAATATGAAGTAGTAGCATTACAACACTCCCTCTTGAGCTGACACATCCATTTAAGAACACTACAGCTTTACCAGCAGTTACTGGCTGGTGAAGGTTTATTTACTGAAGACTACTCCATTCAAAATATACTTGCTAATTATTGCAGAAGAACATACATATCCATTTGTAATTATTACTTAAAAAGAAACAATGATTTTCCCTCTGATCAGCCTTCAGTTAGATTCCCATCAAAGGAATCACATGAACAGATGGGGTCCAACAGGCTTTTCGTGTGTTTTCTTTTTTTATGCTTTGTAATGAAGCTCTCCCTCATAAATTTGTTAGGATGGACTCATTTCCTTTACCAGGATGTGATTTTCTGGTAACTGCTTTTCATTTTCTGTCTTGAACAAAGCAGATAATTCATTTCTCTTTACCAATAACCTGAGTGATTGGTAAAGGGTCATGCACATCAGTGGATCCATGACAGCAATTGTGGAAGTGACAAAGATTTTATTTTTTTCTCTGACTTCTTCAAGGAAAACAAGCATTTTCCAAAGAATGCAGCCAAAACCGGATGAGAGCAATGTTTTTGTGAATAGAAAATTCATTGAAAAGGGCTGTGACAGAGAAACTTTATATCTGAATCCAGCCCACAGTGGGTGGGAATCTTCTACAAAACAAACAAACACTAAAAACAAAACAAAAAGGCAGGAGGGATTTTGGAATAGTGCATATTTCATTGTGAAATTTTCTGAGAGCTTCTTGTTTCCAATGATGCTGAAATCTTGCATTTCAACATATTCTAAAAAAAAATAGTTTTTCATTGTGAAACTTTTTTTTTCATGTCAAACCAGCCTAAGTTCCATTAGATGCAAAAGAATTAACTCCTCCAAATCAAATGAAACATTGAGTCAAAGTTAAAAAGCTCAAGGGATCTTAAATTACAGCTTTTTTAAAAAAAAATGATTCAGCAACCAAGTAAAAAAACCCCATTGTTTGATGTAATAAATTATACTATTTTTTATATAACCATGACAGGACAGCATGGGGGAAAATTACTTTTCTTCCCCCTCAAACGAGTATGTCTTCCTTTTTTCCCTTAGACATTTCATTAAAGGCAGTTCATGTTAAATAACTTGGCCAAAGCTAAAATATGTTCTTCCAATAAGCAATCAACTTTTTCCATGCTTAAGACACCAATTTCCCAGTGATGAGGACTTTTCCACCCCACTTTGGACCACCACACCCCTGCTAGGGAAGGATTGCACAGACCGAGACCACTGCCACCCTAGGTAGCTTAAATGTCAGAAAGAGAGGTAAAAGATGTGACAGAGACCAGAAGTGCTGGATGACAGAATGGCTGGCACAGGATCACATGGAACTTCAGGCAGGGCTGCAATGTTTTGTAGCCCCGAGCTGTCTCAGGGTGGGAAGTGATCCTCGATCCAGCCTGGATCTGTCCCGATGCTCCGAGCCCGCTGTATCGCGCTGCCCACAGTGGTCTCTTCCTGCTGGAAGCAGGAGTGGTGGCTGCTGATCCCTTCAGTACTCTTGTTCCCAAATGACCACAACAAAATGCTTAGTGTCCACTTTCCCAGCAATTGGGCTGCCTTCACACTGCCAGAGATAACTTTTAATTAAGGTGTCAAAACCTGACAAGATTGATCACAGAGGCGGCTTCCTCCATGCTGAGCTGTCCCAGATTCCAAACTCCTTTTTCAACTATATCTTTCAACCATTTAATTAACAAGCAGTTAATCATCTGACTTGCCAAGAAAAAGGAATCTCAATCTCCACAAAAGAAGTCAGAGAGAAAAAAGAGACAGCAATTATTTTTTTACTTTTTCTTACATTTATGTTCAATGTTTATATCGTTTCTTTTTTGATGATTTCATCCAACAATGATCACTTTGATAACTGTGAAATTATTTGGCCATGAGAGTTACTATTCAAATATTTTTGCTTGCCTTTTTTTCCCCACAAAGAAACCAAGCATTTTTCTTCACTTTTTCATCTTCATCCAAAAATAAACAATCAATCAGCCCATGTAAGGCCTATTCCAATTTTCTTCTTTTTTTTTTATGGTGGACTAGATTTGTGATGGGGAAGTCATCTGCATTTTAAAGGAACTGGATACTGAAATTATATGCAGAAGAACAGGATTTTAGCAATACAAAGCATTTCTTCTGACCTTATTCCCTTCACCCTTTCTTTTAGTTTGCTGAATAGCTGGGAACATTGGATGGATTATAAAGCCTGGCACATCCTGCATGCATAGAAGGGGAGTGTTTGTTGCCAAAGCCCACTTGGATACAAAGAAGTACAGAATCAAAAGGAAAAAAAAGACCACAAAGTGAGCTAGACTGTTCCCTTCCCAAAATAAATTTATCTCCCAGGTTACATTCCACAGTGGTTTATCCATTCCATAATGACCACAAGAAGGGAGAAGACACTTTGAAAAAGCTATTCTTAGACACATAGTCCTTTTACTTCCAAGCACAAGTGCAGGCAGAGATTGGATTTAGAACAACCCCAAGGGAAGGACTTGGGGGTGTTGATGTATGTGAAGTTCAGTGTGACTCCAATGTGCCCCTGCAGCCCAAAAAGCCAATGGCATCTTGGGCTGCATCCAAAGCACTGTGGGCAGCAGAGCGGGAGGGGAGCTCTGCTCCACTCTCATGAGACTCCACCTGCAGTCCTGCATCCAGCTCTAGGGTCCCCAGCAGAGGAAGGACATGGACCTGCTGGAGCAGGTCCAGAAAAGTCTACAAGGATCAGGGCTGGAGCACCTCTCCTATGAAGACTGACAGAGAACTGGGGTTATTCAGCCTGGAGCAAAGAAGGCTCAAAGGTGACCTTAATTGTGGCCTTGAGTAGACAAAGGGGAACTACAAGAGAGCTGGAGAGGGACATTTAACCTGGGCATGTAGTGACAGGACCAGGGAGAATGGCTTTACACTGACTGAGGGTAGATTTGGATTGGAGGTAAGAGAAAAATTCTTTGCTATGAGGGTGGTGAAACAAGAGAACAAGCTGCCCAGACAACCAGTGGATGTCTCATCTCTGGAAATGTTCAAGGCCAGGTAGATGGGCCTCTGAGCGACCTGGCCTAGTGGAAGTTGTCTCTGCCCATAGCAGGGAGTGGGAACTGGATGATCTTTAAACCCAGATCTTTAAACACTGGATGATCTTCCAACCCTGACCACTGTTTGATTCTGTACAGGAGTCAAAGAGAGGAAAAGCTTCAAGACGTGGATGATAAGATTTTCCAACAAAGCATCTTTGCAGCATGTTCTCTCTACAGCCATGAGTCTTGCCTTCAGCCCCTCTTTCCTACTTCATTACCTCCTTCCAGTTGCTCTCATTACATCTCTTGTCTGTTTCCAGGTCTGAGGAAGCATTTTAACACTTGGAAAAATGGGCATTGGACTGAGAAGGACATTGTGGAGGAGGCACAGAAGGCTGCAGTCAGTGCCACCTGAGCAGCAGAAAGCTACTGGTGCAGAGATATCTTCTTCCCACCCACCACCTGGAGCACAGAGCATACAACAGCTGTGTGGCACAGCCAGCACGCAGATCCCCTACCCCAGTCACCACATTCCTTCAATGTTTATTTTCACAGGGACTCTCAGTGGCCCTAAAGGCTCTTGGAACTCTAAAGTTTTTTATGCCATTCCCATCCTTGCACAGTCATTACTCCTATGACAAGGTAGAAAAGCCAGGGGAAGAAAGCTCAGAGCCACCTCTCCAGCCTCATGTCAGCATTTGTTTTCAAGGAACACTTATGTTTTATAAACCCTTTCCAGACACCATAAATCTTCTTGGGATTAATTGACACATTAAATGGAGAGCACAGATGTTTTCAGCAGGTGACAATAAAGTGAAAGCAGGCCAACAAAACCCACAAGTTCCACTGCAAGTGCCTTTGGCAAAGCCCCACTGCCCCACTTGCCTGTTCTCCCTGCACACCTCTGGAATGCAGCAGCTCCTGGGCACAGTAGCAGAGGTTACCTTTGCTGACAGACACCTAAAAGCCTGCACAGTAATGCTCTGACAGCTGTCCAGTCAGTCTGTATATGGCTATGGATATATGCAATTCCAGAAGCACTAAATTCCCATTTATAAAGGCAACCTAAGAGCCAAGGGTACATTACTGCACAAGAATATGTAATTAGAACAAAACCAGATTAACACCTGAATTTTTATTCAGCCTTTCATTCACTGAACACTGCCAGAACTTTAGTTCTGTGGCTTGAGATACATTAAATGTGCCATACTTATGCATAAATTTGTATGCTGCTTAGGAATGCTTCTGGTGAGTTTTTAAATTCACTGTCAAGACTGAAATGCTGAAATCTAACATCTCCTTCACATTCAGTGGCCTAAGAGAAATCTACAGATAAATATTGTTTATTATTTACTTTGATTCTTCAGTCAATACAAAAAAAAATGCCAATGCAAAAGTGTGACGCCAAAGGCAAAAGCACAGAATATATAAATAAATTATAAAAACTACACACACACCCCCCTCCATCCTACCCAACAGCCAGCTCTCTTTCTATACCTCTAATTGAAGCTAATTTAATCTTTAAAATACCCAGTGAGGAAAAGCAGTGCTGTGGTTTTGGTAGCTGTGCTTTTGCCTTTTAAAAAAAAAAAAACTTGGAACAACATGAAAATCACTGTCCCAAGGGAAGTGGGGTGTTTACAAAAAAGTCATGTTCCCTTTTAACCACATTAAGTTTATTGTGCCTTTTGTTTCATTCAAATGTTCATCAGAGAACAGCAAGACTGTTACTCCACCCCCCCTGAAATATTTAGAGAAATAAGAAACGAAGTGTTTTGCTTTCCACAGAAGAGCTTATGGCTTTATAAAGCCATGCTGTCTGACACCAAGATCATGCTGGTTCATAAGCAATTCGCTCAAATGAGCATTCAACCAGCTTTTTGGCACCTGGAAGTATTCATTCAGCACCTTTCTTCCCAAAGATACACAATCCAAATATGTAAGATTGCAACTGTGTAAACTGAAGAAATGGATAGTTAGTTGTGCATTTGAGGCTACACTACCTGGACTAAAATAAGGTTTCAGGAATGAAGCTGCTCCTAAAATACTTTATAAAACTACCTAAAGTTCATAATTCAGGAGCAGGGAAAATCTCTTTCCATGAAATGCATGTCATTTGATGCTGTCAAAAAATAATATTGAGCTAGAGAAACTACTTTGAACTCTTTCATGCTTATAGTTTCCAGGTTTCTAGGAAATGGGGTAGAAGCTGCAAGGATGATTTATGGCATGTGCAACACTTCAGAAAGATCCAAAGTCCAGTCAGCCTGAAAGGCAGTGACAGCACCACATCTAGAACCTGGCTCAGAGAAAAGCACATATTGTAGCTGTAATTCAAAGCCTGTGGGAAGAACATACATTATTCCACCTCACGGAATGGGTTCAAGGCTAAATACAGAATTCTACCTGTGACTCAGTAACAGCCCTTGGATTAACATGACACATAGTAGCCTTCAAATGGCTGCTTTTAAATATCTGACCCTTCAACTTCTTCCTCACTTCTGCTTTCCCTATCAGGTCTTGAAGAGGTGTTGGAAGGGGGCAACACCAAATTCAGTGATACTGTTTTACCTCCCCAAAGGCTCTTTCATACAGACCCCATTATTTTCCTGCACAATCACATCCCTCTCTGGCTCCACACTGGGCCCCAGGAAGTGTCTGCTGAGCCCTCGAGGCTGCAGGGATCCCTCAGCCTGCATGGTCAGTGTTAAATGGGCAAAGGAAGAAAGGGAAGCCTGCATATCATTGCTTGTGCATGGTCCCTTGCTCCTTCTCACCACTGAGGCAGCTGCAACAATAAAACAGCAGTGGCAGCTAAACAGTACTTCTGCAATTTCTCTGAGCCAAGATTTTTTTTTTTTTTCCATCTTTAATTCTAGGACTTGGCTCCATTATTCTATTTGTATTAATGCACAGGGGCAGATTTTACAACACATGACAGAGTAAGGATATTTTATATAGCTTACAAGCCAAGAAATAATGCAAATTTGGGTTATAAAAGTACTGTCAGCATATTGTGCCTCCTTCTTTGCCAGCACCAGTTTGCTGCCTCTCATATTTTATTATGAGTTTTTTAAAATTACTACAGGAGGCTGAAATTCCACTTGCAGGTCATTACTGACTCTTCACAGACAGCTAGCAAGGCTTTTTGAGGGAGTCCAAATGAGCCCTCATGAAACCACAAGGTATTGGTTCTCCCTCAGTGCTCCCCTACCACCACCAGCCCTCATCCTGGGAACCCAAATCCTTGGCTAAAGGTTCATGGATCTGTTGGGGATGCTGCAAAGTCTCTCCCTCCCACTGGCAGATGTGATTTGGAGAAAACTGATGGATGTATGGATGAAAGAACCCTTGAGCCACAGCTCTTGACCTGATAAAAACATGAGCAAAGGCTTCCCTTTCCCATATATTCATTAAAAATATATGAGATGTAGGTGTTTCTTCAGCGAAAGTGTCACACCTTATCTGATCATATATACCTAAATGAGCTCTGTCCAGAGGGCAGAGATACAATTACATATAAATTCCAGCCATCCCCAAGGAGCTCTGCCTTTACTCCTTACCTACCTGTAACAGCCATCAGCCCATTCCACAGTGAATTACCTCTCACTACACCTGAGTGGTGCCAGTGAGATGGGAGGCACTGCCCTGAGTTAAAGTCAGTAACATCTTGCAACTTGTCTAGAGACACACAGCGACCTTTACTTCTGTGAGATTATGCTTGGACCACAGGCTCATCAGAAAAAATGAACTACAACTACACACAAAATTAGAAGAGAAGGTCTCAGCAAGCCACGACATTTTGCTGTGCTTGGAAGAGACGCTGCAATTCTTGTGCAGCTGGAAAGTGCTGAGATGCTTCTAATGGCATCTGCTGCCTCTTGATTGACAGAGCATAAGCATTTCAGAAATAGAGGGAACAGCATTGCAGCCACACAGCACCAGACAGCATTATTTATTGACTGTGACCAAGCTACTGCTATCAGTCACAAACTGCACATCCAATTCAGGGTTATTGTGATTTTGTTTGAGAAATGTCCTCTTCTGGATGAAGAGGTATTAGCAGCTCCACAAACACTGTCAGCTAATCAAAAAATACCAGAGAAGCTCTCCACAGCTTAGTGGTTTTTTGTCACTTGCTCTAGACGTTAGGAATATGTGGAAATGAATAAATGTATTAATACACAGCAGCCTGTCAGGAGCCCTTGGCATGCTGTGAGCCCATGTACTGCATTTGCCAGTCAAATCTTGCCTGATACTCCCAGCAGTCCCCGACAGCAACCTGCTCACATGGGAATCAACAAGGAGTCTGCTTTTACATGGAAATATCTGGCATTATCACAGAATCACAGAATATGCTGAGTTGTAAGGGATGCACAGAGAGAATGAAGTCCAACTCCCAGCCCTGCAGAGGACACCCCAGTTATCACACCACGTGCCCAAGAGCATTATTCAAATGCTTCTTGAGCTCTGTCAGGCTTGGTGCTGTGAGCACTTCCCTGGGGAGCCTGTTCCAGTGCCCAGCCACCCTCTGAGTGAAAAACCTTTTCCTGATATCCAACCTAACCTGCCCTGACACAACTTCAGGCCATTCCCTCAGGTCCTGTCACTGGTCACCAGAGTGAAGAGATCAACGTCTGCCCCTCCCCTTCACAAGGAGGTTGTGGATTGTGAATTTCTATCTAAGCCATAAGTGGTATTCCATTTACAGGCTTGACACAAATGTGATGTTTATTTACCCCAAATTTATGTTCCACAATCTGAGCAACACCATGACTTCTTACAAAAGCACTGCCTGTGCTCACTAATTTCATCCCTGCTAAGCTTTGCTTGCTGCTCTCCAGCTGGATGGAACATGCCTTTCTGGATTCAGAAAGACCCTCATTTTTAGACATAAAAATTTTAGACATTTTTAGGCTGCTGGATTAGAGGCTGGTCAGGAAGGGGGGCCAGGGTAGGAGCAGGAGGGGATAGAAGAGAGAAAGAAGGAAAGGGGACAAAAGCACTGGTATAAAAAAAGCCCAGGAAATAAGTGAAAGAAATACGAGGACTCTTTCTGTCAGCTTCTTTTTTCTCTTTCTTCTGAGGCACTCTCATGCTTCTCCACCACCCTTTTGACTAATTGCTTCCTGCCTTCTCCCATTTCTCTTTTCTAATTCCTCCACATTGGACTTTTTCCTCTACTAACATATCCCAAAAAGCAGTGCCAGTGTCAGAGCCTGCCCCTTGCAAGGCGGGAGCTGTGGGCAGTGGGGTGATACCCCTGCCAGCTGGAAGCCTCTCAAAGAGAGCTGCAGTGCAGTGCAGTGCAGTGCTGCCTCCCCATCACACACTAGGGAAAGCCAGGCAAAGGTGGATGCTCCTGTGGAAATACTGGGTATCGAAAGGGAAGAGTTTGGCATCAAAACTAAGAAAGGAACAACATGCCAGTAAATGGTTTTGTATAAAATCAAACAAATCTCTCCCACACAAAATGGGATGCATGTCTAAATGGTAATCTCTGCTTTGGTGTCTGAAACAGAGGAGCTTGGTGGTGAGAATTTAGGAAGCATTTTTAATGCAAAAAAAATGTGATTCAGGAAAAAAACCAATATCCAATATACCTTCTGTTGACAGTGATATCACAAATCAACAATATGCCACGGTAGACCAAGGAAGAAGGCAGATTCAATAAGAAACAATCCCCTAGAATGTGCAGTATCTCAGTCTTTGCTCTCTGCTTCCCTCTGGCACTCGAGGTTTGTGACACTCTAGCAGCAATGCAGATCTGCCTTGAGAGAAGCATCTTCTGGCAAGAAGCACAGCTCACATCCTGCTCACAGTCACGCCTCTGTGAAATCAAGGTGCTGCATTTATTCCAGCAAGGGGATAAGGATACAAGAAAGCCACTTTTAAGATACAATTGATCTGAAAAAGGCCAAGATATCATCACAGAAATCAAAATAGTGCACACTAAATGATATATGGATCACCTTCTGATGTGTTCCAAAAGATATATCTCGCTTTGCTGCAAGGTGTGTCAATGCCTAAGGAAAGTCAGAGGAACTTACAAAGTGTAACAGCCTTAAGACTGATTCATGAGTTAGATCAAAAGCTTATCAATTTTATGACAAATTACCAGTCAGTAAAATTTAATCCACAAAGCTGTATATTTTGTGATCCTTGAGTAATGCCTGATACACAAAATGAAATTTTTCAGTAGCACTTTTTCAACTATTTAATATGAT
This sequence comes from Cyanistes caeruleus, assembly GCF_971803275.1. Taxonomy (NCBI): domain Eukaryota; kingdom Metazoa; phylum Chordata; class Aves; order Passeriformes; family Paridae; genus Cyanistes; species Cyanistes caeruleus. The sequence goes on from NC_141702.1 coordinate 11,330,962, forward strand.
TTCTTGAAGGTTTTGTTGCATTACAATACCTTTCATTGCTTTTGATCTTCAGTGGCAATGTACCATATATATGTAAATATATCTTTACATGGACACCAACAAGAGATTTTCTTTGGACAGAGAGTAACATTTTTACTGTTATTCTGTTGGTTCCTATTAGATTCATATGCACAGGCATATTTAGTATTTTGTATTTTTGCATCTTTTTAATGTCAAATGTTCAACAAGAACAAATCACATTTAGGCTAACTTTGCTTTTTGTTATTACTACAAGAACTATGAGAAGAATTATCTTTAATTGTCTGTGAAGCATCACATACCCTTACAAGCAAGTAACAAGCCAAATCTGAGGTTTCTCCAAAGCTCAAAATATTTTCTTTATGTCCCAAATCACTATATTGATGCACAGTAGTCCTGAGACACATCTTTACAACACATATGTTGAACCTTTTCTGTTTCATTTCTCCATGTCAGAAAGAGGTTAGAGCTCTGTGCCTTAGTAAATTTAAGTGCACCTCAGTTATTTAATGCATTTTGCAACAGAAAATCTGGCAGACACATGAAAAATCAAGTTTCTGCAGTAGCTAAAATCAATTGTCATTTTCTGGCATCTTACTCAGTTCTGAAGTCAATTCCTACAGAGTTTTATCTTCTTGAATAGAAGCTTAGTACAGGCATTTGTATTTGACCCAGTAATATTAAAAAAATAAAATATTCAAACCTCTCTTTAAGGAAAATATTGACATCACAGTGTCTTTGATTCCTGTTGCCCAGCATCTGATTAAGTCACTAGACAAATGAAAGAGAATGAGTGTTCAAAAACACTATGGGCTATAAGGTCCACTTAACACTCCAAGGTCCTTGAGCTTCTCCAGCACTGCTTGAAACAGAGCAGAGTTAGCTGGCTGCTTCAGAAATCCCTGGAGAGGAGGGGAACACACAGAGCTGCAGGACAGCCAAGCAATGAGCACTGCTCCAGCACATGCCACACACCAGGAAAGCTGCCACCACCAGCAGATGAGCTTTAGAAAAATGAGCTGAAACAGTTCCAACACGGCAGTGCCCACCTTACCTCTCTGATGGGCAATATATGGCAGAGAAGAGCACATCCTCACACCTCCACTGCCCAGCACCTCAGCCCTGGACACAGACCCAGCACAGCAGCCGGGGTGCTGCTCCCACTGCTCCTACCACTGAGGCAGCAGCCCCCAGCAAGAGCTGGCTGGCACTAGGGAGCAGTAACTTCTGAAGACCACCACAGATGTTTGCTTCAATGCCCACAAATCCAAGTCCCTGGGGAAGCCACCAGGGTGGCCTTAATCACAGCAGGATCCCCTCCAGGCACCAGAATTGCTCAGGGTCCCAACAGCAGAAGAGGTGGCTAAGTGGTACAAAAAGCTCCAATCCTGCTTAAACCAGACACTTCATCCTGGGACTTAAGACTTAAAACCTTTAGGACCCGATAGAGTTTGGCCATGGCTGGATCCTAGGAAAAATATAGGCACAATGGGAATCATTTATTTTAACAAACTAAAAATGTATTGTGCTTTTGAAATGAAATTAATAAATATTATGCTTCCATGGAGTAAAAACAATATGTACCAATATATATTTTCTGCCCCAACTTAGGAAACGGGTTCCCAACTCTAAAATTACATAAATGTGTTAGTGAGCACAGTTTTACATGTACACAATTCCTTCATTTATCTAATGTATTTGCAGGTAAAAACTTAACTAACTTGTGCAATAGTTCTTACATGTTTGCAATACATCTCTACCTGAAGAACAGAAAATTGTAAAAGCAAATTCTGTGTAAGATACGAGACTGCTGCAGGGGAAAAAACAATGAACAAATCGAACAACAATACCCACACAACCAAAAAAACACTTATCTCACATTTAAAACTCTCTTCCCAACTTTTTGTCTCAAAAATGCATAACATTAGTTGTGCAAAAACTAAAACCACTATATGAGGCATATTTTAAAGCCTCATATAAACAATGAAGCTTTTATGGCATCCTCAGAGCAAAGAATGTCCAAATATGGCTGAGAGTTAAGTACCCTGAGAATCAACTGCTCTTAATGAATTCACTGAAGTTTGTCAGTCCGCATTTACCAAGAATAAGAAGAGAAATAAAGAGAAGCAAACGTGATTCAACTCATTTTCCTGTACCATTCTCTAAAGATACTGTGTTATAAACATCCTCCATATCTTGGATACTGGAGGCATCTGTTGAATCTCGGTCGCTGACTACGATTCCTACTGAAGAAAGGCTAGAAATGAAGGAGTGCATCTTTTTTGCATAAATATCCCTAATGTTAAAATAGGGTAGGTCATTGCTTTTCTCTTTGCGGTCATTGTTGCACTGGTCTCTATCAATAGCTTTTTGCTTTTGGTAGTACTTAGAAAACTTGTTGAAAATAATGGTGATTGGAAGTGCTACCACCAGTATCCCACAGATAATGCAGAGGGTGCCGAGCAGCTTCCCAGCAAGTGTGACGGGGTAAGTGTCCCCATAACCAACAGTGGTCATGCTGATGGTTGCCCACCACCAGCAAATAGGGATGCTCTGCAATTCTGACGAGTCGTCATCCTTCTCCACAGAGTAGACAAGCACTGAAAAAATAGAAATCCCAACTGACAAAAACAAAAGCAGAAGTCCAACTTCTTGATAGCTGTGTCTCAAAGTAGCACCCAAAGACCGCAGTCCTACGGAGTGCCTGGCCAGTTTCAGGATGCGAAATATCCTCATTAACCGCAGGATCTGAACCACTTTCCCCATGTTCTCAATATCTTCACTTTCTTCTTCCTTCGTGTCCACAGCCAGTGTGGCATAAAATGGGATAATAGAGACAAAATCAATGATGTTCAGTGGTTTCTTCCAGAACTTCTTTTGACTTGGAGCAGTGAAGAGCCTGATCACTAGCTCAGCAGTAAACCAGATGATACACGTAATCTCCACAGCTTCCAGCACAGGGTCTCCAATCTCCCTGTCATTGGCATCCAGCCTTTGAAATTCTGGCATGCTGTGAATGCACATGGCCACAATTGATGCCAGAACAACACTCAGGGATGACACGGCAATTAACTTGGCAGACAAGCAGTATGCAGGATTTTCCATCCTGACCCAGATCTTCTTTCTTATTTCACCAAAACACAGATTATCAAACTTTTCTAGCTCTTTATCAAATATGGATGACTCTTCATTGGAGGAGTCCATACTGTCGTTGCTCTTCTGATCCCAGTCTTTATCAGGACCCTCTTCTTTCCGTTCTTGGTACCGATTGCTGCAGCAGGAATCAATAAACAGCTCATTTATCCCCCAGTACTCTATTTCCTGGCAGAAGGAAAAGACACAAAGTTCTTCCATAACGTGAAGTTTGCCCGTATAGTAAAAATTCAGAACATATCGGAACAAGGAAGGATTCCTGTCAAAGTAATATTCCTTGTCTGCCACACTATAATCATCACACAGCTCTAGAATAGCCTCTTCTGAATGGCATTTGAGAAGTTTTCCGAGTCTGGTATGGGGAAATCGGAGCAAGGTGCTTTGATCCACTGATTGCTTAAAGCCACCCACATTTAAATTGATAAGTTCTGCATCTTTGCCAGGTCTGCGGAAAAATTCACCATAAACCATTTTGGACAGACGAGTTCCACAGCTGTCTCTCAATGAGATTACATAGAACCTGAAAAGAACATAAGATATTGTTAGAGCATTTAATTCAGTTTTGCTCTTGTGACACATTCTTTTCTCCATCTCTGGTTACTGTGAAATGCTGTAACAAAACAAATAAAAAACGAAATTAAATTATAAATACCCTTATTCAGCATTTCACAGTCATGTAGTTTTAAATTAGTTTGGCTTACAAGCTTTAGCAAAGTTTTACAAAGCTTTAGCAAATTTGAAAGCAGTGGGTTCTGGCTTAGGTCTCCTTTTTACCAGGGTGAAGAAAGACAGCCGAATTCATCTGCAAATCAGTCTCTATTTTACTATCACTCTGAAATTAATAGGCATGAAATCCATGTACTTCAATGATGCAAAAAATCTTTAAAGAGAAAACTTGTCAATCAATCAAAACATTTAGGACAAAACTTTTGAGCAGGTTTCTCTCAATTACAGTTTCAGTTCAGTTGTATTAATTTATATGATGTTGCAATTTGTAATCCACTTGTTCCAATGTTATTTGCTTGAATGTGGACTAGAATTACTTTTGCTGACATATCAATTCATTTACTACTAGGGTAATCCACACAAGAAAATTCTGTGTTCTTGAAAACATATCAAAACTGCATTTGAAGCTTTTCAGTTCCTGACTTCAGAATGCTGCAGTACATATTTGGGTATCTGCACTGCCTCAGGTACTTTTCTATCTGCCTTCCTACTCACCTGAAGTGTCACAGCCCTCTTACAACCTTGGTCGGTTCCACAAGCAATTCCTATTCTGCCACAGCATTGCTACAACCACTACAGCAGTGCTGGGAAGTTGAAGTGTCATGTCTGGAAACAGAGCTTTCAGAGATGGAACTTCCACAGTAATTTTTCCTCAACAACTACCTGTGGACACCTGCAGATGGACAGAAGGAAGTTTAATGTTTCCATATTTTACTATAAATTCAGCTGAAACTGAATTCAAAAGGCAGTTATAGTTACTAGTCAGTAACTAAACTTTTACAGAACTGCTTTCTTGCTTTCCTTCCAAGTCGTTGTGAAGCCAAAACTGACAGTTCTTACATTTGCCATCAGATTATATGTAACTTCAGATCATGAGGAGAGCAAATGTTTTTGATCTCTGACACTTTAACACTAATTGATGTACACTAAGCTAATTTATTTTAATTTTGTATGGAAACCAATTAATTTTAAATGTGACAAGACAGTATCAAAACCCTCCTGTCCTAACAGACAATATCATATGGGGTCATGCTCAGCATGTAGAGCTGGGGGAAGAAGAGGGAAAGGAGGGTGACACTCAGAGTGATGCTGTTTGTCACCCCAAGCCAACATTAAATGTGATGGAGCCCAGCCTTCCTGGACATGGCTGAACACCTGCCATGGGAAAGGGGTGAATGAATTCCTTGTTTTGCTTCATTTCTGCTTTACCTATTAAATGCTTTTTATCTCAAATCATAAGTTTTCTCATTTCACCTCTCTGGTTCTCTGCCCCATCCCACAGGGGGTAGGTGAGCATGGGGCTGAGCTGCCAGCTGAGGTTAAATCACAACAACATAGAAATTATTTTGCACCTTTAGATTTAGTTTGAAGGCATGTATTTGCAAGCTAATAGAGTGGTTGTAAGACATGTTTGCTCCAGCCATTTCCCAAGGCTTCAGTTTTTAGGAATCATTAAGATGTAAAATAAGACCATTGATCTCTCCTCACAGAAAGGCAGCAAGACTCATCTGATAAACATCACCACACTTCACTCACGATCTAGAGCCAAGCTCTGTTTTATAGCACTATAAATAAAAAAAAAAGCCATAAATCTGGACTGGGGTGACTGGAAGTCAAAGTATATTCAGTATACCCAAAAAACCCTCTAGTTATTGATTCATTTTAAGTCAATAAAATCTCCACTTCTGGCAATTCATTAACACAAGAACACTGGCAGTGTAAGTGAGCACTATAAAAACCAGGCAAGATCTCAGATCATATAGTCATAGAACTAAATAAACAGAATAAAATGGTTAGTCAGAAGGGACCTACACAATCATCTCATACCCACCCTCTCTGACAGGGACAGGACACCTTCCACTAGACCAGATTGCTCAGAAGCCCATCCAACCCAGCCTTGAACAATTCTGGATTAAGTGGGATGAGACATCCACAGCTTCTCTGAGCAACCTGTGCCAGTGTCTCATCAACCTCACAGTAAAGAACTGCTTCCTAATAGTCAATCTAAATCTGCCCTCCTTCAGCTTAACACCACTATCCTCCTGTCTGGGGGCACTTCTGACCATGACAAATAATGACAAATGCAAAGCAATTTTTACTCTGAAATAGCTAAAGCAAGAACCTAGTGTTCAGCAAATTCTTAGTACACTAGAGTGACGCACTGTTGAGATAGCAATATAAAAGCATATCGATTATGCTGATAATATTCATAATGGTGCCTTCATGGAATTGCTCTGTATAATAAATTCAGTGAGCAATAATTTACTGCTTTATTTTGAGGGTACTGTCATACTTTGTACAATATTTGTGCAGAGAGAAAGTGGATCTTGCTTAGAAAGAGCATGATCCGGAACCTGCTTAATGTATTACTACCATTAAGTGATTTTTAGACTACAGAAAGAACACACAGGAAAGATTCACAATAACTATGTCAAGAGCATCTTCTTCTGAAGAATGTCTTGTCTTGCAGAGACCTTGATTCCTGAGCCACAGACCAGGACATTGCTGTGCCAGCTACCATCAGAACGATTTGTGTCATTTTAACAAGTGATTCGAGCCACAGGGCAATGACCACAGATGACAACTTTGGTCTCAGCACAATGTGCTCTCTACTCATGGAAACCCTTTATTCCCTCAGGAAACTTTTTCCCTCAAGGATAAAACTATGCTCAGCTGGAAATGATGTTTTCCTGAAGTGCCAAGACCTGTTTCATGAACATCCTAAGAACGAAGAACTACCACAAACTTTGTAAATCTCAACTTGAAGTGCAACATTAACCTCTTTGGTCTTCTTCAAATACAGATAACATAATAAACTGGTAACTATTCCAAATCACACAATTCTTACCCTGGAGAGAGAATAAGAGAGCAAATAAAACATACCAGATGTTAGTTACTTGTTTGCTTTAATTGCTTCAGCTGTTTCAAGGAGCTACTGGATAAGAATTCATATAGAATAGAAAATGAAACGACACAGAAGAAAGATGCTTACTGGAAGAATGAACATTATTTTCCAAGATAATGAAAAAAAACCCAACAAATAGAAGTTCCAAATGTTGAGCTTCAGGGCTAAATAAAAGCCAGTCATAAGGAAAGCTGTGTGAAAAGGATACAAAATTTAGAATAAAAACCAGAATGACAGGATCTAACTCTTCCCAGTCCAGTTTGGAGATGGGCTCTAGCCAGTACTTCTGCAGTCACACATTGCTGGTGAGGCCACAGGCCCATTGTCTGGCTTGGAAGGGGAGTTGCAAATTTCTGGGCATTTAGCACACTGTGAAATCTCTGAAGCTCACAAAAGGGGAGTCACAGAGACAGTTTGCAGAAACAGTCCCTTTGAGACAGCTACACCACAGATGTATAACACACCCCAAAGTGCTGTGGTTTCCAACCTCTTCTGGAACAAACCCCTGAGAGATTTTTAGTGACCATGTGCACCCCCATACTATACATTTATTTGTCAGCAAAGTTCCTCTTTCTCAGTTATGTTTTGCACAGTATCTACACAAAGTCCCCATTCTCTGCGAGGTCCTACAACACAAGCTTCAAACTATCTTTTTTGATATGTTGAATCTTTGAGCATGGTAACACCTTGGCTACTAGTAATTCTAAATTGGGTCAGTTTCATCTTTTGTTAGCATTAATCTGTGATTATCCAGGCACAACAGAAAGAGTTGAACTGGTTTACAGCTGTTGTGCTCTGCTACTTAAAATACTCAAAGAGAGCACATGCCTACAGATTTTCTACCGGTTTCCTTCATGGCTATGTTGTCTTAGCCTCAGCTCATGTTTCCTGCACACTTACACTCCATAAACCTCCCAAGATTAAATACACATTTTAGCATGGTTTCCTCTAAGTAGAAGGAACACAAATAAAAGGCCCCAGTCCTGCTCACAGTGAAGTCACAAGGGATATTAGCACCAATGTGAACCTGAAAGGGCACACAAATCCTGGCAACTCTAAAAAGTGTTCAGAGTTCAAGTTCATTTTTTCCCAAGGAATCTGCTAATCTTGGTAGATTTACATTTTAGGGTTCCAAACTCCGGAAATTCAACTGTGATCAAATTCCCCCTAAAGAATCTTACTTTGTCACTCAGCCATGCCCAGGAACCAGATTCTGTCTCCTGATGATGCAGACAAACACCTGGGCTGTTTCTTCTGCTAATTTCCCAACAGTTAAGAGCTTCTACAAATCATCCAAGCTGCACACGTGCAGGTTTTGACACCTAAGTACTTCTAAAATGCTGTGGATAACAAACCATAACAACCTTCAGCTCAGGATCAACATTTCACTGATTTTTAAGTGTTTGAATTTCTCCACTCATCATAGGGCAAATACTTGTCTAATGCATCACCCAGAAGTGCTACAGACTACAGTTTCTGACTCACTGAGCAGAGAAAAAAATTTAAATGCATATATAATATACTCGATCTATCACAATTAGGGATTTGGACTGAAATCCAGTTAGCATGACTTAAGTTGTTGTCTGTCAGCTGGGCAGTAATAACTGCTTTAGCACACTTAATTAAGCCTGGAAAAATGTAAGGTAATATTACTTAGCACAGCCTCTTTCACTGTGATATAAGCTGCAACATCCAACTCTCCTGTGTAATACTTGACACAGTTAATTGTAAAGTCATTCACAAACTATGAGGCAGGGGTTAACTTTAAAAGGTCAGCTAGCACAAACATCAAGACCATCTGAAGAAACTACTCTTTGGTTATGGACATTCTGTGAGGCAAAGAAGATAAATTAATCAGCTAAATTATTTTCCTAGCTGTAATTTACTTTTTATATTCCACTGGCAGTATCATCCTTTAAGCAGAATACTGCATTAAAATGCCATGAAAATAATAGAATTATGCAACTACATTTATTTTAAAATTGATTCAGTACAACCTCCTAGAAGACCTCAGGTAAATAAAGTTTGAGTTGAAGTAACAGTCTTAAGCCTGTTTTGCTCTTGTTCTAATCCATATCTCACAACAAGAAATAAGTAGTTTTTTTAGTTACTGGTTTAAAACCACGACACCAGGGCAAATTTTGTTCTGATGTTCCTCCCATGTAAGCCTACTTGGCTATGTCCACCCCAGCACAGTTCTACTGTCACCAGGCTGTTTTAGAAACTAAACTTGTGCCAAATGTTTATGGAACACTGCAATACAACGAAGATCAGAAAGAGATGATCATCATTTGGAAACAACAATAGCTGCCAGAAGCACTACTGACATTCAAATGTAAAATTATTTAAACATTCAGACCTGTCAAAAAACAGTCTTCAAATATAGGGGGTTAAAAAAAGTCACTTCCTCCAAAAGACTGATAAGGAAGAAATGAAGCTGTTACAACTGAGAGTAAAAGAACACTAGCAAGAATAGAAGAACAAGCATCTCCAGCCTGTGGTTCACACCACTCAGCTGAGGCAGAGGTTTTTGGGGGTGAATCACCAGAGGTGGGGTCCATCTCTGCCATGACTAGGTAAGAGGCCTGTGTGAGTAGTGCCATAAAGTGTATAACTTCCAGGAGACTAATACAACATAAAATGAATCCTCCCAAAGTGAAATTCTGCTATTTCCACTATGAGGATGCAGGTGAGGACAGAGGATATGCCAAGGGTTGGGTATGAGAAAGGGGCAAGGGAAAATGCACCAGCTAGAGTCTGCACAGAACAGAAGCTTCTTTGGGAATGCAGTCTGTGGTTGGAACTGCCTTCTCATATACATAAAGAACAAGTAATAACACCTAATACCACCCAATCATCAGAATGTCACCTTGTAAACTGATTAAAGTGAAAAAAAAAAAAAGAAAAAAAAAAATTATTCTCTCTCTGACTTGAAAAGCCTCTGGAGATAACACACATTATGAGACTTAACAAGGCTTGCACCTTGCAACGTTCCCAAAGGCTCTGCAATTCATATTCTGTTCATATAAATTTAAAGATCATTATCCACAGCTAAGTGGAAGTGACAGATTAAAATGTGCCTGCTTGAAAACCAACCTGTAAATCCCCATCACTTAAGCCCAGTTAGAATGCTGCAGCTACCACACCTGCTCCACAGACAGCTCAGACAGACAGCTCAGACAGACAGCTGACCACACTGAGCACTTCCTTGTGTTCTACCATCCCAATGGCTGAAGTTCACAGAAATATCTGAGATGATACCAAGGCACTATTACAAGCAGGTCAGTGCTGCTGTGGTTTGATGGTAAAAGAAATTGTTTCTCTCCAGGTTATCCTGGCAATGATCTTGTTTGATAGGTTGTATTAATGGCACCTATCAAGAGCACAGCTTCAAAACACCAAGTACTATCTGAAGTGGACATTGTAGCTTTTAGGTACCTCTGTAACGAGCATAATTTCTATGGATCCCTTCCCCAAATTATTTTTGTACCCCATTTTTCACTGAGCTCCCCATTGTTTCCACTTGAGTACTTCTCCAGTGATCACAATGAACATAAAATTCTATTGTTACCCTTACTGTAGTAATTTGTGGTACCATTAGTTGTCAAAAATATCTGATACATGATCCCAGCATCAGACACTTCCACATAGAAAAAAATTACTCAGTATAAAAATATACCAATATATACTCTTAAAAATGATTCTTCATTCTCCCTTCAACATTGATAAGTCTAGAATCTAAGATCCTTGGTGAAACTGCAATTCACTTATAAAGGTTGTGTGGTTTTGAAAGGTTACCTACCTAAGCAAGGAAAATAATGCAGATACCCAGAAACAGAGAGCAGTGTCCCTGAAGTCACACAGCAGATAAGCTGCCCACAAACAAGCCCACATCCCTCTGACACCATTACCTCCTTCACAGTCTCCTCAAAATCTAACCCACATCACTCCAGGTACTGGTACCCTGAGACATGTGGGCCCAGAGCCAGCAGCCAAATGCGTTCTGACAGATCAGCCTTAGAGCAGCTACCAAAATAAAATAAAGCAAACAAAAAAAGAAAACGAACAAATGCATCCCTTCCACAACATATTTATCTAGCATAGAAAATCTAAATACAGTTCTTGTATTTACAGTGCAGTTTCAATGCCCATAGTTGCATCGAAGGGCTATTATGGCAGAGGTGAGAAACTGCCCCATCTACCCCACCACAACTTTTCCATGCCTAACAGAAAGGGATGAACAATTAGACATGATGTATTTTCTCTAATACACAGGTCCATGAGCCATTGAAGACTTTCCTGAGTTTTTAAGGAGAGTGTTAATGGTTCACAAGCACAGTGGCAAATTACACCCACATAGAGCCATAATTCTTCCATATTTAGGAAAGGAATGCTGAACCTGGTGCAATTCAGAATATTCTTACCTCTTGTGGAAGGGGCACAGAGTGTTAAGATTTAACTCACTGACAAGGAGACTGATCTGATACTCAAAATCTTCTATTTGTTTGTCCATCCTATATTTTCTGACTGCAAAGGACACAAAATCCAATCACAACATTCAGTTTCACTGGGTGAAAAAGTTGTTCTGAACAATCTAAAATCTATGCACTGCATAAAGTAGCCCTTTTCCTCCTTAAACTGGGAAGAGACACAAACATAAAAACCAGGATTATGCTGTAACATATTACAGCAGAAAAAACTGTAAGGAGACCTGAAATCAGTCCTGCCTGTGCTACCAGCAACCTGCACTAGCACAGCCACTAGCAGAGCTAAAAGGGCAATTCAGCTGCAGAGCACAGGGCTAGCACAACTCACCTGGCTACACCTAACTTTTGAATCCATTATAGCTTTACTCTGCAAAGTCCTGGCTTTGGGATAAGCTGCTTGAACAAAATAATTCTTTCCCTGCAACACTGTTCGGGGTGTACCTCAGCCCATTTGATGGAGTTTTTTTTTTAATTCATTTAGAAATAAGATGCTTAGATTAGTAATATACTATTGAATACAGAAAACAGGCTTGAATGGACCTTGAAAAATAATATAATTCAGCTTCTCTCCCCCTCTTCATGGCAAAATCAGCTACTTCTAGAAAAACTTTGGCAGATGTTTATTTAATGTTCCATGATAAAGCCTCTCCAGAGAGGTTGTGGAATCTGGTCCAGGGCTTGAACACCCTTGTTCTCTCAAAATTATTTTCCTAACATCTACTTAAGCACACTGTGCTGCAGTCCAGGCCCATGGATGTGTACATGTAGAGCAGATTTGGAATGGGATGGAGTCACTGAGGACAGACAACAGAAACCAACTATCTACAAATTCTCCACAAGTCAGTTCCTTCCTTTGCTATATATTTAATTTTACTTGGCAGTCTGAGAAGATAAAGTTACACTGCATTTATTTTTTTAATGTTTTGAAAAAATTATATTAATTTCAGAGATAAACAAAGGTTTTCTTTACCACGGTGAAGTTCTCCAAGATATTCAGAGTCTCTTAGGCAACAAGAACACAAGCAATTGTTATTGTGAATATTTTGAGTGAAATCTTAAACTGAAAATCTGTAAAAACACTTGTGTTTGCAGCATGTTAATCTCACTAAAGGAGTCAGTACTGTTCAATATAAATTCTCTTGACCCCAGACAACTCTGAAGCAGAGCTTCAAATCTCACATACAAATTCAGCAGTCTTCTGTGATCCAACATTCACTTTCAAAGCATCCAAGTAACTCTTACAATGTGCTAGGATGCGTGACTTGAAGCCACAGGCTAAGGAAGGACATGTGGAGGCAGCTGGAGAAAATATCTGCAAGAGATGCACAGTCCAGAGCCACAGTGCAAACCTTATCCACACTGAGGCCTCCAGAAGCCTTCGTTTCTCGGAGCACTCAGATTTTGGCACCTGCTCACTGCTCCTACGCTGGACATCGTTTAGTTACACCACTCCTCTTGACTCTCCAGGTAGCATCTCAAGCTAATTTGTGGTAAAAAGCTCCTTTGGAGATCATCTTGTCCCACTCAGTGTCAAAGCTAGTTCAGTTAAAGAAGACTGTTCAGGGCCAACTGATTTTTTTAACATTTTCAAAATTTCCCAAATTCTCTGGTGACCTGGTCCAGTCAGACCCTTCTTATGGGGAAAATATTTCTCCTAAAGCCTAGTTAGACACTCTTTTGTTCCAGTCTGGGTTCAGTGACTCCTTCTTGTCACTCTATTGGGAACAGCAAGAAGAACAACACAGACTCTCTCAGGAGTCAATCAGGAGAATTTCTCTCTGGTTTATTACCTCAGGTCTTTTTTATAGACCGATACGTGAAAAGTACAGAAAAGAAACTCTTATTAGTTAATAAACTAACACATCACCATCATTGGTCAGTGGGGGTCACCACCCTTTGACCTTCTCTTGCAAGAAAAACAGGAACAGACAAACAGCACCTGCAAGGCTGTTTTCTGTCTCTGAGGATTGTTTTAATTCCTCCCCATGATTTCCCAGGCCACTTTCCCAGGCAAGACTGAGAAAGTTATGTGGCCTGCTATTCCACAGGCACCGTGCTCCCTGCTTCACAGTTAGCATCCATACCTTCTGTGGAGCTGCTGGTTACAGTCTTGCTGACAAAGCCCAGGGCCTTCACTGTGAGGGCACTGTTCTCACTTCTATTCCATGTCCTTCTCTACTGAGCTTCCATTCAACCAGCCCCCCAAACTGTTCCATGGGGCTACTTCATCCCAGATGGAGCTTCTCCAAGATGCTGACACCTCTTTTAACAGCATCCCACCAGTCAACCAGTGCATTACTAGTCATCTCAGTCCTTAAAAAACAAAGGTGCTTTCCCTGTTTATGTCAACTTGGCCCTCCCCACAAAGCATTCAGCAGAAAGAACATTTCTAGAAAATGTGTGAAGTGAGTACATGACAGGCTAAGACATAAAATTGCATCACTGCACCACTGTTCAGCTGAATATTCATAGAAGCTGAAGCATTGTCATTGCACACAAAAAGGAACAGCCAGCAAGTAAGGTTTTCACAAAATAAGTTATCAGTCCTAACCAGTGCAATTCATTTCAGCACCTGTTAGTACTAATCATGTATTGTTTTTTCAGGAAGTGTTGAGTAGACCTGGATTTACATATGCAAAGTAATATCCCACACTTGGACAATCTGTAAGGTACTGGAGGGGCTGTGTGTGGGGGCTGGATTCTGGCTAGTACATGTGTTTGCACAGCCCACAACAATACAGCCATTTAATCAATTCAATGTCAGACCTTCTAAAACTACTCTGGTGCCATTTTCACTACTGTCTTCCAATGACAGAAAGTTTGGAACAGATATAAAACCCAATCAGACTAGAAGAAATTTCAGATGTCCAAATCCAGCCCTTTCTCTCCTTACTTCTCCCACTTCTTTTTTACAAATATATTTTTCTAATATTTAAGATGACCCATACAAATGTTCAGAGAATGGAAAATGAAGATGTGTGGCTGCATAAACCCTAATCCCACAAAATTAGCAGATGTTTTGTGGAAGACCTGAACAGGACAAGGGATTTCTTAGCTTTTTGCCTGGGCTTAACTTCAGCTAGATAGATTCATAAACTCCCAGAAGAAGCCCCAAGAATTTTGAAAGCACCACACACCAAGAGCTCCAGAGGAAGATCTGAGATCCTAACTACACATCTTCCATTAAAGAATTAGACTTAATTAAGCATATGCAGTGCATTGGAAGAAACTAAGAGCAACACATATTTGGGTGATGGTAGTTTTCCTGCAGAAGCTGCTGCTTGAAGCAAAGTACCACTGAACATCACAAAAGCAAAAACCTGTTACAGAAGACCTGAGAAAAGACTTGCTTCATGGTCAGGACATTGATGGAGCATCCCAGAGACCCAGGAACAAGCACTTTGCCTAGAAGCAAATCTGCTTGCAGATTAAGCTTTTCTCACTCAAGATTCACAGGTTTTAGTGTGAATCCACAATAACTTTTATTTGAGCATCAAACACACTATGAGCTAATTTTTATTTTGTTTTGTTATTTTCTGTCATCATAACAAATTAATCAAAGTTAGTTGGGAAAACTTCTCCTTGCCTGGCCTAACATACAGCAAACTAAAACAAAATCAGAACTCCCAGAAAAGAACAGCTTACAATGAGAACATAAACACCATTACTGTTTCCAGACTAATAGCACTGAGCTAAAATATCACCAAGAACTCATTCTATCCCCCTTGTCCAGATCAAGCTTTTACCAATTTCATGGGTGAATTAAAAGAGTAGTATTGATCTATGCTGGCTGCCCTTTTCAGAGCAAACATTGCACTGGACAGGAAGACACACAGATCTTCTTAGCTTAAGAAGAATATACAAGGCAGCATCATTTTCAGCAGCTTATTCAAGGGAAAAGGTGTCTGCCTCTAAAATGTCAGCCTGAAACAATCATTCAGTGCTTGTCACTAGCTACAGCTAAACCATGGAGGACTGATTTACATTTGTGCTGCAGTAATGAGTGAGCTATTCTCAAAATGAAAACCTAACTTATGGCTCTATTTGCTCTTCTCTCAACAGGCAATAAATGGAGTTCATAAAATTACAAAGCAGCTTTGGAATCGTAATCTAATTAAATCAGCAGTAACTGACTGAAATAACTAAAGAATTTTATATGTATATGTAAGATAAAGACTTAAATAAAAAGGAGTCTTTAGGACATACCAAGTCTTCTACCACCCCTGATTTAAACATGCTGACTGACAACAATTGTCCAGGAAATTAATATTGTAGATTTATAATTGCATCTCACAAACTATGAGATTAATTCTTCTCACTGAAGCCAGGAGTGAGAACTCCCTAGCTCACTGTAATGCAGGTAACCTGCCTGTACTTACATGAGAATCAACAGTCAATGTGTTAGGCTCAAAGAACAAAAAACAGAAACATGAAATTCTGTATGGGGCACAGAATTGCCAACACTAAGTTTTACAAGATTGAAGTACAAGATAGTTTTTGTCCATAAATCTCAGCACTTTAATAAAGTGTTTGAGCTCCATGCTTTGGAAGCTCCATCCCTTGAGCTCCATGCTTTGGAAGCTGAACCTGAGACTTGAGATGTGACTTTTCAATGTCATTTAGCAGGTCAGTGTGTACTACTTCAACATTCCCAAGTTCATGAAGCCATGAATAGCCATTGCTTTGAGGAGAAGACAAGCAACCCTCAGCACAAGTTGGGCTCTAAGCCTGTCATTAGAGTAGCACTGGGATAGATTGATTAAACAGAATTAACCAGTTTTTAAGGTATCAGTTGGCATCTAAACTGCTTGTCCAAGCTGATGAACAAAGGACAGAAATGTAAAAAGAAGAAAAAGGAAGCAAAATTCTACCTCAGATCATACATAACCTATCCTCCTTAAACCAGTCACAGTCCATTTTGTCCTTGTGACTTTTGCTGGTTTTTACTGGCAGGCTGGTAAGACAAAAAATTCAAAAAAGGGGAAAAAAGGAACGTTAATTTCTTAGCCTTTACCCTATAGTCCTGCTCAGAGCATACAGCTCCAGCTGCACAGGTGCACCTCCAGAGCACTCACAGCACAACACCTCACAGGGCAAGAAGGGACAATTGCATCTCTTGCTGCTGCTGGCAGAGGTGAGGATGGTTCCAGGCTGCCCATCTGCCACGGACTGAATCTGGATCACAGTCCAGCAGCTCTCCCTGCCTGAGATCAACCTCTAAGACATAAACCTACCTGGAAGAGATGGCAACAGATACCAAGCAAGTCAAAGTCAGGCTGGTGTCTGGAGCCAGGGCACTTGGCTGCTCTGAACAAAAGGGCTCTGAAGGGCTGAGCTATAGTGGCCTCTCCTGGAGCCCCCTCCCAGAAATTCCTCAGCAGCTGTGAGAGCTGGCATGTCAAGACCCCTCACCTCAGTCCCCACTCACCTGTCAGGGAAGGGAAGGCAAAATAGGTATGACACCTGTCCTGGTTTAGGGCAAATTTGGGAGAGAACCTCTGAGAACCTGTGACCCCAGGTGCCCTTAATGTGAAGGGCAAGAAGATGAGCCGGAGAGTTTGTGGATAAAAGAAAGAACAGAAATTCATGCTATGACTAGGGACATTGGGAATACCCAGCAGACAGACATCAGTGACAGAAACAATTCAGAGAAGGCAAAATGAGGGAACCCTCCCACACCTTTATATCAACATTACCAACACAGACACCACCATGGTACTCCAGACTTACCTGAGCTCCTTGCTGAACACTGCACAAAAACTGAGGTCTCAGGCTTAGCCTGTAACACCAGCAAATGGCCCCAAACGTGCAGCAAACTAAGCAGAACAACAACACTGACCACAATGGGACCTTGTAATACAAATCATAAAGCTCATCTTCCCAGAAGACAGAAGTATCTTGAAAATTACTGTGGAATGAGCTCCCTCAGAAACTAAGGATCAACACAATCTCCCTCTTCAAGAGAGATAAATATTCTAGCAGTCATCTCCTCTAAAACAGAATGAAAAACAAAAGAAAACCATTGCAAGCAACTGTCACATACAGAACGCCCTTGCAAGAAGAACGAGCCCGTTATCCACAAATGACAGATGACAGCAGTTTAACACACTGCTGTTAGGACGTCAGGTACATTATGAATGAGACAAGATGAGCAGAACATATTCACATCAAATGGAAAGTACAGTATTAAGGGAAGAAGCATCAGTAAAATATGGGAAAATGAAAAAGACCAGAAGGAAATGAGGTATAAAAAAGAAAGAATGGAAAAGAATGGAGTAACATACTCAGGTAGTACCTTCAAGCAGATGATCCCTTGGCATTAACTGGTGCAGAACCATTGTCTGGAACAGATCAAGGACAGTTTCTGTCAGCTGAGGATTTGGTCCTCCACACAGAACCAGGCAATGGCAATGACAGCATCCTGCCTGGTTTTCTTGGGGTGCCTTCCCCCTCAGAAATTAAAGAGGCAACGCAGGAAGAAAATAAGATGATGCCATAAATTAAAAGGCAAGGCTTAACAGAAATAAAAAAAATAAATGAAGAGCAAGGAATAAAAACAAAGGGATGGGGCAAAGGCAAGGTAAAAAGAAAATATCCACAGATTAGTGGAATACATTTTACTTATTCATGATCTCTGTTTTATTATGTGTCCTTGGCAGATGTCCCACAACTGAAAATTTGCAAGGCAGATAATGATGCAAGTTTAGAGACTTGAGCCTTGTTTGTAGTCATTAGCCTTGGGCAGATCTTTTTAATTTATGTGCCCCAATAGGAAGTAAACAAGTTCCTTAAATCAAGAGTCTGTGGACAGGAGACATGCTGCAAACAAATGGGCTCGGGCAGGGCCTCTAGGAAATAAGCCCAAAAGCACGGTCTCAACCTGTTCTCAAGTAACCAAGCCAAAGGTCGGGCTGCTGTACGGATATTGCCCAACAGGATACGGTCTGCCTCTGACCAACTCACACCAGACCCTGCCTCTCACACACCCTCCTGGTAAAGCAGCCCTCATTTCACCTGAGAGCGTGTGGGCTCAGCCTGCCCAGCTGGCAGGGACAGGGATGCCAGCAGCAGGCAGCCACGGGAGCGGTGGCAGCGGTCTCTGCAGTGACCCCAGCACCGAGGCAGGACACATGTCCAACGCCAGCCTGGCCAGACCTCGGCCAGAACAAAAAACAAACCTCTGGCAGATACACCAGTGCTGAGAGCGGAAAGCTCGGCTGCCTCCGCTCTCCATGCAGATTTAAGGTGCCTCTGCAGCTCAGCTCAGTCACTGCTGAGGTTTTGCATTGAGGCTGAACAGTCTTGGCACTGGGTATCAGCAGTTGATTTTACCCTGCCTGTGGCTGTAATTGCACACTAAGGTTATACTGGTGGCTAAACACCGATTTATCATCTTTTCAGGTTTAAGGTCCTTTTATTCCTGCCCTGGGAAAGTTGCTAAGTCCTACAGAGGGTGAGCAAAGAACTGCTTCTCCTTCAAGACCTTTGTTTCTACAAAGGACATTTCAGTAAAACATCTGACCTCCCCTGTCCCAGGAACAATGCTAGGGGTCACACTGCAGTTTGCATCAGCTCAGCTGAAAGCTTATCATTGATTTTCTTTTGCCCACAAATAGGAAGTTGAAGGGCTGCCACAGCTTCTGTGGGTTGCCTTAGTGATGAGACAGGTAACAAGACATAGACATTTACAGACAAGGACAGTCTCTTTAAAAAGAGCTTTAATGTCCTCTGTTATGGATACCTATATTCTTTTTTAATTGCAAGATCCACTTAAATATGTCCAGACTGTATAAAGCAGATCTACCGGACAAGTAAAGAACTGTGATTTAGGAGATCTGATATTATTTCTGGACCTTTCCCATGTTTTAATTCCTGAAACTGAAAAAAAAATCTAATGATACTGCACCACTTTTTAAAGAGAACTATTTTGAAATCTACAGCTAATAAGTACCCTTGTAAAAGCTACATATGACTACTGTCAGTTAAAGTTCTTTTATCATCATTTAGCTACCTACCTGTATTTAAATAATTTACACAATTTCATAACATAAAAGAATTTTTTTTCTACCCACAGTGATATCTCAGCAGAAATTTAGACACAGAAACTAAAAAGTTTCTTCCTTACAAGACAATTGCCTTTCATTCCCCCAAAAGACTACTGGCTTCAACACTGCTACAACGGGCAGCTTCCCCCCAGCAGCAGATATTAAATACATCTTGCAAAGTTGAAAAGCCAGCTCTACTTCATGGCTTAAGGTATCAACTCAGATCAAATCCTAACAAAACTACATTACTTAACCCTGATTATAGGAGAGAAAGATTTTGGGAAATGCTGCAATTGTGACTGAGGAAAGTAAGAAGTGTGGTCCAGGACATGTCTCTGAAAATGAGGTCCCTGGTATCCCGAGTCAGACACCCAGAAGTTGACTCACACATCCCCTCCAAAACTCCTGTACAAAAGGTATTCTTGCTCCCTCTGTCCCCTCAGGATGTTAGCCTGAGTGCCTTATGCCATCTATTGGCCTAGACCAGCGACAGGCGCTCGCAGGAGAACTTTAATTCTGGGAAAGTGACTGTGTTAAAAGGAATCTGTCGGTAGATCTGTAAATTCCGCTAATGGAATCAATACACTGCCGCTGCTCAGATCTTGAGGTCTACCTTGCCCAGCAGACACACTGAGTTCAGCTCCCAGAATAACCAGCAGCTGTGCTTTGCATTAGGCAAACGAAAAATAGTACTGACACAGAGTGATCTCACAGGCATGAAAATCCAGAAAATAAGCAGAGAGAATTTTCACTGTCCTACAGATAAACATTGAAAAAGTCAATTATAAAAGGAGAAAGCGCCTTAAAAATCCACTTTGTTCTAAAATCACGTTAACTATCTCGAACTTAGTAAAGTCTACTTTAAATCTGACGCGCACAGTGAAGAAACTTCTTCCACATTTCCTAAGCCACAGAGGCTACCGTAGCCATTCACGGCTGCTTAAATCTAGTTTACTTTTTAACCTAAACCTGTTTCTAAAAGACAAGGCAGAGCTCTGCAATGCGAAAGGACTCAGAGGTATCGCTATTGATGCGGCCCCGCACAGGCCATGAGAGCGCAGCCCGGGAGGGGGCAGGACGCGGCCCCTCCGAGGGCAGGAGCGCTGCCCGCGCCCCCGCTCCGGAGCCGCCTCCCTGCGGGCAGCGCGGAGCGGCCGCACCGCCCGAGCCGGACGGCTCAGGGCAAGACTTCGGCGGGACAGCGAAACCCACCGAGGCTTCTCCTGCCCCACAGGGGGCATCCCGTGCACCCCTCTTCTTCTTCTTCTTCTCCTCCTCCTCCCCCGGCTGTTTGTCCCGCAAACCGCAAGGAGAAGACACCGCACGCCCGGCACGGCGCCGTCCGCCCCGGACCCCGCGCAGCCGCTGCCCCGGGGCCGCCCCGCCGCGGGACGGGACCGCGCTGCCTACCTGGAGCTCCGCCCGGCTCCGCGGGGCCGCCCGAGGTGGGAGGGGAACGCAGGCGGCGGCAGGCGGGCTCAGGCGAGTCCCTCCCCGGCCCCGGGCATCCCCCGGCCCCGCTCCGTGCCCGCGCCCCCGGGGTCCCGCAGCGCCCTCGGGGGGCCCCGCTCCGCTCCCCGCGGTTCCGCACCGTGCCAGAGCGGTGCCGCCGTGCCCAGGCGGTCGGCGTTCCCCAGAATCCCGCTCCACGCCCCGGGGATCCCGCTCCGTGGCTGTAGGGGGTCCCACCGCCAAGGTTCCCTCTTCTCTCCCGGAGCGTTCCCGCACTCTGCCCGTCGGTCCCGCACAGCACCCCCGGCGTCCCGCCCCCCGCCCGGGATGTCCCGCTCGGCTCCCTCGGGGAGTCCCGCACCCACCCGGATCCCGTGCCCGGAGCACGCGTGGGGACCTGGCTGTGCCGCTGCCCCGCGGAGCCACCTACCAGGCAGCCCGGGCAGCTCCCGGCTCTCCCGCGGCTCGGGAGGGCGCGGAGGGGGCGGCCCGTCCGGAGGGGCGATGCTGCCGAGGCGGAGCGGGCTGGGCCGGTCGCCTCCCGCCCGGGGCTGCGGCAGCGCCGCGGAGCGAGAGCCGCCCGTGGGCTGCGGGCTCGAAACCCCGCTTTTGTGCGGCTGGCTGGGGGCTCTCACCGCCCCGTTTTGTGCGGCTGGCTGGGGGCTCTCACCGCCCCGTTTTGTGCGGCTGGCTGGGGGCTCGAAACCCCGCTTTTGTGCGGCTGGCTGGGGGCTCTCACCGCCCCGCTTTGTGCGGCTGGCTGCGGGCTCTCACCGCCCCGTTTGTCAGCGCCAAGGACTGACCTGCCATCGATTCCCAGCGCCGTCTGCTGAAGTGGCACAAACACGGCTTGATTAGCTGGCGGTACAGCCTGAGATGCGGAGTGTCCCCCGCACGCTGCAGAGGGAAGTAATTTGTTTTCCGTGTTATGCCCCAGAGGAGTTGTCTGCTTGTGTCAGGGCTCAGCTCTGCCCGAGTTAAAGTCAGAGGGCAGTGGGAAGCCAGGCCAGCTCTCGGTGTAACTCGAAGGCACAGCTGCGACAGCGTTCCACGATTAAACATTTTGTGCGTTTCAGCGGTGGCGTTTGGAAAATTGGCGAGAATGAACGGAGAGCTTTATTCCTTCATTACAAATTTTGACACAATAGAAAGTATTTTCTGCGCTTCTGCCAAACTTTTCAAAACTTTTCACTAAGAAAAAGTACTCTAAAACATCATCACCATCATCATAACTTACTGCAGGATTAGGGGAAAAAATATGTTTCATAATTTTTTCTGCCAATTATTTTCCTAATCAATTTTACCTTGAAAAAAATCTTGCACAAATATTGCATAAAATTTTCCTCTGTTTTGGGGGGAACTTTATTTGTGGGGGGTGTTTTTAGAATTCATTACATATTTGAAGAAGAATTCAACAACATACTTTTTTAGAGGCAACTTACTATGCTGCTTTGTTCTTGTTGTGGTAATAATTTTTTAGTCTTATGAGAGTCCTTAGTTGTGAAGACTGAGGGGGAGGGAGGATCTTAAGAGAATATATTTCTCTCTGATTGTGTTTGCTGTTATTCCCTTAAGATACTATTGCTGTGCAGAGAGGACTCATTTTATTACGTGTTATGGTGTATAATAGCATTAATAAATTAAATTTTTATCACATTTCTCTTTCATTAATCACAGAAGTTTTAATCACTGCAGAATATGTCTAGTCCAGATATTACATCAACCCTTCAATGTTGTGCACAGCAATATGCATTTATGCTACACATGTCTTTCAAGAACCATAATTAACCAGGAGTACAGAATGACATTTAGTTGCAGAAAGTTTGTGAGAAAGCCGTGCCCTGAGTGCCAAGTGAGTTCCTCAGAACTGTTCAAATACAAGAATGTGAACAGAATACTTCCGGCAGACGAATGAGGTCATCTTAGTGGGTCATTTGGAGATTTCAGCATAAAATTTGAAAGATCCTGCAGAAATATTGTTACTGACTTTTGGAAATGATACTGCAGCACAGCAGCCCATCAGATGGTTACACAACCTCAAATCATCACAAGCAAGAATGTGAGATGCTGAAAATTGCCCAGGAAGGTGAGCTGCAGCAGCAAGGACACACATGTCTGTAACACACAGTGACATCTGTAGTGGCAGAGGGGGAAATGGTAGGCTTATTGCCTGTGTCAACACTCCTGGTGACACTGGTGACTCTGTCCTCAGTGCGTGCTGTGGGCACTGGATGCGTCCCATGGTGCTGCTCTGCCTGGTAGGGAGGGCAGAAGCCTGCTGTCTTGGCTGCTCATCAAGCCTGTTGAGCTGCAATCTGCATTATCATAACTTAGAGCTCCTTGCATCAGCATGATCCTGCATTGCTCTTTTCTAAACAACAGACCCAGTCCCCTGAGGGCAGCACATTTAGAAAAGCCAGTTCTTTCTTCCCAGTGTTCTGCAGACCCAGGCGTCTTCTCTGTTTTGTCTGCATCAAGAAATACCACGAGACACAGGAATTGCATTTATTTTTGTATTTGATGTATAATGGTTTCTTTTCACATAAGCAGTGTCTGAGCACTGAGATGTCAGAAGAAACATCTTCCCTTTCAAAGCACTTTTTCACGTGCTTCCTCTAAAACACAGCAACTCCCCTGAGCTGTGATCATGCTTTTACATGGAGAGCTGACTTGTGGTTTTTTGGCAGGTTTTGGCAACTTAATGTGCCCTAGAATTTGCTTTGACTCAGTCTCCTGGAAAAGGAGAGAGGTCATTTCTATCATCCTGATGCAGAAAAACTTATTGGCATCTGTTTATGGTGGGCATCAGCCTAGTTCCTGGCAGTGAGAAAAAGAGTTGAAAGGAAACCTCAGCTACAACACCATCATCTTCATTGCCCTGCAGTGGTTTATAAAATTGCAAAATGGTGTTAACTGTTGCTCTCCAGCTTAAAAGGATTGTGAGACAAAGGCTGTTAGGGAAAGTGGCATATTTAAGGCTGGCTCATAGGATCTTGTGCTTTAGCCAAGGGTCAACCAGAAATATTATTCAGGAACAAATAATTACAAAATGTCCGGATTAGTCTTTAAAAATATTAACTCCTTCAAAGTTGCTGGTAATAAGTTAACTCAAGACAAAACTGTGGTTCTAAATTCCTTTTAAGATAAGAAGCTTTTCACCAGTGGAGTGAATGGAGTGAGGAGTGAACATATGGCTACATCGGAAGGGATTGTGACCCCCCATAAAACAGCTCACATCCTTTTTATGTCTCTTTAAAGCACGCAGTGGGCCTATCCAAAGTCAAGCCACCACTGGCTAATCTAAACTGGAAGAAGCAATGCCCTGCCTGAGCACTGTTGTGCATGTGTTTGTTGTGTTTGTGTAACATTTCCATCTCTAGGGACTGGCCATTATCCCCCCTGTTTGTTTTCTTCCCTGAATTGCCTTCATCCAACCAAATTCTGTCAGCAGTTACACCGGGGGACCCTATTAAAGACAAATGGACTCAATGTTCTTCCTGAAGAAATGCTCATAATTTAAGCTGCACAGCTGTGGGACAAATTTAGAGTAACTCTGCCTCAGGTACTTTCTTGGGGAAAAAGGATAAAAAAGGTGATTAGAATGACAACTCTCCTGTCAGTGAGAGCTGAATCTGCTCTTCTCTGCATGCTGCAACGCCACCCATTCCAACCTGCAGAGGACACATGGCACAAGGACTGCAGCACCACTTGCAGCCCCTGCAGTGCTTGCTGGTGACCATCCACAGCCACCACTGCAGCCAGCACAGGGGTTTCCACTTGCTGCACAAAACCAGATACGAATCACAGCTGTTCACACTCCAGCTGACTTGCATGTTCCTCAGTGCAGGACTCTGGGTTTCATTTGGACGCTGGCTGGATGAAAACTGTCTCGTTCAATCAAGTTTTACATGGGGTTTGCACTACCTCCAAAAGCTCAGTCCTGCCTCTCATACAAATCAGAGGAGCTACTGTTGCAGTATTGTTTTTGCATTGTCACAGGTGAGAGGTAAACTGAGCCCTCTTGTACTTGCTTTTGTATTCCAGACCTGGGAACTGTCTTATGCTCTTTTGATTTAAGAAAGTTAACAGGAATTTTCAATTCTTTTTATTCAGCTCAAGAAGATAAACTTTATCTGTGAATGACAGGGCCTCTATCTCTCTTAATTATTCTGAGAAAATAACTTCATATAATGCAAGCCAGTGCCTTCAATTCACTAAATAGAATATTTCTAATAATAAAAGGATTATTACCAGAAGAAAGTAAAAGGGTTTTAAATGCCTTGTGAAGCAGCATGATCCAGTAACTTGAAGAAACACTCTGCATCTGCTGCAGAGCCAGGAACAGAACTAAGAGCTCTGCAGGTTTTTTTACTATTTTTTTATGCTGAAATTGGTAGTAAAGTATGAGTAGTCAGAGGATAACACTGCATTTGAATTTAAAAATATCTGCAATCGTTGCTAGGAATATGTGAACCAGAACAGAACTTCAATTAAGCAGAAGGTAAGAAATTTATCAGTGTCAGCTGCCTGGTTACCAGGCTATTGACACAGTTCTTAGAAAGATAAGTCAAATGTACATATGCATTAGCCATATTGCATTTCTGAAAATTATGTGTCCCATTAATTATGAAAACATATTAACACAGAGTCTTGTTTAACAGAAGATGGACAGTAAATTACTGAATCACTACTCAGCGAAGTAGGTAGGAAATTCCTGGTACATTTTCTAATTCAAAGCAATCTCAAATTACAATGTGACCTGTAGCAGGATGTGTCTAAAATATTGTGAGCACAATGTATAAAGGACAACTCCTGTGGAAATGTTGAATGCAGCAGCTGTCATTACACAGGCTACCAATACAGTAATTACACTCTGATGTGTAACCTGCCTTGCCTGTCACAGCTGAATTCTTGTTTACAACAAATCCACTGGGGTTTACAAAACTGTGCCTTTTTAAAAAGTTATGGGAAAACATAGTTCCTAAGGTAAAAGAAGACCAGGTCTTTCAATGGGAAAAGAATGTCTATAAAGAGTGGTGAAAACAGCTTGTATGTAACCTTTCAATTTCTGGTACGAGTTTATGGCAGGGGAAGGAGTGGGTGTGCATGCTTAGGAAGCTGCTGCAGAAGGTGGAACCTTCTTTTGTCAATGTTTTTTCTCTTTATTTTGTCTTTTCTCCTCTGCTGTCTTCTCCATTTTCAACTTCATTACTATTCAGTATTACTAAGGTAGTCCCTTAGGAACCTCAGTCCAGGTACATAATTCTATTTGGATAGTTGGGCTAAGTCAAGTACAAAAGAAGAAATTCTGAAGATTGAATAACACAGGGCTATAGAAAAAACTGAAGATCAGGTTTTGGAAGGCAAGATAATACTAAAATGAGTAGAGCAATATTAAAGTTATAGCAGTGTTTCAATTTTCTTTAATTCTTGTCTTTTATTTCTCTTCAAATCTATAATACTTTTTCTTCTAGTTTCTTTTCATTCCTTTGGAGGATTTTTCATTAATTTGCATTTATGTTCAGCTCTGAAGTCCTTGAGATGTCCATTTCTCTGACTTTCTGTCACCACCTGTGTTGGTGAAAAATAGAATTGCAAAGATTTTCTTCAGAGAAAAATGGGCCAGGAATCAATATTGCTATACTGGCATAGTAAGGGTATTTACATCTGAAAGCATTCTACCTTGCTCTTCTTATGAATAATGAAAGAAATCATGGCATTCTTGTGGGACTGGGCTAGCCAAAAAAAATCTTTGGAGAATGTGAAGGAACTACTACATTTTCATTTCCATCCTTTGTTCACTTATTGTGTTCTAGAGGAAAAAAAAAAATTGAGCACTAAAAGGTAAGAATTTTGTCCTCATTTTGGAAAGTTTATATTCTGAAGAATCTATGGATGCAGACCATTGACACCACTACTATAGAAGTTCCAAAGAGGTTTCATACAGAATTCTTTCAGTTCTAGAGACAATGCATTTTAGTAAAATGATAAGAAGTTGACCTATTTGCATCCCTTCAAAAGCTAGGTCTTCAGCCTAACATAAACAGGACCTTGTTTTCACAAGTGGTTTGATGTATTCTATGTATCTTAAACATGCACCTGATAAGAACTGTTTTTTAGGGGAATGCTCATCTTAATGTAATTGAGTACAGGACAAGCTCAAGTGTAATGGCTTTGCCTATAAACCTAAAATCAAAGGATTAAAAGTGATGTAAAGGGAATCACGTTCTGTGTGACTAAAGAACAGGGAAATCTATTTCTGGTTAAGACAAAAGATATTTACATGACTTTATTTTCTTTTTTTTTTGTGATAAAGCAGTTGCACAAGAAGCACTCTCCACAAAAGGCAGCATCAACAAAATGACTGCACAGCTCACTGCAGATGAGACAGTAACGTGTTCTTGCTGACAAAAGAAGAAACACTGGCATTCAAGAAAGAATGCTTGTTCTGCCCTCAAAAGTATTGGTAACCACCCTCATCACTGTATCTCCAAACAGGGTAAAAATGTAGATATTGAGTGGAGAAAGTGGATTATATGGGGTGCCATACTCTGCTTTGCCAAAGTCTTCTTTGGCTGCTATCTAATTTTCCATCAAACAGCAATATAATCTGTTGCATAATGCTTTACAGTCTCTCCAGAAATCTCCCTGAACCCAGGACATTAACATCTCTGGAATCCCAGCTTTAAACTCATGTCAGGTTGAATTCCCAGCAAAGAATGACTAAGCAGGATGCAGGGTGGTGGTCAAAAGTGCTTCTGATTGGCTTACATTCCATAGTGCACGTGATTTTTTGTGGAGCCTCTCTGTCCCTTTTCCAATTTTCAAGCAGCATTTCATATGGCTTTATTAGCAGGGCATATAGCATAATACAGTTTTGTGCTGCTTGAAGGTGGGAGCTATTTCACACCCAGCAGTTCAAATGCAGTGAGGGGAAAAGGCCTTTTAGGGAACCCATCTGCTGAGAGTTTAGACTTGAAAGAGTAGAGAAAGATGTCATTAGGGTAACTGGTCACCACATGGCTATGAGCCATGAGCAGAACATGACCTTGGGTAAAAACCACAAGGTTTCTTCAGCAGAGATAAACTTTCCTATCATTGTGCACTGTGCTGACAAAACCTCATCTGTGTTCTAGTCATCTGTATGACAGAGAAGCACGCTACTAGAATGTTCAGATGAATGGAGAATCAAGTGTAAAATGGGATGAGAAAAATAAGGGTGCTTTAGTCTACAGAATGAAGAGTAGCAGTATGAGTTCTCCTTTTGAAAATTAGACAAAAATCAGGAGGTGAATAAGAGTAAATGGGACTCACAAGCTGTATTGGTACAAGAATAAATCAATAAAAACTGCTCAAGAACCCAGGCTAGATAAAAACGAGAACATTTTCAAATGCCAATGAAATAAAGGTCTGGAACATTCTCATTAGAGGGTTTAGGGAAGGAAAAAAAAAATTAATGGTTTTTTGAGTGGATTTTTTAAACCTGGTAAAAATTGTTGTCTAGAGGATTTCCTACAATATTGGGGTACTAAGTACAGGGTTTTATGGACT
Source organism: Cyanistes caeruleus (assembly GCF_971803275.1). Classification (NCBI taxonomy): domain Eukaryota; kingdom Metazoa; phylum Chordata; class Aves; order Passeriformes; family Paridae; genus Cyanistes; species Cyanistes caeruleus. The sequence goes on from NC_141702.1 coordinate 11,359,299, forward strand.
CATAAACTTCTGAGATTTTTAAGGATACTGCTGCAAGCAAATGTAGAAAACCTCCAGTTTAAAGTAGCACCATTTAACATTTGCACAAAGGAAGCTGTGATTTGTCAACATGATCAAAAGTGCTTTTAATGCTATATCCAATTTCTTATCCTGGTTAAAATCAGGTACTTTAAGAACTGCTTCCTTCAGCAACAGACACCTATTTATATGCCCAGTTTGAGTGTGAAAGCGCTAGATAAACATAGATGCAAGCAATGCATCTGATGAAATTGGTCTTACCAAAGTCAAAACAGGCAGGCCAGCAATAAATCAGCTATGGAGCAACCTGATTCCTTAATGGAAAGATAGATGAATCCCACAGTGAGCTTAGGTTTAATGGCACTATAGCACCCTCCTGTACAAATGCAATAAATAGTACAGAACTCAGTAAAATATTTATCTGGATGAATTATGGAGGTTCTAACACAGTATCAAAACATGAGCTTTCATACCCCACAAGTGGGTGAAAAATATTTGGAGGATCCCTATCCTTAGATGTTTCCATGTGTCTGAGTTAAAGTAGTTGCAGCAGAATCTGTTATTTTATTAATACTTACTTGAACACCATTGACTGCATGAGACTAAAAAAATAAAAAAACCAAACACTTATCACCTTAAGGGGATGAAGATACTCAAAGCACGTTGAAAGAAAGTAAACATCTGTGTTGCTTCCCAATGCTGAGCTATAAAGAGACAGCAAAGGAGTTTAAAGCAAATTGCTTTGCAAACACAGGATTCAGTTGCTACCCACAAAAGCTCTAAAATCTGGGACATCATCTGGATTAACATGCAATATTATCAGGCTGATGGATAGTTTTGAAAGTTCCATCCTTACTGATACTGATGTCAGAGTGCTGCTCTTTAACCACAGTACTGTATGGGGATCCCTTCACCTTACATAAAGTTAAGTCATATCAATAACTGTAACATGATTTTGTTTCATTGTAGTAGTCTTGCCTCTAATATGTATAAAATCTAGAATAGCATATGTTGTTTGGGGCATGGCAATGGCACCACAGAAACATCAAGGCAGTACTCCCCAGCTGCAGCCCTCCCTGGGCTCCCAGGTACCAGGGCATTGCTGCTCTTTCATTCTGCTCTACTGGGCAGGCTGGAACTCCAGTGGGAACTTGATCTGCAGGGACTGTGAATGAATGAGTCCATGATGGAGCAGAAATACACCTGCAGTCCGTGGAGAGTCCCCCAGCAGAGCAGGCAGATGCCTGAAGGAGACTGTGATACTCAAAGGATGAGATGGGGGTGCATAAGGAGGTTTTATTGAACAGTGTGGGACCTGGGCATGATGTAAATGGTATGGAATAAGGGGTGGAATGTGCTGGTTTGGGCTGGAATAAAGTAAATTTTCTCCACAGTGTCTGGTATGGGGTTATGTTTTGGATTCATGCTGAACACAGGGTTGATAATATAAAGATATTTTTGTTGCTGAACAGGGCTTATACAGACCCAAGGCCTTCCTGTACTGCCAAGGGAGTGACGGGTACATGGGAGGGTGGGAGGAGACATAGCCAGGACAGGTGACCCAAAATGACAAAGGGATATTCCAGTCCATATGGCATCATGTTCAGTATATAAAGTGGGGAAGGAGGAAAGGGAAAGATATTTGGAGTGATGGAGTTTGTCTTCCCAAGTCACTATTACCTCGATGGGGCCTTGCTCTCTTGGAGATGGCCAAACACTTGCCCAGCCATAGGAAGCAGTGAATTAATTCCTTGCTTTGCTTAGTTTGTGGATGTGGCTTTTGCTTTCCCTATTAAAGTGGCTTTATCTCAATCCAGTTTTCCAGTGTTTAGCCTTCTGATTCTCTCCCTAATCTCACTGATGGGGGAGTGAGCAAGCAGCTGCAAGAAGCTTAGCTGCTGGCTGGGGTGAAACCACAGCCGGGCTATTGCATGAACAACTTCCTGTTTAATTTGTTCAAGAGCTTCTTGTTGTTGTTGTTGTTCAGGATCCCACTTAAAATTTTTCTCCCATTCCACACAATAGAGCAGGTTTACAATCTGACTCTGGGATATGCATCCTCCAAAAATCCTCAGTGCCTAGGAAAGCTTGTGTTTCCTGTTTGCTGGTCGGTGAGGACATAGCTGCTATTTCATTGATCATGTCCTTTGGAATCTGGTGACATCCATCTTGCCATTTTACTCCTAAAAACTGAATCTCCTGCAGAGGTCCCTTGCCCTTACTTTGCTTTATGGCAACACCAGCCTTCAGGAGACTCTGGATTACCTTCTCCCCTTTCTCAAAAATTTCTTTTGTAGTGTTGCTCTATATGATGGTGTCTTTAATTCACTGCAAGTGTTCTGGAGCCTCCCTCTTTCCCTGCAGTCTGACTCAACTGCAGCCATTCTAGCCCAGCTGCTCCCTGCACCTCAGAACTGGCGTTACCCCACAGCTTCCCCGACCACATTTGCTCAACCAGAAGGAACCCCTTCTCCCAGGAAGGGACTCCCTTTCCCTGCTCTCAGCAACAACATGAGATGGTGTAGAATAGCCTCCACGTCCTGGCCATGCTCCCTCCTGGCTATTGCAAAAATTAGATCTGTCCTGGCCACAGCCAGAACACTGCCAAACTACTGAGTGTCCATGGAATTCTGCAGTGATTGGTGTTGGCGTTCTGTCATCAACTACCATGGCACCCTGTGGGAGCTGTGGTTCAGTTGCTAAATATCTTCAGTTCCTTTCCATAGAGAGGAGTCTCTTGCCATGCAACTTCCAGGATGCAGGACAGACTGTTACCCATCAAGACACGAGAGTGCATTGCAGCTGGGGAAGTCTGGCAAGGGAATTTGCCCTGCTATGAAGAGATGTGAGATCACAGAATCACAGAATCATTTAAATTGGAAAAGATCTTTATGATCAGCAAGTCCAATCCTAAAGACATTTAGTCTATAATTTCCTAATTATATCCAGAAACTCAAGAGATTTTGGCCCAACATCAAAGCAACCTGAAGAAAAAACCCTAGATTCTTCTAGGTTGAATTTCTTCTGAATTCTTTTTCTCTCCAGACTGAAGTTCACTTATTTTGACCTTTCTCTTCTGCTAAGTATTTCATTATTTCTGCTCTCTATCTCTATTTTGGAGTAAAACAAATGTCAAACTTATTACCAGGACAAAATGCCATTTTTTGACTGAAACTAATGAATGTTCAATGACATTTATTGTGGAATCAATTGTGTATAGGAAACAGAACAGATGTAACCAGTTTCTTTTTAGAAAACTTTTTCCTGTAAAATACATAATCTAGAGCAAATTTCCCTATATTCATCCAAATACAGTGTAAATCTAGACTGACTTAATTTAAAATAATGGTGTTGCTATAGATCACAAATGATCTTCCATTCTTACCTGGCCATTTTGGTGCACGTATTCTGTTGTGTAAGAGAAGTTCACAAACTCTTTTTATATCTTGCTTAACAGTACTATGAACCGTTATTACCCCTGTCTTATAAACAGGGAATGTAGATACTGGTGTCTAATGAGACTTTCAAGATCACTTTGAAAATCTGAAACAGAATGCCCAAATCTCAGGATAACATTCTAGTTCAGTGCAATGATTCCTGGTTTGACTTATTGCTCAAGATGAAGAGGGGAAACAAATGGAAGAAGGGTTTGAAAGACCCAACAAGCTTTTGATTAGCACATTCTTTCCCACATTCTGTGGAGTTCAGTTGGAGATTAAGACCATTTTGCCATTCTGGCCTTCATTCATAGGAAAGTCTCCATATATGAGACTGGTTCCTTACGTTTTCCATTGGATAAGACAGAGATATTCCTAGACCTTATCCATGTTTCTCATGGTCCTGCATACAGGTCATTCATCATTTGGCTTTTATTATTAGAATCTCTTTCCACAGAAGAAGCAAATCTGGAAAAAAGACGGAATTGTTTCCTGACCATTAGGAGAAAATGCAGTGACACCTTTAACTTAACCCTGAACAGCTGCCAGTTCCAGGGACAGGAGATGCATCATCTGAATTTAGATTTCTGTTCTCCCCACAAGCAATATGAAGCTCTATAAGTACTGCAATACAGATAAACACTGATTAAACTGAGGACAGTTATTAAAATTTTCAAAAGAAATCAATCATTAAACCTAAGTTTTTCACTGATTACTGTGTGCTAGGAACACATCCTCTAAACTTTGGGACCCCAATCTGAAACTCACCAAAATCAAAGAGGATCAGATTGTTTTTCATTCAAGACTGTAGCATTAAACATAAGACTTCAATAAATAAGCATAAAAGTGTATTTAAATAAATTACAGTTAGACTTACAAATTAATTTTATTAAGACATTCTGGGAGGATTACTCTTCACTTGCTTATGTATTGTTTCATTTAAACTTCTAAGAAGAAATTGAATTACTGGAACAGATGGAACAAATCTGTTTATTTGCAGGTGACTACACACTATTTTCACTTGCTAACTCTGTTGCTACAAAGTCTAATTAGTACTGGTGTATGGTTGCACACCAGAGAAAATTTTCTACCTTCTTACAGCACCAAAGACTTACTAGAGAAGTAAAAGATATTCCAAGGTCTCCAAGACTACATAAATAAAGACAAGTTTGCAAATCAGTGAAATATGAGTACAAATCCAGAGAAGTATTGACAGTCACCAAGGAAAAGAAATCTGTCTGAAGAGAAGGAGGATTGAAGATGAGCTAAAAATACTAGAAGATTCTCTCTGTGTGACCCATCTGTATGACAGGAGCTACTTTATGTGTCCATTACTTTGAAGGATTTAAATGTGCAATAGCATCTTTAAATATAGACAAAGAGAGAGAATGGGAGGGAAGAGCAAAATGTGTTTGTCTATATTTGAAATAGAACTAGATCATAGATTGTATTTTCAATTTAAGAACGAGTCATTCTTTCCTTGTTTATTACAGTCATCAAGTAACCACATATAACTACATATAGACAAAGAGAGGGTTGTATGGGGGCAGCAATTATTAATGGACATTACTGAATGATAAATAAAGAGCTAGCTCAGAACTGGTATTCATTGCACACAGATGTCTGGACCATGGGCAGATGTCTTAAATCGTCTACACAAAGCGCTTTTGTGCTATCACAGTAATCTAAATTGCTTTGCATTTGGTTCCAGGCATTTCCACACACAGCTCTCCACCATGCATAAATTCCTGTTTTCAAATCCCATCTAGGCTTCAAGGGCCAAATTACTTCCTAGTGTAACTCTCTGGCTTAATTTGCCTCGCTTTTATTGATGCAGACAAACGTTGAGACTGGCGTTCTCACTTGCGGGAAACCTTGTACATAACACCTTAGGTTATGGTTATGCTGGTTCTGGGGAGGTGTCCTGGGGTGACTTTATGATGTTTGTATTCCCAGTCATCTGTTCTGTTTATGCTGGATATTGAGTTCTGCACCTTTCAGACTGGTTCTGAGAGCAAAGGGGAACAAAAGAAGCCTCAGGTTTTTTTCAGACACTGCACTTGCTCCCCCTCATCCTTCTCCTGGGCCGTGTTGTCTGCAGCACGGACAGACAGCGGGACAGAGCTCTCCTTTGCTTTTATTCTAGCTAGCTGAGGCAGAGAAATTCCCTGGATGGTGTGTTTTCTTTTTCTTGGAACTGATGGGCTCTACTCTGGACTGAACACCCAGCCAAACCCCGGGAGCTCAGGCCTGTGGCCCACCGGGGCCTGGCCCTCAGCACTTTGCAGCGCCTGAGGGACTGATAAGGGACTGAGCGAGCCGAGCTACACCCCATGAAAAGGACGTTCTGAATTTGCCATCTCTTCAGAACAGCAAGAGGTTTTACCATTTAATATTATTCATTCCTTATGCTCATGAATACTTTGCTTGTTAAATAAAGTTTTTTCCGCTTTCTTCCAAGGAAATCTTTTTCCTGAACCAGTTGGGAGAGGGACTGCTTGTACCTGCTTTCTAGAGGGACTCCTTTTGGAGGTTTCCTCACAAAATTTGCCCTAAACCAGGACAGGAGGGCATCCACTGCTCCATGTTGAAGCAGATGAAAGCATGAGCAGGAAGGAGGAGGGGTGGTGCCATGGCTTCATGCATGCTCTATCTGAACTATATCATCGTGAACAACACTCTTGAGGGGAAGCTTGCTTCAAAGGACCTGCTGTTCCCTGATCAGAGAAGAAACAACTGCCATAGCCTGCCTTCTAAAGCTTTAACTCAGGACCTCTGTCCTTTTAAACGCTGTCAGTCATCATCCTACTGCCCTGGACTACAGGGGAGCTCTAAGAGAAGCACTCATAATTCTGAAACAGGCACTTTCCTGACTCTCTGAGGTCTTAGAACTACTGCACTCCCAGAGCACAACTGTGCTTCACTGCAAATCAAGTCAGTGATGATTTAGGAAATAATTTGTATCCCCAGAGGAGGCATATCTTGCAGCAGAGACAGCCCAGCATAAGTTGCTGAGTTTTAGTTAATGGCCTCATTCTATCTAATGTGTCTGCTCTTGCAGATATCACTTACAAATGAACTGTGTGTTTTCTGTCTCCCCATTTTTTTTTACATGGAAAATATTTGAATTAGGCTAGCCCATAAACACACTGGCTAGGAACAAATTAATGGGAAGAGGAGTTAACAGAGAGAGACAGATGGAATATTAGTTTGAATATATTATTTTGCATTGCAACTCTATGAAGAAAATGATGCATTTCCTGGTGGGCATTTTACAAGGGTCACTTTATAAGGGTGAAACTGCAAAATTTCTCTCACTTTTACTATTTCTATTAGCACAGAATTATCTTTGATATTAATTTAGGAGACATCTTTGCATGCAGTCAGAATAGATTTCAAGGTTTAATCATATAATCATATTAGATTATATGGACTGCCTTTTTTCCTTCTTGCTCACCTGCTTGCTGTGGGAGAGCTGTCAGTTATCAGCTGAAAGTCTGGCAATATTAAGATACCCTGTACATAGTTATTAGCACTGAGAGTGTGCATAACACCACATCCTTTCTTCCTCTTCTTGTCCTGATACAGAGTGAAAGGCCAAAAGGAATTCCTTTTATGTTATACTGAACATTTTGACCATACAGTTTGAGTAAGACCTTTTAGATTTCTCTTAATCTTTAGCAATTAAAACTGTGACAGACAAGACTACTTTCTTTCTTCCAAAATTCAGAAACATAAAAGTGTACAGAAATTAATTTACAGTTGGTGGGTAAAAAAAAAGGAAAATAAGGAAACAAAGAGTGACTGAGAGTGATTCTGTGAGTAAACTATCTGGGTGATGTTTCCAATAACACTGTGATAAGGCTGTGCTGTAGCAGACCTACTGCAACTCTTCCATTCCAGCAAATGATTGTTAATTATTGTAATATTGTTTAAACTGCAAGGAGTGAATAAGACACCTCTAGAATGTCATTTTCCCCTATAAGCTACATGTGAGTATTGGCAGATTGAAAAATTAAGGGACACATGGCTGGAATCTGTTTGGGATGGAAAAGCATAAGCAACCTTGACACTGGTCTGAGCCCATAACTTGTGATGTGCTTGTCAACGGTGCAGATCTTCAAATGGCCAGTGGAATTCATGCAAACTAGATGAAATCTCAGGCAGTTCCTTCGTGGTACCTAAAACCAAGTTCGGGAAAAATGGAATTACCCTTTTGTAATATTGTAAAAGCACACTGCACAGTGACGATAGTGCTTCTCAGGGAAACTCCTTCTAAAGTTAAAAGTCGATCACATAGGGAATTTGCTACACAAACCAGAAGGAAAGAACTGCAACACAAACCAGTTGGGAGTAACTCTTGTTTCTGGAGTAAAATCTGACATTTTGGAGCATGGCAAACTTTGGGTTTCTCTTGAAGATGTGGTAGGGGTTCAGTGAGGTTACCCGTGACAGCAGCACAAGTACGGGCCAGTTTAAAGCGATCCTGTGCAATCTTTGTTGGGTTCAAGAGCGAGCCCTGACCAGCACCCGCTGCCCGGCTGCGCTCCCGGGAAGGTGCCGGCAGCAGCTGGGCGATCCTCCGGCTCCCTCTCCAGGACATCGGGCTTAATTACAAACAAACCCTCTAGCTCTGCGGCTCATGCAGCCTTCTCATGGGCAAACGGAGGAGCAAAGCCCGAATGGCACAGGCATAAACTGAGTACCCCCAGTACAAGGTTAATTTCGATATGAAGCGCGGTGAGAGAGGGATGCAGGCAATTCTGAGCAGTCCTTAGGAAACGCTGCCAAGCAGCGGTAGTGCTCACTTACAGACAATGTAAACAGACACCACAATAACCCCTCTGCTCACTGGGTGAGCTGGCCACGCTCTGAGCATCAGCAGCTCAGCTCAGCATCCCCAGGAGCATCCCGCTCCCACTCATCACTCACCTGGTCCCAGCAGGGCACCAGAGTGCCCTCCGGCTCTCATAGTGGGAAACTGTCACTGACACGGACTCGGGGCTCAAGGTGTAACTTCTCTGCCTTCAGCATGCAGCAAAGGCAGGGTCCTTTTCTCAGATCTGTTTGTGGTCAGATTCACTTCTCCATTGGGTTAATTTGCTCCAAATTTGAGGATAATTTCTGCTCTAGGTTTTCTACACATCCCCCGATAAGACAGTTCTTAGTTTGTGACAACCATCAGTCTCTAGCTATGTTCCCTTTTAGTCTTGGTTTTGACCTCTTATTTTAAAGGTCAGCAGTTCCTTCCTATTTGTCAACCCAATTGCCTTAAAAGCTCCAATTGCTCCAGTAAACTCCAGTTATGCATTTGCTTCTGGCAGACTTCAGCTGTCAGGGAAGGCTATGCAAAATCCTCCACAGAGGAGGCAGGGTGAATTGGCTTTGGGTAGCAGGATTTTCATAGCAGGGGGTCTAAAGGGGTGACTTCTGTGCAAAGTTGCCAGAAGCTTCCCTCATGTCCAACATCCAATACCAGCCAGCTCCAGGACACACATGCTGCTGGCCAAAGCATCATCAGGGATGATGACAGCATCTCTAGGATAACAGGGTTAGGAAGGGAGGAAAAAAAGCCCTATGCTACTGCAGCCAGGAGAGAGGAGTAAGAATATGTGAAAGCAACAACCCTGCACACCTCCAAGTGCCAGAGGAGAGATTCCCCTGCAGCCCCTGGTGCACCTCCTGGTGAGACAGCTGTGCCCCTGGAGGTCCTTGGGACCACAGAGATCCACTGGCAGGAGGATCCCATGCCTGAGCTGGTGGGTGCCTGAAGGGGGCTGTGACCCTGTGGGAAGCCTCCCCTGGAACAGGCTCCTGGCAGGACCTGTGGCCTATGGAGAGAGGAGCCACACTGGAGCAGGTTTGCAGGAAGGACTTGTGTCACTGTCTCTTCCTGAAGGACTGCATCCCATGGGAGGGATCACACTGAAGCTGTTTGTGAAGAGCTGCAGCCTATAGGAAGGACTCACACTGGAAAAGTTCATGTAGGACAGTTTTCTATAGGAGAGACACTGGAGCAGGGGAAGATTGTGAGGAATCCCCCCCTGATGAGGAAGGAGTAGCCACAGCCAACATTCTCTGTTGTCTTGTGCTGCTGGTGGGGACGAGGGAGGAAAATTGGAGGTGGAGTGCAGGAAGAAGGAATGGGTAGGGGGAAAGTACTTTTAAGATCTAGTTTTTATTTTTCATTATCCTATATTGATTTGATTGGTAGTAAATTAGATTAATTTCCCCAAGTCATTTTTTTCCTATGACAGTCACCAGTGACTGATCTCTCCCTATCCTTATCTCAGCCCACGAGCCTTTCCTTATATTTTGTCCCCCCTGTCTAGCTGAGGAGAGCACTTGGCATCCAGCCAGGGTCAACACACCACACAAAGCTGCAAAACAATGGATTACCTCATGCTTTATCAGAACAGCACCAATTTCACAGAATACTCTGAGCTGGAAGGGATCCACAAGGATCATCAAGTCCAGCTGTTGGGTGAATGGCCCATTGAAGGATCAAACCCACAGCTCTGGCTTTAGCAACATACTCTAATCAAATGAGTCTTGAGAATCTGATAGTTAGGAGCTGACAGACGTAAAAATAGAAAGACTTAGGAACCAAGTAGGAGCAGATTTAATCAGTGAAGCAAATAATCAGGTGATGTGAATTACTAGTTCATAATTAGAATGATAATCAGCTGAAAAAGTGTCTCATCAATATAAATGTGGCAGCCTTTCTATTTAACCCAAGACTAAAAAGCCAGAAAGGCTTTTATTTCCGTATAAAACTGGGAAAGGAGGGTGGTGTGTTTTTTGTTTTTTCTTCATGCTATAAAGGAAAAGGCACCACATTTAGAGGCTGAACAAATGAACAATGAAGCTGAGTTTGGTGCAGCGGTAAGAGTTCTATGGCCACTAAACAGGAATGGCCTTACTTAAGGCATTAAATGTATTGACTTTTCTGGTTTATCTTCTCTAATTTGCTAGTGGTGACTAAGGAAAATCCATTTTTCCAATTGCCTGGTCTAGAACTGTTGCTCTAAACTTAAGGCTAGTTTAATATTCTGAGGAGAACTTTCTGAGCAACTTGTTACAGCTGAAAGTGCTGCTAATCTCTGTCTTCTCTTACAGGTTGTTACTAATAGAGATATTTTTCTCTGGGGTATGGACTCAAGAGACACCAGGTAATGCTGCTATAAGCTGACTTCACAGCAGTTTACAGATTTTTCTATAGGTGGTATCTAGGCTTATGTGTGTGTTTTAGAAGAGTCTGAAGCTCTTGTAGCAGCCTTGCTTTCATGGTCTTCTGAGAAACTTTAAATATACAGGGATTTGCTGGAAACTAGACTCTTTTGTTTTATGTGCCACTATATTAAACAAACGTTTCTACTTTCTTTGCTCTGGTAACAAGTACTGATGAATTAATAAGGACTTTATTCTTATTTTCTTGAGTGTAGTTGTTGTTAGTCACTGTACGATATGTAAGGTATTTTATTATAGCTTAACCCAGATAAGCACCAGATAGCTGCTTGCTTCTTCCTCATCTCCTCCCACCCCAGTCAAATGGGGAGGTTACTCAGGAAAAGCCTTGTGGATTGAGAACAATATTTTAATAATTAGAAGCCAGTAAAATATGACAATACTAATTATAATAATAAAATTATTTTTTTGGTGTTATAACAACTAAGGAGAATTTATGATGCACAATACAGTTGCTCATTACAGCTGATGCCTAGTCTGTCAGCAGTGATTGGTGCCCCCAGCCAATTCTCCACAGTTTATATATAGGTCGTGACAGTCTGTTGTATAGAATACACATTTGACCAGTTCAGGTCAGTTGTCCTGACAATGCTGCTTTGACAGTGCTACCTCCTGGCTTCTTGTGCACCTGCTCCCTGACACAGTATGAGCCAATTAAAAATATTTGGCTTGGTTCTAGGCACTGCTCTGTAGCAACCAAAACTTCAATGTGTTATCAGCATAATTCTTGCACTGAATCCAAAATACAGCTCTGTACCAGCTACTAGGAAGAAAATGAACTCTATCCCAGCCAAAACCAGGACAAAATATTATAAAGATAGCAGTGATTTGCTTCAGAGGAAACAGTTTTCTTAGCCAAATGTCTTTCCTTACAAAACCGAGCTGGTCCTGGACCAGACAATGCAGAGAGCTGTTTCTAGGGCTGTCTGCCCTACTCACTGTGGGTCCTGTATAAAATGCATTGACAATCCCCAAAGACCAAAGTAAATAGATACTGGAGAAGGTTTTATTCAGCTTGGAGCAATCATCTGGCTTCTGCACTGAGTCCAATTGGTAGTTTGGAGTATGGGTGGAGTGGGGTCATGTTCATCAGGATCTGTCTGCTGCTCCTTAGTGTGGCCATCTCTGATGTGGGAATTGTATCACTAGTAAACTTCAGCCTACAGTGCAGAACCCTCTAGGAAAATGAATCCTCTCAGCTCTTTAAAATGAACCATTATTGTAAAAGGTCTAGTTGGTGTTAGCTCATGATGCCATAGGAACTTGTTTGAAGCAACAAATCCTCATTTATTAGATGTGTGTCAAGTGAGAAGCCTTCTCTGGTCTGTAATCCTACACTTGGGGCAGTGTGTAGCTGCTTCCTGCCTGAAAGAGGTTTGGGAGCCATGGCCTGGTGTATGCTGAGGCCATAGCTTGGGACTGGAGCTTCTTAAGCCATTGCCTTTGCTCCTGTGTGGTCCTCTCCCACTATGAGCCAGCTAGCTTCTGATAGTGGTACCTGGGCTAGTGACCATCGTAGGCTGATGGACAGCTTACGTGGCTGCTCTCCACTCAAACTGGCTTTTGGCTCCTCTTATGAATAGATGGGTGAAGGTGGAGGTTTCTGGTTATTTTGTGGTTTCTTTGTAAGGTTTTGTTGGTTGGGATTTTTTTTTTTGGTTTAGAGGTTGGGGTTTTTTTCAACTCTCTTTTCAGGAGTGTGTGGGACTTTCACATTCTGTTTTATTTCATCTAAGGTGCTCAGACTGGGGAAGCTAATGTAGTACCTTTTTGACCCTATTCCAAAATCCTATTTCCATGACTGGCTGTTGCAGGTAGCATTGCTGAATTATCAAATACCGTCACTAACAGGATACTAATTTTGGAGCTAGCTCTTCTCCTGGAATTACTGCCAGTATAAACATAACCCCTCCTGAACAGAGATGTATGACTGTCACAACACTGACTTTATAAAGCAATCTGGGAAGTAGCAGATTTGTTTTTATCTTATTTTGAATCCCCATCTTACCAGCTTTTCAATACATCCACAGGACCCATGAGTTTAGAGTGCTTGGGGAACCTTCTGAGGATAACACTGAGTGCAGAATACTTTGAAGACAAATACTTATCTCTTTTTGTTGTTGGTAAGTTGATGTAAAAGATTTTGTGAGATAATTATACCTGTGAAATGTTTCAAATTCTGAGGTGCTTCTAGAATTCCTTGGAATATTCTTCTATTACAGACCTTAGTAGGTTGGATCTCATTGTAAGTAAATCAAACTGTTACCTTATTTCTGTGTAACCTATACTGTTAACTTGTTTTTTGACAACTTAGCCATAATTAGACTTGGTTTTGCTATCTTTGGGCTCAAATTGAAATCCACATGGTAGTTTCTAGGCATGCTAAAGCTGGTGGATTTTCTTTATGATGAGTGTTTTCCAGTAACAGCACACACTGTTCTGAAAATTCACTATCTGAAGGTGGCACAATATTATTTATTATTGCAGTAGTGGTTTTTCACCTTCTTTGCTTCAGCTTAGTGGAGGCATATACTTAATGAAGTTTAAGAAAAATTATCTGGGCTCTCTAGCTATGGGCTTAGTATTCAGCAAGTGGTATATTTCTGTGAAAAGCAACACAGAATGCCCTGGAAGGGCACAGTGATAATAATTTTGGGCTATAAACACCTGTTGTAAGATTATATGTATAAAATATCAATTTGGCCTTGAGGAAGATCTCCATGCCATCCATTCTTCTAGGTTAGTTAAACTTGTGTCAAAACCTACTTAAAATGTGTTCTTTGTTCAGACATCTTCAGTCATACACATAAACACTCTGGAGCTGGGATACGTATATCTTAAACCATAAAGCAATTCTTTTTGGAAGGGAAAAAGCCCAAAACAACTAGAACAAAAAACACTAAAAGTCTCAAAACCATAAAAATGGTTTGTATACAAAAAACATCCAAGACAATCTTTAGTGTGTTCGTTATCCTGGTGGATTGTCTCCTGAAGAGACTCTTCTGGGCAGGCAGCAGAGACATGAGCCAGTGCTGGCCACAGGTCAGCATCCTGATGTTGCTGTTATCTGTCCCCATGCTGGTGGTTTGGGTTTTTTTTCTGTCCTCAGTCCTTCAGCTGTGAGTGTTTCCTGTCCCAGTGTGCCTCTAAATTTATCTTTCTTTCTTTCCACTTTGTCACAGCTCTTTCCCCACCTTGCAATTCTGAGCCCAGGGGATGCAGCTGGGCTGTATCAGAGCAGGTTCAGCTGAATCCTTATGCCACAGCAGGTTTCTCAAGGAGTTGTCAGAGCAGGAGTTATACTTGTTAATACAGCTCTTTGCTATTTGCCTGTAGATCAGTCTGGCACAGCCTGGGGGATTGATGAGGCCATGGCAGCACAGTGTGGCTATACAGTAACTCACACCACCTCGAGGAGCATCGAGTTCCGTGCTTCTGCACTCAGCTGCCATTCTTACTTAGAGGTAAGTCTGTTACAGGCATTTTTGACTACAGTGCTCTTGTACTAGCTTTATGTGAGAATCTACTGAATTACTAATGGACATTAACTGAGGTGTCATAATGTCTTCAATATCTGTTAGCAGAGAATAATTTAATTTTCTTCAAGTCTATCCAGAGGCCTGAGAGTATTTCATGGTGCTGCCATTTGGAGGGCCTACAGATAAACATATGAAGTATATCACATTGTGCCCTAAAAGGGCAACTATTTTCTTGTGGATTACAAGGGAACTGCATCTGGCAGCTGTCTTGCACTCTGCCCTATCAATATTTAGCATCTTGAGATGCATCACAGTAAAAACTCAGACTATGGCTGCTGGCTCACTGCTGCTATGTCATAAAAGACAAAATCAGATATCTCTTTGGTTTATTTGTTTTCTTATTGTCCAATTCTGGGGGTAAGCAAAAGGAACAAACCTGGTGCCCAAAGTATTTATGTTGCCATGTAGCTATTTATACTTATGTGCATATATCTTGTGTAGCTAATGAAGTTGAAAGTGATAATGCTTCAGTATGGAGTTGCTCTTCTGTGCAGAGGCTGGTGGGTGTGTTTTGTAATTTACTTTAGGGTCAAAAGGGTAGGTGGTTCCCAGCTATAGAAAATCAGTCTAACGAGCAAAGGTTCCCTTTGCCCATGCAGAAAGATGTGTTCACAGTAACTATACAAATCAAAGCATCTCATGCTCCAGATATGAGCAATGCTACAACTCATCTGGAAAGTGCAAGTTGCCATCATGGTCTGTGGAGTCCCAGAGAGTTAATGTGTGAAAGTAACTACATGGAGGTAAGTACTTGTGGAAAGTGCTAAAAGTAAAGAGACTTGACAAGATACTTTCTCTTAGATGGTATTTCTAATGCATATTCCTAGAATTTAATCAGCTTCAGACTGCCCCACCATGAACAGCTTGTTAGTGAGTGCACAATATACATCTTAAGTGATACATTTTTATTATGATCATATAACCTATATTAGCACTAATGACTAATAAAGCTGTGAAATGGTATTCAAAGGGTTTAGCTCATAGATTGAACTCCCTGTATGTTGCCCCAACAAATCTTATTTGAGAAAACAGGGATGTATACCTCCTGAAGGAAGTTTCCCTGCTGAATTTGCTGAGGAAGAGTACAGAGGGTAAATCGACTCATCTTGGAAGAGGATGTGGGAGTCAAGAACAAACACTGGTTTTAAGTAGAAATAGAAGGTAGAAGATAGGTGGAAAAAAAAAACCTGAAATCAAGCAGACTATAGGTAAATCACCTGGCATGGTGCCATCTGTCTAGGAAATGCTGGTTTCCACTGGCAAGGCTTGTAGAGTATTGAAGACAAGGAAATAAGTGCTATCAGCAAACCCCTTACGGATGCTTTTCCCCCCTCAGGTTTCTGTCAGGAGGGAGGTTCCACAGGCTATAAAAGACTTTGTTCAAGATCAGCCTGAGGACTGGACTCCTGTATTTCCAGAAGTAAAACTACAGGTTTTCTTTCTAGTAAAAGCTAATGCTACCTCTGGCACAACCATCCTTCTTTTCTTTAACCACACTACTTTCAAAAAGTACTCAAGTAGCAAAAATAGAGCTTCTATATCAAGTGGTTTTAGAGTATTTTTATGTATTAGAAGTACAGACAGCTGTAGTCTGTGTCCAAGGAAGAAATCAAATTTTTCCCAGGCAAGAGGTTATGCAAAAAAAAATTGAAACAAAAATAAAAAAACACCTCTTTAAGACCCCATGGCCCAGAAAAAAAACGGTGATGAGGCTTTTTTTCTTCTTGGACTTTGTACGTGCAGAGTCTGCAGCAGTGTAGCTAGTGCCATTAGTTATTCTCTGATGCCCTTAACATGGAAAGTTTTCTGTGCATGGGATGGGGAAAGCTGGGGAAAATTCAAAGTAAGGCATCAAAACTACTGGGCAATCCAATACAGCAAATCATTCAATGCAGTACATCTGTTACTTTGAACTGCCTGTTTAAAGTATTGATGAATTTCTCTGGATAGGCAAAGGCAGAAGAAGCCTCAATATGGCAAATAGTGCTTCATCAGCCAGAAGAAAAAAGGGCTCTGCTTGTGGGCAATGCTTGGAGTGCAGGCTATGGACTCAACACCACAGACTCCAGGGTTCTGCTGCGAGTGCCATACACTGCTGCCCAAGTTCAGCTGGTTGAGGTTGGTGTGCTCCTTCTGGCCCAACAAGCTGCAAGGCTGTGCAGGTCTAACCAGATCCTTTCTTACAGGATCAGGGAATTACCTTTTCTGTGCTGAGATCAAGTACATTTTACAAGTATCAATGGGTGATCCTGATGGTGGATACTGCTGTGGCATGTCCTGTAGGTAAGGACTGTGGTACCATTTTCCAATGCCAAAATGGACAGGGACAGACTCACAACTAGAGAGCTAACAGCTTTCATGTCTTGTCCCCAAGATGGTGTGGACTACACAAACAAAACAATTACCTGGACTGTTCCAAAGTATATTCCACCACTGTCTGCTGGAGTGACAAGCTTTAAGGATGTGCTTGTGGAAGCTGGTGTGGATCTACTCAAACTCTCTGCCAAAGAAATGGCTTCCAGGAAATATGTGTTATTGAATGAGTTAAAAGCAATTACAATGAAGATTCCAATAGGTGCAAAAGGTGGTTATTACAAGGTCAGTGACTTGTATTAGGTGCCATGAAAGCAACATTCTGGGATGTTTGTTTTCTGATGAGGAATAATTCATCTTGTGCCTTTGAAATGAAAAATGGAAGTGTGGGAGAACAAAGGGCTTCATAAAAAACTCCAGAAGCCCTGACCAAAGATAGCATTTGTAATCACCACTTTATGAAGAATTTGTTTTCTTGCAAGTGCAGGTAGACAGAATCCTACACAGAAATATTGATTCATGATTTCCTCAGGTTAACACAGCTTTCACCTATTAGTCCTGATGTCATACTCGTTGGAGATAGTCCTAACTGGATTATAAAGCATGCATGGGGATTCTGTTATATTTTACACTGAGCACTTAAGAGAATGGGAATAACCCATTAGTCCAGCAGACACATGCTCTGAACTGAGAACTGGGGTGAACTGAGTCCTGGGCAAATGTAGCAACTGAACTTCTGGTGAAGATGCAGGAGCAGCAGCTCCTGCAACTTCACTGTGAAATAGTCCCCTGCTGCTTTGAAACTTGGGGAGCGGGAGACCACTTTCCAAAGGAAGTCTTCTGAGTATTCTGGGATAATCTAAACAGGGATACAAGAGTTCAGGATTCCTGGGCAAAAAGAGACAATTGGTTGGGGCTGTAGATTTAGCTAACCTTGAAATGCTCTAACATAACTTTAATGCAAAATCAAGCCATACTAAAGGGTGCTGATTTGAAATTTTAGACTTCTGTGAGCAATGGACAACTTGGGGTAAAATACACCATCAACCTGTTCTTGGAACACCAGTGGGAAGACAACAAATGGAGACGAACCAAACATTCTATCATCAGGGAAATAGAAACACCATTTGAACAAGCAGAAGTTGCTATAACCAATAGTAAGTAGCTGAACATTGAATTTACCAAAGGTTTTGGTACTTTTAAGAGCTTAATGTTATTTGTTCCTTTTCAGATTTAAATCTAAGTGAGAGGCTAATGGCTGTTACAGTGGGAACATTTCTCCCAGATGTTGAGCTTGTGAACTTAACCATTGAAGGAGTTCCTGTGGCTGTACCTGAAGCTGTTCAGCATGGCTACCTAATACACAGGGCCAGATATGCTAATGGAAGCAAAGCATATGTAATAGAAGTCCCACTTGATGTGCCAAGTATTAAAAAAGAGGTGTGTACTAAGACACTGCAGCATCCTATGGCATAGAAATTATGGTATCACTTGGTGATTTTTCATGTCTAAATATGATTTTCCCAGTACATGAGAGAGGACATGAGAGCATACACCCTGAATGTCACGCTCACATTCATCACCTATCCATCAAGTGAGACCTTTGTTGTCCCAGTAACTGCACTGTCAGCTGTGAAAGATGCAGGTAATCTTTTCAGAACTTGGGAGAAATTGCACCAACTTGGCTGCAAACTCTGGCTGTGAACTGGGCTGATTTCAGCCAGGGATACTGCCAGTCCCAAAGAGTTGTATTAAACTGATGCTATCTGGGTGACTCTTGGCTGTTTTGCAGTACTGCCCAGTGCGAGAGGGTTTTGTGATGGGAGGAAACTTCATCTCATTATCACTCATGGGAATGTGGACCAAAACTGGCTACCTTTCGTCTCAGACTGGCACCTGACCCAAGAGGCTGCACAGAAGTACAACTACATTCTGAGGGACAATGGCACTCACCTGGCAATCTCTGTCCCTTTCCTTTCTCCCCATGTGAGCTATGAGGTAAGGCTGCCAACATGTAGCGATTGAAAGGCATGTTCTAGCTGTGGGATGTCAACAAGACACAGTGTATTCTTGAAAGCAAAATAAAACTTCTTTGAGATAGTCTGCAAAGGTATAATGGAGGATTATTTTCTGCCCTTGTAAGGAAAACTTTAATTTCCCTTGGTCAATGTTGGCAGAAATAGGCAAGGAAAATGAAACATATTCTTCATTTACTTTATGGCTGAGCATCTTTAAGAACAACTATGCAAGCAATGGAGTTTGTATTGCATTCTTTTGTAAAACAACTGAAAAAGCTCACTGTGTGAGCTTCTGGATTAAAAACATCCTGTTTAAATACATCCTGTGGATTTGACTTCACTCAAGCAACATTCTTTGTCTTGTGATAACCTGCCCTCTTATTTTTTGAATGCTTTAGTTGAACAGCATGTCTTTATTCTCTTGTTTAACCTGTGATTGTCATGTCTAGGGCTTTCATACCTCTGCAATTAAGGCCTCATTCTACTTAACCTTGAAGGATGGCATCACCTTGGCTCAGAGGAGAGATTTCTCCGTTTCCTGCATATTTTCACCTTCAGAGCTAATACGTAATAACATGTTGGGAATTAGCTGTTAATGCTATTTGAGTTACAAAACTAAATCATACAGTCTGAAATGTTCCTAGGTTCTAGAGTCGTGTGGTAGTCTGTTTGCTTGCCAGATTTCCTACCAGTTAATATGCCACAAGGCAAGTCAAATTAAATACTGGATTGACTATCCTGCTTAGTACAAGGGCAGGAGAAGGAAGTGGGGAAGTCGACTTCCCTTCACACTTCCAAAATCAAGAAGCTTTTTTAAAGGGTTTTTGTGGTTGTTTTGAGAGTTGAATGAGGTGGGAGTTTTTGGTGGAATGTGGGGAAGAATCAGCATATAAATTCATTATTCTAAAGCTACTTGTTAGTATCAAATGTATTGAATATCTTGGCTAGAAAAATCCTTTTGAGGAGAGTGAGAGTTCCTTGTGAGCTGCCAAAAGAACTTGCCAGTAAATCCATTCAGAAAATCTTTGTTGTTAGGCTACAAAAGGAGTTTGAATCCTGATTTGTGTGAAAATGTATATTTCTCTTTCAGAGTGCCTGCCCAATGGCACTGTGATTATTACTGCAATCAAACTGGTAGGTGGTGAAGACCTGGACACGTCTCTGCTTGTCTTGAGGGACAGGCAGTGCAAACCCAGTCTAGTGACAGAGAATACTGCAACCTTCAAGTTCAATGTGAACACTTGTGGAACAAGTAGAAAGGTAAGGACTTAGTCACATGTTTACTCTGCATTGGGATAGAGTTATTGCTAGACCTGGCACAGGTTGAGAGGTGAGCAGAACCTGCATGGAAGTCACAGCTGAAACCAGCGCAGTAGTACATCTATACTCTTTTACTGAGCTTAGAAAATTCAGTTAAGAAAAATTTCTTATTGAGTAAAAATGTTTTTTCAAGGTCAGAGGCGCTTTCTGAAACTAGCCTTCAGTTTGACACCTCTGAATTGTTTTGTGGTGGGCTTGAATGCCAGTTTATGTTGGTCAGATATACTTGTACACCTTGCAGAAGCTTTTCTGGTATTGCTAATGACTACATGGCCAAAGACTAGAGTGGGTCTACTACCAAATGCTGTATAAATAGAAAACAGACATAATAACAAATAATCAGAACATACCTAAATTCAGATTATCATAAATGCAGCTTTTTTCTGCATTGTTGCATTTCATTCTACTGATTGATTCAGTAAACAGGCACAGCAGTTGTTTTTCTCAGGACCCATGCACCATTCTCAGGACCCTTTCTATAGCATTCTATCACATTCAAGCTAATAAACTGTCTTCTTGACTATGGCATAGCTGTCAGCTGTGGCC
This sequence comes from Cyanistes caeruleus, assembly GCF_971803275.1. Taxonomy (NCBI): domain Eukaryota; kingdom Metazoa; phylum Chordata; class Aves; order Passeriformes; family Paridae; genus Cyanistes; species Cyanistes caeruleus. Next base: position 11,379,738 of record NC_141702.1, read on the forward strand.
AGCTTTAGTTCAGTGGACATTGGGCTGTTGGCTGGTAATTTCTGGCTATTTCTATGCATATTCTGCTCAGTGAAATCTAGCAGTCAAGTGGAGGGATGTAGATATTGTGCCAATTGCAAATCAAACTCTAATGGGATTGTCCTGTTTGTAATGATGTACATCTTTCAGTTCAACAGCACAGCTATGACATATGAAAACGAGATACTCTATTCCAGACCTGGCAATGATACACCCATATACCAGTAAGTCTCACTCCCTAACCAGAGGTTGTACATGTTATTTTGGCTGTAAAAAAATCTAATACTAAACCTCTTCTCTCAGACTGAAATTTCTCTGCTCGTATGGAATCAAGCAGACTGTTGATGTTCAATATGAATCTAAGAAGAACCCACCACCCAGTATTAAGCCGGAGTTTGGCTGTCTTGTTCTTTCATTGAAGCTTTTCAAAGGTAACATTTATGATTAGATTCTATAAAATCACTTAATGGCCGAGGCTGAAAGGGACCAGAGATTGATCTTAATTCATCCTGCTCAAGCAGGGCAGAGTAGAAAATGTTGCCCAGCACTATGTTCAAATGACTTTTAAGTATATCAGACGATGAAGTGGAAAATTTTTAAGGCCTCTAATAGGAATTTTCTATTCCAAAATGCAACAAAAATGGTCAGATATCTGTAGTGGAACTGACTTAGCACCTCTGACGCATGTATGGTTTTCCTGCTTCATCTGGGCATGATGAAAGTTTTGTGTAGTGAATGTGATGCCAGCTTCTTTCTCCTAGAAACTCCTGAAGTATTGCTAAGCAGATTCAGCAACTCGGTGCAATAGCTGTAACCTGTGTCAAAGATGCAATACTGCTTTAAAATGGTACAGCAGAAAGGGCTGATTGAAGCCTGAACCAAACACTCCCAATGACTGGAATAGCCATTATGAATTTTTTTTTAATTGATTTTCCCTTCTCACTACCTATGAGACAATTTTAAATAAAAAAATCTTACTCTAATAGCTTTTTGCAGGAGTGTTTAATTTCTGGATCTGCAGAGCCAGGGAATATAATTGAGATTTTTGCTTTCAATGCTGATTGTGCTTTCTTGCCATTCTATCCCCATTTCTTGACATTTATTTGCTGTCCCAGGTATTAGTATTACTGTGCCAAAGTAAATAATAGTGGAAAAAAAATGAAGCAGGAACTTTGTGAATACTTACTCCAAAAAAGGAGGCTTCAAATATCAATACTCTTTTGCAGAGAAATCCTATTCAGAGCCCTACCAGGAATCAGAATATCCTGTGGTAAAATACCTGAGGGAGGCTCTGTATTTTGAAGTTGAACTGCTCCAGCCTAAAGATGCAAGACTGGACCTAAACCTGGATGACTGCTGGGTTACCAACTCCCAAAGCCAGGACAGCCTCCCCCAATGGCACATCCTTATACATGGGTGAGGAAGGCTTCCCTCCTTTGTTTGGTAACTGCTTGGCACAAGGTGCTGTGCCCCAGGTGAGAGGAAAGGGGAAGAGGCAGAGGTGGAAGTGGCAGAGGTCACCTTGGAGGCAATTGCTGCTAATCTGTGGGGCACATGTTGGTGTCAGCGCAGTAGCTGGGCCTTCTGGGGCAGCAGGTCGTGTGAGTGGCCAGAAGCACTTCTAGCTGGCAGTTCTGGCTTAAAAGAAAGAGCAAGAAGCAACCCTGACTGTGGCCAAAGGCAAGGATCATGAACTGAGGAGATGCTATTAATTTTCCTATTAGACAAGGAAAATGGAGAGGGAAGCTCTGCTGTATTTCACCTCTTTTCTGTGTTTGAAGCTCTAGTTGAAGGTTTAGATTAAATATATTTTCTCTCACTTTCCCAAACAGGTGTGAAAACAACAAAGCCTCCTACAGAACTGTCTTCCACAAAGTTAATTACAGCCTCAGGGTAAAATTTCCTCAGCACCTCAAGAGATTTGAAGTGAGGATGTTCACCTTTTTCCAAGGCACATCTCTATTACAAGAGCAGGTGAGATGTCTCTGTTCTGCCATGAGCTGTTGGTAGTCAGGGCAGCCAAGGTGGTGATGCAGGCAGTGCTCTATAAGGGCTCAGCTGGTCAGTGCTGCCTGGGGCTGTTGGACACCTCCTTGAAGGCATAACACCCTGGGAGGGGTGTATAAAACCACTTTTGTTCAGTTCACAGAACAAAATTATAGACTCATTCAAGCTGGAACAGACTCCCAAGATTATCAAGTCAAATCTCTGATGACCATCATATGGATTAAATAATATTGTAAAGTGCTATTCATTTTTTTAACCCTTCCAGGGACAGTGACTCCAAGACTTTCTTTGGGAGGCTGTTCCAATGCCTTGTCACTTTTTCAGTGAAAAAAATTTACCTAATATCCAACCTAAATGACTCCTAGTGCAATTTGAGGCCATTTTCCCCTTTTCCTGTCTCTAGTTGCCTGAGAGGCCACCCCCCCCCACCTTGACACAACCCTCATATTCTTTGGAATTGGTATACGTTGGATTCCAAATAAGAATTCCCTAAACATAATCTAAGTATTCTTGTCTTGCAGCTGTATTTCCACTGCAGTGTGGTGGTCTGCAACACTAAGCAACAGCCTTTAGATGGTTTTTGTCCAAGGAGATGCAATCCTGGGAAACACAGACTTGGTAAGAAAACAAGTCTCATGTCTCAAGCATCCTGTATTTTTGCTTAGCAATTTGGCATGTGCTCTCATGGGTTGTGTCAGGTTGCAGATTTCTACTCCTAGATTACACTGTACAGGGAAGTAAAAGCTGAAATGTCTTACAGCCCACAGTGCACATCCACATGGGCAAGTGTCATCTGGACCAGTGCTTATTAGGAAGAAATACAGTAAGGGGAGGTTGGTGTCAATCTTAAATTACACTACTGGAACACCAAATGTACTGCTGCTATAACATAACAGACTTGTGTGCACCTCTCTTCTCCCTGCAGGTGAATGCACCAACTTCTGACAGACTAAACAAGAACTACTTCATTTTATGAAGTTGCAGTCAGATGGCCTAAGCAAGCACAGGGTGCTGCCCAGATTCACAAGTAAAATTGTTTCTATGGTATCTGCTGGGAAAATAGATTGTCAGTGTCTATGGAGAAAAGTGTCTGCTAACCAATATTAGGTGTAAATCTAAGTTAAATTATTGTATTGTTCTCCTCTGTTCCTCTACAGCATTAAACTCTTTGTGTTTTGTGTGTTCATCTGACCTGGTCTGCTCAGCTGACATGTCTGAAACTTGTGTTCCTTTGCAGTTAGATGCATCTGTTTTGGAGTAGGGGAGGAAGATGGCAACAGGTGTGAACTTAATTGTAAATCACTTCAAGCTTTTTTTTAGGCTTCTGTATGAACAAAGGACTGTGGGGAGCTTACTGCCAGTAAAAGAATGTGGGGTTTTTTTTGAGTAAGATGGAATGAACATCCTTGATCCTGTAGTAGTGGCTGTTGACAGGATGGCTATAAACTGTGATTCTTGCAGGAGTGTTGTGGCTCTGCAATGTCTGGTTGCCTTCCCTAGGTGGTCAAATCTCTCGCAGGTAACATCAGTGGCTGCTTAGCTGAGTATCCTGTCAGCCTAAATGAAAACAATTTTTAGTGAAGACTTGTAATAGCAATAGTGACAGTATATGGACTCTATCTGCAAAGTGTTAAGGATTTTTCCTTACTAAGAATGGGATGCTTAGGGGCTCCTGTCAGATTTTCCTCTGTGTGTTTTGTTTTGTTTTTTTAATGGGCAAAAAATTTATTGGTTTCTTCTTTGTGTCTGAACAGTGGTGTGTGAGAAAAGAGCTTGGATTCAATATTGTTTTTTCTGTTCTAATGAAAACTACTGCTTAGCATGAAACTTGATCCCTTAGGGGTAAATACACAATAATGGGTGTCTGCTTTTTAACTTTAGATTAAAGAGAATTATACAACAGGAAATTTCTGTGAAAGCAAACTTGAGCAAGAACATATTTTGTGAATCTATGAGCACTTTGTGAGACAGCATGGACTAGAAAAAATTGTATCTCTGTTGCTACCTATGCAGAGATCTCACTAAACAGCTTGTGCTGAAATTGCAGCTCATGTAAGTCTTGTTTGTCTTCCAGTTGCCTGCTAAGCATATCTACAGTAGATCTCTGCTATTATTTCTGAAAAAATGTGTGTGGTCTTCATCATGAGAAAAACATCAAGACTGTTTTCCAGTAGAGATGGCTATTATGTTGAAGGATTTATTTTGCTACTCCTGTTGTAGGTGAAGACTAAAGCCATGGAGCTGTGATATTGAGGAATATCAGCATGGGAATAGCAGGAAAATGCAGAACACATAAGCCTGACAGCAGATTTGACAAGTCAGTGACTTGGTGCCCAGTGCTTTCCCTTGCATTAACCTACTGGTCTGAGGACTGGGTAATGCTCTGTCTGCAGGCAAAACCCCTTAAGAAATCAAAGGAGACACCTCTAATGAGCTGCCAGGCTTTTGCATCTAAGAGAACACAGTTATGGGTGCTTTAAGAGGTGTGGTGACTTCCCTGTGTCTTACATGGTGCTGTTTGCCCAAGAAATGAGACTGTTAAGCAGTGTTTTCTCCAGCTGAGTGACACTCTTCATGTGCCTCCACATTGCTCTACCAGCACAGCACAGGCTGCCTGGAGGAGCCTGAGGCACCTTCTTTCTTATATTTCAATGGGGGAAAAGTGTAACACTTAGAGACTGCTCTTAGAACCAAGCCTGCAGTTGGGCAGCCTGTTTCAGTACTGTTAACTCTGTCTTGGTTGTGGCTTCCTGGGTTTTCAGGATTTTTTTCTTCAAACCAAGACTCAAGGATATCATGAAGCATAGAAATCTGATATTTACAATCTTGTCCAAGACACCTTCGTTTATTTTCATAAGCTTAGTCAACACTTTGAGATGCTTTATCTGTTGATGGGTTTCTAAGAGTTGTAGAAAAGCAATGTGATGTCCAGGTACACTGAGCACAGGTACACTGTGGCTCTGCTCTTCTAAAAGCTTTATTTAGTGCCATTTTAAAGGATGGGTTATGTAAAGAACCATCTTTTCTATTAACCTTTCTGATATGTGGGAAAATTCAAGGACACTTCCCTCCATGGTTGGACAAGGATTTATATAGTTTCTTGTCAGATGTTCCAACAGCCTGTGAGACACAAAATCCATTTGAATATCAGTAAAATCTTTTAAAGACATGACAGTAGTACTCACTCTACTTCAGAAGAGCCTGTTTATACTAGAATTCAGGAACTGCCTTCCTGGTTATACATTTATATATCTAAAAGAAAAAAAAAAATCTTCAAGTGTTTTATCAACACCTCTTTGCCTTTTAAGTGGATATTTTATGACCACATGCTTTTCCCCTGGTATTTGGGATGTTATTTTTATATCCCTATTAACACAAGTTGAAAGCAGATCAATCTTCTTTGTTTATGCTTAACGTCTTCTGCAATTTCAACAGGTGAATGACAAAAGTGTAAGGGAAAAGAGAAGTCTGGTGTGATTTGTTTTTATAGGAAAATGGGAACAATAACAGAAATGTACTGAAGATAGTTATTTCCATTTCAAATAAATGTTGGTAAGTCACTGCTAATAAGTAACCTCATACCTGGTCACGGATAGGCAGAAATCTCATCTTTTCTTTGGGCTATATTCAATGACAGCTAGTATTTTAAAACTTTACTGTTTTGTGACTTAAAGTAGCAACAACTTACTATGAATACTGAAAAACTAAGAAAAGTGACATCTGGCATATTCCTTTGCTTTTTATTTTAAAGGCCAAAGTCTTTAGTAAATGCTATGCACCTCAGTCCAGAGGAAAACATGTTGTGACAATGTTCTAATGATTTGGAAAGCTTAAGGAAGTTCAAGTCTTGGCTTCTGCCACAAATCTGAGTTTTTAGCCACTTCCATATATTTCCTGCTTTTATTTGTGCCTGGGAATCCAAAAACACCTAAACAGTGTTAGCTAGAATGCTGGAAGGATGTGTGCATGGAAAGAAATGCTTTAAAGCATAAATGAGTCTTTCTCCTTATCATAACATCAAGTACTGTAAGAGTGCAAGCCTGGACTGATGTTGGTGTACATATAGAACTAAAAAGTCAGGGGCTTGATTGGGGAAGGGGATTCAGCAGGACCCAGCTTCTATAGCTCATTAGAAACAGCTTTATTGGCATCTGTGAATTCTCTTTCCGGCTTCCTGCCTGTTAAAAGCAATAAGAAGATTTGTGGTTGGATGGCAGGTAAGTTGGGGAGCAAAAGTCAGTCAGACACTGGATTAGATACACCCCCAGCTTCTAAGGGTATATCTCTGTTTTTGTGGAGTATTTTTTAGGCAGAGCTGGAAGGATAGCTCTTGGCTTCCCTAGCCAGAGGGGATATGGCAGCTCCCAGATAAGCAGCTCTCCCAAGGAACTGGCTGAAGCCCATTTGCAGGAGGTTTTCTTTGTCCCAAGCACACCTATGTGCAGCCCAAATGTGTCACCATAAAACCTCTTGGCACCTACATGGTGCTCCTCAGCATAGAATTTCAAAGCACTGTGTGTGTGCGAGCAGCCCCAGGCTCCCCTCTGCTTTGGGGGGTGGAGAGGGAGTTCTGTGGATTACAGAGCTGGGGCTTGCCTTGGGAGCTTCTTCCATGTGTGAGCCTTAAACCACTGGGGACTATTCTTGTCCTCAAGAGGTGATTTGACCTCCTTGCTCTCCTCAAGGTCTGTATCTTGGTATTGCTGCTGCTGGCAGACAGCACAGCTGCATCCTTTGTATAGAGTAGGCAGAGAATTTGTTCCTGGATTCACGTGGAAAGCCTGCCCTGCCAAGTGAGGCTGTGCAAGCCTCCTGAATCCTGGGCTAATGCCCTTCCTGCAAGGCTTCTTCCTTTGCATTGCTGTGCCTCTTGCTAAAGAGAGCAGTATCATATCCCTCCAGCTCAGAACAGCCTCTGGTCCCCAAGGTAGAAAGTGAAACCCAGAGTCTATTCTCACACTGTTGGTACCAGCAACTGCTCCCTCCAGCAGCACCAACTGCCTGGCTCACAGCAGCAAAGGAGTTAACTGGTATAAAATCCATTATATGTAACTCTGCTCTGCCCTGCCTTTTTATTTCCTAAGAGAAGAGTTAGGATGGATGTGGTGCTGCAATTCCTCTTTTCCCTGGTTTCTGAAACTTTTAGCACCCTGGTCCCCCCTCAGTAATTCACCCAAAGAGGAGGCAAGGACCCAGCTCTGAGCATGAAGAACAGCTCAGGGAACAGCTGGTGCGGTCCAGTTGTCTCACCTGATTTGGTGCCACTTGTTCATTTCTCTTGCTCTCAACCTGCTTCTGGGCTGTTTGTCTCTGGCTCAGTGAAAAGTGTGTATTTTAAAGCCTGGAATTTCTTTTTTAAAAGGCAAAAAAGGCACTTATGTGCAGCAACTGATGGTAATCACCTCATTAGTAAACTGAGAGTGAAGAACTGGTAGTTCAACCAAATTTCCAGGCCTTTTGTATCTCAAGGCTTCTCCTGGGGTTCTAAAATCCATTTCAATTAATTAATTTCTGTAGAAGATCTTACAATGTACTTTTTCTCTTTAGCATTTGAGGACTGTTCTGCTGTCCTTTCATTTTTATGGCTGGTATCACTTAAGAAGTATGATTTCATGTATGTGAGAAGATTGAGCACAGTAGAAAACTCCATTTTAGTGGTGATGGTTTCTTCTTTAGGATCCATGTTCTGTTCTCCAAGTTAGTAAGAAATTTTAATGACATGCTAATCTGCAAACGGGTAAGCCCTTGGGGACAGAAGAGTTAATTTGTGTAGGACTAGCCCCAGTTCCCTCTCCTGTATCTTTTCAGCATGGTGAACAACTATCAGACAGAGTATTTAATTTTTCAGCTATGGCTTTTCAGCTATTTTAGATTTATTTCCATGTATATTTTTAACATACTGTGTTGAGGGAAGATACTCATATGTGAGATAATGTTCTCTCCTTGTGATTTGTGCAACTTTTTCAGACTGAGGTTCAAATTTTTGCCTCTTTTCTATAGATTATTGTGGTGTTGCTGTTAGAATTAAATACAGCTTTATGGACCTTACAGTCCTGAAAGTTAGATCTCATAACTTTAAGTGGGGAACTTGATCTCTTTCATGTCACCTGGGTCTCTTAAACTCCTGGGCCTAAAGGAAAAAGAAGAGGAACCTTAACTTTATTCAATTTTGAGAATAATAAAATCCAACATTCAACAGCAGTAGCTCTTGTACCAGCTTGTACTGTAGAAACAATAATTCAGATTATTTTCTCTGGATCAGTGAAACATGTGTCAAGGGGAAGAATTACAAAATGTGTGGCTTATGAAGATGTTTTAGGTAGAACAAGAATTCATTTATTTCTGGAGGGGAGGAACAAACCTGACAAATCCTGGGAAACCTTACTCATGGGCAGGTACTAAACCTACTTCCTCCTATTCCCATACCTAAGTTGCTCCCATCCCACTACCCCTCACCCCTGGTAAAAGGAGAGATCCCCTGAAAGGGGATCAAACAAATTAAATGGTGCATGAGTACAACCTATTCTAATAAACTGTTTCCACTGTGGCTGTGGGCTTTGGCCCTGCTGTGGCACAGGGAGTGATTTTCCCAGGGTCAGTTTGATGCAGCCCTGTCCTGCTGGAGCCTGGAGCAACGGCCCCTGGAATGTTTGGGCCAGGGTGTAGACACAGCCAAGGTCTGGTTCACTGACACAAAAGCAGTACCATGTTCTTCTGAGACTCACAGCCTTGCCTCATGGCTTACCTAGAGCTGTTGCTCCACCTTGGACTTACAAGGAGACAGAAGAACTCCCTGGAGATGTAAAAAGCTACAGCTCAGCCAGTTCAGGGCCTTTACCTCTCCGTTTCCCTGGAGTGGTGGGGACTGCTGACTGAGCCACTTCTCCACGGTGCAGAGCACCTCCTCCTGGGACACTCAGCTTTGTGAGCAGCAGCTTTCTGAGGCCTTTAGTTATCAGGGTAAACTGAGGTAGCAATGCTGGATGACCAGCCAAGGTCATAGATAAAATTACAATGAAAGCAGATCCTTTTAACTCCTTGCTTCTCTGCTTTAACCATGACCTTACAGGCTGCCACAGCTGGAGAGCATAATCTCTACCTGCAGTTTCAGGTGTGGAACATTTAAAGGACAAAGTTGAAAGTCTTCCCTCAAATAGACTTTTTGGTCTTTGAGAAAGAATGTGGATCAGGCCTTCACTTATGGTTCTGTGCAAGGTCCCATGGGAATCATGCAGTTTCAGTCATTTGCAAAATAGATCCAGATTGACCTTCTCTATGTGGCAAATCTGCTCAAATCTGGATCAGCTGCACAGATTTGTACTGAGGAGTGCTCTCCTGCCATCAGTGTTGCAACCTCACATCTCTAATTTGACAATTTTATATGGCTTTAAAAATTATTTTACTTATATTCTTGCTGAAACACTAAAGACTGTAACAAATTTAACATGGGTTAGTTACAAAGAGAAGCACATAGGATATGGTTAAATGTGGTTACATCTGAGCGATAGTACCTGCATTAATTTGAGGGTAGTTGCTTTTTTGTGGTGGAGCTGGATTTCATTCTGATTGACCCAATATGCATATACCATGTGAGAAGAGCACTGAATCAGCTTAGGCTGATCCTTGGAAGAAAAAATGTACAAAGATAATTGTAATTCTTTCCAAACAGAGAGAGGGAAAGAAAAAAGAGAGTAACGAAGTTTAGCTTTGTGGTTCTCTGCTACAGGATTTACCCACAACCCTAAACCCTCAGGCCACACAGAACAAGCTGATCTGTGGGGAGAAAAGCTTGTTACCTTCCAGCTGCTGTTCTCTCTATGCCTTACATCTTCCCCCAGCACAAAAAGCTAATATGACTTAATTAGCTCCCCACAAGTGGTGTTTGCTCCTCTCCGGCTTGTTTCATAGGCCAAGTCTTAAGAATCAGTCAGGCAATGAGATTTACAAAGCAGTAGGTACTTTTGGAGGTGTGGTGCCCATCAGCTGGAAGTCAAAGTAATTAAAAATTAAAACTACGTACCCAGTTGTTTCTTTTTTTAAAAAAATCTTCTGTGTGCGTTTGTTACAGGACTGTGCCTGGTTGTAGGAAAGAGCTGCTCTGACAGCTTTTAATAAAATAACATGATTACCAGAGCCCTCCTAGTTTTCAGTACACATTGAGAATAGAACTTGACATCTTTGTGAAACCTGAATCAATTTATTTCATGTCAGAGAGCAGGCTATTTCAATCTAATCTTATTTGTTTAAGAAATTAGATGCAAAAATGTTTTCCATCATTTATCAGCACTGAAGGAGGTTTTTACACATTAAATATAGAAAAATTTTCTGTCTGTATATATTAATAAAGAAGAGAGGACTTAACAGCAATTTATCTGTACAAAATGTCAGCTTGCTTATATTTAATTTTCAATATTTAGCAGTCTTCACTAGATTTTCAATCAAAAAACTTATCTATCAATCGGATTTATAATACAGGATACAGACTATGACACATTTATTTGTTTACATGCAAAGATTTCTCACTATTATTTAGTTTCTTGATTTTTAGGTACAGTGGAAACATGGATAAATAGACAATACTTGAACTAAATACATGTTCTTCCTCATCCTATGATTAAAGTGCCTACACTTAGTATTCTTATAAAGCTGTTGTCATTTTTTAAAATTCAGTTTAACACCCATGGATTTACTATTGTCCTTATAAAACAAGCTCAGTCAGAACAGTGATATGTAAATCCTAGGAAGATGAGCTGGCTTTTTTTTTTACTTTTGTATCAGACTACATTCAATATTTCTCAAAAACTTATTAAAACAAAAAAATGAAGAAAGGCAAAGAGCAAGACTTCTGTCTCGGGAGCCTGCAGCTCAGGTTTTCGGGTACTCCTACATCACCTTCAGGCACTGTGTCCCAGGTCCAGCGGCGGCTCCCTCCTCTCACAGCAGGCCCCACCGCTCAGGCGAGGAAGGAATTTTGCCGGGTTTTGGTTTGTAAAGAGCCTGAGGGTGCCGGGGCAGGCGCTGCCGGGGGCTCTACACCCGCTTGACGCTGTTGAGGAGCTCGGTCAGTTCGCTGATGTACTTGATGGTGTACTTCAGGGTCTGTATTTTGGTGAGGGGCTGGCCCCGCTGGCTGTAGATGGGGGGCAGGTAATTGCGCAGCGTGTGGAGCGCGTCGGCCAAGGTCCTCATCCGCAGCTTCTCCCTCTCGCTGGCCTTCCTCCTGCGCTGGGCCGACATCCGCACCTTGGTGCCCTTGGGCAGCCGGGCCTGCCCGGGGCTGGGCAGGTAGGCGGCGGGGAACTCCAGCAGCCCGTAGGCCGCCAGGCCGCTGCCGCCGCCGCCGAACGGGGGCTCGGCCGCCGCCGGACAGGGCGACGAGGAGTAGGACTCGAAGGAGGGCGTCGGGGACAAGCTGTGCGGGGGCGAGATGGGGTGCAGCTCAAAAGGCCCAGCGGAGCTCTTCCAGTCCCAGGATGACAAGCAGGCGGAGTGCTCCGTACCCAAAGCGTCTTCCATGTTTATCAATGTCTCCTGCAGTTTGTCCATGCTGGAGGAGCGCTCGGGAGAAGCGATGCCCTCTGCCCACCAGCAAAGGCTGGAGCCGCCGGCTGCCGAGACCTTTTTATGATGGAGGGAGGAAAGTGACAGAGTGGGAACACGGGCTTGGTGCGAGGAGTTCAAAGGAGCGCCAGAAGTGCTAAGATAGAAAATGAACTCCTGATGTGCTAGTTTCTTCTCAGTGATAATTATCAACCTTCAGCTAAAAAGCCTTTAAGCTAACAGGCAACAGCAAGAAGGGGAGAAAAAAAGATTATCTTCTTGCAACTAAACCGATTAAGGCTGCGCATCTACATTGAGCGTTGCGCTGAGGGGAAAAGTGGTGAGAGAGGAAAAAGAAAATTAGCCATTTTACAAAACCATTTACAGATCTTGACTTTATTCGTGGCTAACACAAACCCTAAACTTAAGCCATTGAGCCCTGGTTTCAGGGTAGCTGAAGGTGATGGCACTACAGCAGTCAGAATGTGAGCCGTGCTGGCTGCTGCTCGGGCACTCTCTTACCTGCATGTTAATTGTGAAAATTATGGATCTGTGTGTGTTATGGCTCTCTGTGCACTTCTCCTCTCGTGAGAAACCAATCGCTTTGGTTTTCAAGATGAGAAAGGAGGAAAGAACTGCAATGCATTGCCCTAAAGTTCGTAGCTTTATGTGCTATTTTAATACATGACTGGGAAATTAAAAAGGAAATCTGTAATTGTAAATAAGGTCAAAGTCCCATTAAAAAAAAATAGTAAAATGTAATTGAAAAGAAAGGTCTAGGAAGCAAAATATACAGTGTATGAACTTTGAGTCCAGACAAATGTTTTTCATGGAAATTTAATTCACAGTAATATACAGGTTATAAAAGTGTTAGAGAAGACTAGAAGCTACTTCTGTAAAATTTTCTACCTCCACAAATCTGTTCTTTTGGCAAAAAAGCCCTTTTCCAGCCCCAGTTCAATGCAACAATGGTTGTGTGTTACACAGTTCATAAGTTATAAATTAATATCATTAATAACAAGCACTTTTCAGATCTAGGCTTCAGTACAGCTTACAGTGATGATTAATGTTCTCTATTACTCTGGGGAAATGGATAAGTAGAGGCAAGGAGGAACTTTCCCCAAATTACACAGCAAAGCATTAGGAGAGCCAGGAAAACTATCCAAAACTCCTGAGTTCTGCAGCTGTTAAGCAGCTTGGCTGCCAGCCATGACTTTGTGTTGGCACATAATGGAAGCAAAATGTAATATATAATGAAAAGAAGGGAAGAAAGAGTGTCAACCTGGAGGAAAAAATAAAAGTAGGATTTATTTTAGAGTTTCCTTCTGTGTAATGATCTCTGTATGCTCCATAATCCACTCCAAAGGCAGGGAGGGAGTGCCTCAGAATGACACACAGCCAAAACATGCTGAGGTTTTCTGGAATATGCCACTTCTTTCTATGAAATCCTCACTACAACCGCACAGGAGAACAAAAAACAATCCAATACTCAGCAGTCACTGGGAAGGCTTTTGTGAGTTTTTATGAGTTGGGTATCAAAATGTTAGGAGGCATCTTATGGGACACTTACTGGTTTTATGCTGAGATTAATAAGTATCAAAAAATGAAGGATTTTTGCAGTTCAACCAGGGCTGAGGAACTTTGACTATCATGACATATACCACACACAAGAACTCAGGGCATAGCTCCTACAGACAGGATTGCTTTGTGTTTCATGGTTACCTCATCATATTCTGAGCTCTTTTCTGGTCCTTTAAGGAAAATGAGATTAAACAATCTTAAGAAGCAGAGATGCTAAAACTGCTAAAAAGCTAAAATTAAGACAAGATGACAGGTATTTTCTGTGACTTCAGTGATCTGAATGGTTTCCTTGAGTACCAGGACAATGGTCACAATGTCACAAGATAGATGCAAGATCTAATTTTGCATAAATAAGGAACTGAATTTACTTTTTACTTTGTCCTCCCTGTATTTGTGTTTATAGTGTCTTTTCCATTTGATAGGGCCCCTGCTCTTATTTAATGTCTTTCTTATTTTCTTTTCTTTTTTCTGTTAACACAACAATTAAAAGACTACAAATACAAAAATGTAAGGAGGGGGAGGTGGAAGAGGAGGCATTTTGTTACAGTGTGAAAAGGAGAAGAAGCTTTCCAAAATACGTATGTGTATACATATATATAGACATGTCTGTATATGTGTACATAATATATGCATAAGCAATATATAAATATATTAAAAATACATAGTGAGCACATATATAGCCTGTTCTGTACAACAGTTTTCATTTTGAAATCAAATAGTAATTTAATGCAGTCAAATTTAGAACCAAAAACTTCAATAAGTCACTTGTTTCCTGGCTATAAATAATGTATCTCACCAGTTGATCTATGGGTAAAACACAGAAAGTGTTTCTCAGACACCATGGGGTGAAATGATTTTGTGCATGTCTGAGATGTTGTACAGATTTTTTGCTGTGGATGAGAGATAAACGCATTCTGATTCAATCTCTGTGTTCTTATATATTCAGATTCAGATGGGATTAGGCAGGGAAGAGGAATGCTAATTATAGCAATAACTATATTTTTTCTTATGTCTTATGAGTAAATGTTTAGAGCAGCCAAGGCAGGATATGAGAGTATGTACAGGATTACTCTGGTTGCATGGAAAACCAGTGGATCTTGTAAGTTTATGCTTTTGTGAACTGTTACACAAGCAAGAAAAAATTGCAGGCTTTTCTGTATTAATAGATAATATGGGGCTAGTGCCTTGCATCTGTTGTGCATCCTTTTCATGACCACTGTACTCCCTGACACTGTTTAAGCTTGGGCACACCTATTTATGTCCTAAATGCTCCCTGGTTGTGGTCCAGGAGAGGCCACCGAGGGCACAGGGGTGAGCAAAGGGTTTCCCCAGACTAGAGCAGGCATTGCCACAACACATCTTCAGAGCCAAAGGGGCTGTGCCCTGTTTGCTCTGCTGCTGGAGGTGCAGACAGAGGTTCTGTTTGGAAAATTAGCCACCCATTTCTGGCTACAGCCCCCAGGTTCCCTAAACAGGCTCAAATGAAGTGTGCCTCAGTTTTGGGTGAATTGGGAAGCTGGATGACACCTCACACCTCACCTCCTGCTGTGATCCACAGCCTGTGTAAGTCAGCAGTCTCGTGTATGTAGCTGTTCTTGGATCAATTAGTTTTGGACAATGCTACATTTGCACCCACAAGAATAAGAATTCTCACTTAAGAAATTATCTTGCAAAGTGCAGAAAATTATAATACACAAAATTCAATGGGAATGGTAGAACAGTTCTCAGTGTTAATTATAACTCTTCAAAAAGTATCATACAGGAGAAGGCAAGGCAACAGGCTGGATACTAGTTTTATTTTTCTAAAACCTATGATAATTGAATACTCTTAATAAAGTGCTAAGAAAATCTAGTATTTCAGGTGGCCTCTTCCTAAACAGTAAATTCACAGAAAAAGAAAAAAAAAAAAAAAAGAAGTTTTGCAATCTTTATTTTATTCTGCCTACTGCAAATTTTAGGAATTTCCTTTTTGTCCATTAATAATGTCAAAACATTGAAGGAAAGTGAGATACTAGGCTAACACCAATGAAATGTGAACTGACAAAAAAATGATAAGACATTTTCTTCTTGACTGGTAGTTTGGATTTTCATTTCAATAATCTATTCTGCTGTACAAAGGCTAACATCTCAATTTTCATCTCCTTTAAAATGAAATGTTCCCTGCTTATATTTTTAAATTCATCACAGGAACATGGATCCATGGAAGGAATAAAAATTTTTCCATTTAAAAAACTCAAACCACCCGTGGCATAGAAAATTTCTAAGAGCTTCAGGTTTTAAATTTAAAAGAAGTCCAGATAATATGGCATGGATTGTGTATGGTAAAAAAATACATTTTTGTGTACAGTAATTTACACTTGATATAATTTTTCTTTTCTATATTAGAATGTATTTCCACCATACTGTGATTTTGGTAGGAGAAACAGTGAGTAAAAAATTATAGTGTCTGGGAAGAATGCGGGCTGAAATGGAGTACACATGGATAAATGTGTTGAAATAACACTAATCTCATCCCAGTCAGCCTCCTTTACAATCAGAATACAAGTCTAGGCTTGTTTTTCACAAGAAGCAGATCATACTAACATCCTTGTGGAGTACTTAGATGATACAGTCTCATCTTGCAGTTTGTAATGTGAAAATAAAAAAATAAATACACCTCCCAAAAGCTTTTAAAGTCACTTCACCTCCTCTTTTACAAATGGTTCCCCAAGTAGTGGCTGCAACGCCACCCGCTCGCTGTGGAGGTGTCTGTGGCCATCCTGCATGAATCACCACATATAAGATGTAGGGCAAGCAGCTGCAGGTCTCACTAACTTCAGCAGACGCAGCAGGTGTTCAACACTTCAGAAAAGCCGTGCTGAACACCTCTGTTTACACCCAAGCTGGCAATAAAGGAAGGAAAGGATCCACCACATTTGTTATCCAGACTCACATTAGCCACCAGACAATGCTTCTCTTCTTTCTAAGGCTTTGCTTCAGTTTGGATAGAATAATTATTTTTTTTTAGAATTTTTAGACCTTGAAACTTCCTTCCTACTTGTGGAAGAAGGTTTAATCTGGGTCCAACCTCAACTGAAACAAATAAGACTTAAAAATAAACAAGTTGGTCAGCAAATCCATATATATGGGGGTTTTTTGAGGTCAGTATGCCAAAGAATGAGATGCATAGCCACTTAAAATTCCCAGGAAGAGAGAAGGCAGTAAGAGAACAGGGACCAGTTCTTAGTCCTGTTCTATAAGAGGGAGCCCAAAACCCTTACCATACTCAATGAAAATAATGTGTAAATTGGATATCTAATTGCTATTAGACAATTACACCATCTTTGCTCAAGCAAACCTGAGTCTAGCACAAGAGACAACGTTATTATTTGGTAGTAAGACCAGAAATAGTCTAGTTCTAATGCTATTAAAATATCTTGCCATAAACTTTTAAAACTTTTAATGTTGTCATGGGCACAACTCCCAAGATATCCAGGCTGGACCCTGCTCATGGAGGAGAAACAGTCAAATGAGTATCACTGATTTCTTCAGGGCTTTGCATAGTGAACAAGCATCTCTCTGGTGTTGTGCTGGCAGGATCAGGACTTATCTATTTGCTTTACATCCTCAAATGTAAGTATTTGATCCTCCAAATAGTGTCAGTCTCCATCGACTGACAAGTAACATCAGCTCCGCAATTCATTTAAAACATCTGATCTCCAAGCAACTGGCTTCCCAGATGAAAAGCCCTACGTGTGGAATTTACACCTACCCACCTTTTAAGTAGAGACTTTATTACCTAGTGGTTTTCAGCTGATATTTAGGAATGTCTTTTTAATACCCCTGTTAACAGAAGTTGAAAGGAGGTTTGACTATGTGGTTGGTCTTTAATGTCCACTGGCTACTTCAGTCAGAAGGAAAGAGCAAAACTGGGGGAGGAAGAAGAGCCTAATAAGATTCATTTTACTCAGAAATGAGAAGTAACAGATATTATCAAAATGATAGAAGCTGTTTCTGCAGGAAAACTCTATTATCACTTAACACAGTTAATTGTATCAGCTTTCACATTTAGTTTTAAAAACTGATGTCTGCTGTAATAGAGTGGATATACCTGTGTTTCACGGGAAAGGTGGAGGATTAACTGTTGCAAGTATTTCAAGATCAGCAATGCCTTCTTTCCTACTCAAAAGCATACATTAAAATTCAATAAATTGTGAAGTAGAATATATTTTATCCTCAAGTGTTTCTTCTACTGTCCCATGAACAGTGGGATGATTGCCTTTGCCATGTGTAACAGTGATTTCACAGGCCTTTGGATAGCACTTAAGATGGATCTATAGGCTTGGGATGGCACTTAAGGGTTTGTACTCTTGCCTTCCTGCTATTACAATGGGCTTTCATGCATTCATTTTTCAGCATGATGAATTTTACAAAACTGGGCAAATGTTACAAGAAATTCCAATAGCCAGGAAAATTGCATTAAAAACTCAGTTGTGACTGTTTGTAGTCGAGCTGCAGAGCTGAAGCTGGGTGTTTGTGAAGGGATCTAATTTTCAATTTCTGTGATTACATTTCAGCTCAGGCTGTTCCTTTTTGTCCACTGAACCTCCTCATCAGTATCTGCTCATTTCTTCCTCCCCCACATCCTAGCACTGATGTGCAGAATTGCTGTGTGCTGCCAACAGAAACCATGTTTTATCTCCATGCTAAAGGAAATTATGCACTGGGCACAGTCTCAGTTCAGTTTAATAGTTATAAAATGGATTGATAGTGTGGATGAGAGACAACATACAAGTGTTAGATTACAGATATTATTTAGCACTTACATATTTCACATTCTGAAATAAAATGATAAAATGTTGTGTGTCTGTTTGAATGCCTTTCAGTGTTCTAGCCCACAGGTGAGGACCATTGATTTCAAACTGCAATCATAAATTTCCTGGCAAGTTGCTAAATCTTAATTTTAATCACATTCAATCCCACAAAAAAAAACCAAGTCTGTCCTTCAGGCTATTGATAAATCTGAATGGGATGTTAATTCAGAGATTTTATTTTTTTGCATTTTCTCAGAGTGCTTCCATGAATTTTGCCTACCAAATTAAACTCGGTCTCATAAGAGTCCCATGAATATATTGGAGTAAAGTTGTTCACATTTTTTGTAGGTAATGCTGCACATGCAGAGGTTTTCATATGGTATTGAAGTGTGGGTAGTGGTTATCTTGGAGAGCAGAGCTTTCATCAGAGGGTCTGGAGAAAATTATCGGGGGGCAGCCTTGGGATGTGCCAAGAAAGCGAAGGCAAATCCCTGTGCTGGCTGGGATAACCCCATGCAGCAGCACAGGCTCAGCCAGGAGGCAGCTTAGAAGACCTGGGGAGCCTGGTGGATTGAAACACTGGAGCAAGTGCAGAGAAAGGTCACCAAGCTGGGGGACCAGCAAATGTGGTGTGTGGGCACAGGGCCAGGGAGAGGGTCTGCTCTGGGACAGGTCTGACACTGCCTGCAATGGCAACTACCTGGTGGGAGGTGAACAGAAGAGAACCAAGCTCTTGGCACGCTGCAGGAAAGAGGCAACAAACACAATTTCTCAGTCTTAAAGACCCTTGACCTTTCAGTGTGATGCATTATAGGTTTCCTGCTGGTGATAGAAGACACAGATATTTTTTCTGCCTGATTATATTTTTGGACAGTTGTGTTTGGGTTACAAGGCCATAGTGCAGGTCTGTGTTCTCTACCACTGAAGACCCTGCTCCTTATCTTGACCTCATGATCAGCTTTTATTTTCCACCCCTTCTCAATTTTTCTACTTCTAGTTTGTCCCATCTATCACTAAATATTATTCCTTTTCCTCTTTTCTTTATCATTTAATTAATTTAATTTCTCTCTCTCTGTCTCTCTCTCTCTCTTTAAGGTTTCATCTATCTAATTTTCTGGGTCTCACTCTTTTTGGTGCATCTTGGTACTGACAGTAGAAAATGATGCCTTTTCTTGACATCTCCTGCACATCTCTCTTATCTACTCAGTTGCATACATAAAGTTAACTTAGAAGCAAGAAACATTTAATTATCCACTTGAAGCAAGCTTTTTAGGCAGTCCTAAGCACAGCCTACCAAATACTTATATTGCTATTGTATATAGTTACAGATAGGGACTCAGTTAAGTTTGTAAATTTAGGGAAAAAAATACTTTAGGTCACTGCTATTTAGAAAACTATTATTTAATTTCTGTTTTTAAACACAAAAGAGAGTAAAAGACTAAACTCCTGCCAAGAATACTTAAATATGGCCCAGTAAGTCAAACTTATGAATCTATCAGGTCAAAGAGAAGGTAAAATGTAGAACTAGAGGGGAAAAAAGGATTACAAATCAAAGCCTTAGCTTGCCTTCATTCTGAGAGCACATTTAGCTGCGTGCTGCTGTCCCCATCACTCTGAAGAGACTCAGACATCTGGTTTGCACCCTGCCTGAGTTCCTGCTTAGTTGATGGTAATTGGGATGTGTAAAAGCGGTGCATGCATGAATAAGCAGGTAGATCTCACAACAGCAAGTATGCAAATCCGGGAGGCAGCTGGTCCTGGCTGCAGCCCCACTCCCTTAGGATGGAGTTTGCTGCGATCCAGGGCGAACAGTAAAGCACTGTCTGTAGAGACAGGTCACAGCCAGGACGGAATTCAGGTCACCAGTGTCCCGATCCCAGCCCTGCCACTGACCTGCATCATCTCAAAGAGGCCCTGTCTTCTGCTCCTGCTCCCTGGAATCTCTCCTTTCCTTGGATACTGGCTGTGCCAGGGGAGGGATTCCCAAATATTGGCAAATGGGTTGTAATAAAAATAAAAGCAAAGAAGGGAAAAAAAAAAAAAAAAAAAAAAAAGGAAAACGTTGCTTTCCCTGACATTGACCTGCCCTGTCAGGCTGGGACGCGCATTCATCAGTGTCTTGCTCTTATCTGGTATCTGACATTGTGTGATGAGTTGAAAGGAAAGTAACACAGATGGATGGCGTTCTCTTTTGAAGAACAAAATGTACCGGGAACTGAATTTTCAAGTACATTCAACGTGAAGTTAACTCTTAGATTGAAGGAGCATCTTTTAAAGGAGAGGCAGGAAAGAGACCCCAGGGACTCAGAAGGGCGATTGGTGTTTCCCTATTGATGTGCATCCAAAGTAAGCTAACATTTACATAGTCCCTGCTATTTTCAGTGTACTCCGGACAATGGCTAATCAGTACTCATTACACAGCTTTAAAAAGGCTGAGTATTCTGGGGTGGTGAGCCGCATCCTCCCAAATAAAACCTAGAGCCTGAGGCTGTTTGGCCAGACACCTCCATCCTTAGAGCTCTCCTGAGATCAGACTGCCTGTCCTCCTCCAAGGAACCTACCAAACCTTAGATTCCTTCAGTGGAAAAGCTCAATTTGTAGAAATATCTTTTGCTAATGGAACAGGAAGGAATTTCATCCAGGGAAGTTTTAATTAGTGAACTCAGACTACTTTAGGAATCAAATCTGTGATGAGAATGAAATGAGGCACTGGCTCACGCTCCTGGAATTCATCATTATGATCCAGCAGAGGAATCCGCTAGTTATGTGAAATTTTAAAAAATCATGACGGATACAATACTCCTATTTCAAATACTCAGCTAGGTTCATACTGAATTCTTAGACTTCCTACTTTTATTGGGGGTAGATAGTAAATACTAAGTAGATAGTAAATACTAAGTAGATAGTAAATACTAAGAACATCTTTTATATATCCTGTGTTTGATTATGCTCGCACATGCTCGTGGTGCCAGGAGCACCCTGCATTTTTTTTTCAGGGCTTCTTCTTCCAGCCCAAAGATAGCTCTCTTGCCCAGAGAATTAATTTTTGGATTTTTTTTATTTTTTTTTTTAGCAAAGCAAAAATTTTAATAATATTTAAAAGAGTGGCTCCATGGTTATAACAGTTTTTTGTCTCACTTGATGTCAAAATTTTTCAAGTGTCCTGCAGCAATAAGTTTCTTTCAATAATAAATTCAAAACTATAGAAGAAGCCACTCTTTATAGCTAGTGGGCCATCAGACTGTATTCTTTAAAATTTTCCATGAGGACTTTATTTAATTTAAAATAAACCCTAATAAAAGGCTTCTCAATGTATTTTATTTCTAGACTAATGTAAAGGCCACTCAAATTCAGCAATAAAATACTTTTCTGGACACAAATAATTTGATTTTTTTATCTAGTGTACATTTTCAGGGTGACTCTCAGAGCTACTTTTGCTGCTAGATCTTCCACCTGGTAAAACGTGCATGTAGGTGTCTGGCCAGGGGCACAAGCACTGAGGGGAAAAGATCAAAGGCCTATAAATGTGTCAAACTTTCAAATGCAAATCACCTGCCATAACGCTGCTGAGAACAAATCCTTCATTATCACCATTCTGTGAAAGGCTCAAATTAGCCTGAATTAGCTGAAAAGAACAAGAAAAAAAAAGCCATCTATCTTCCTGTGAGTTTTATTACCTTTAGATTTATTTGGTTAATGGTTTGATAGCCCACTAATCCGAATATCTGCATAGCAGATTCTTCAAATGATCCATAAATAAAATATGTGATCACATAATGTTGCTATTAAAGTGAGATCTGTGACAATAGATTAATAAAAGAGCACTTACAATAAGCCACTCCTTTTCATTGCCAAACTATGAGCTACTGTGATTGATATAATAGCAATTATCAACTGGCTTCTTACCTTGAATCACATTTAGAGGAATTTTTTAATGTGCACTTCCAAAATCGTTCTTTCTCCAGATAGATGATGTACCCATCTTTACTATTGGCTGTCATTCTACAAATATGATTACTTTCCTAAGAGGTACTATGCCTTGGAGTTTTTTATTAATAGTTTTAGTGATGTAGTAGACTATTTGATCAACTTAATTGACTAGAAGAGCAAGAGTTATAAACCCGCACAATTGCATTGTACTTTATTTATATAAAGGGGAAATTCTAGCACTGTATTTTGTTAAATGAGCAGCTACAGAGAGGTTTTGTTAAGTGAACTTTATTTGGAACTTGGAAGAGGATAGACTGCTGTCAGCTCTTGCTTGGGTTTGACAAGACAATGTCTGGGAGGAGCTGGCTGGGGACCATGAGCTCCACAATCTTCTTCAGGTGTCCTTGGGTAGGTCTGGTGGGACTTTCCCATTGGAAAACACCAATGATTGTTGATAGCAATTTTTCTGAAACTGTAAATTTTGTCTTCCCAACACAAGCAGTTTGGTTTTATAGTAGAAAAGAGAAAAAACAAAAACCACGCTTAAATTACTGGTATCTTACAAGGTAAATGTATTATCACAAAGAAGTTTTTGCAAGACAACACAACTAGTATTGTAAGGAATATAATCTTGGTGGATTTGTTCAGTTCTCTGTAAAAATTCAAACATTTTCAATGCCAAAGACACATGCCCATTTTGCATAGCTACTCTGCAGCTTATCAGTGTTTGGAGAGGAATGTTCTCTCCGTAAGACCTCAGAGGTGAGCTGTTGAAAACAAAACAAGTAAAGAATCTGTGGTCTTCAAAAATTTTTTATTAAATATGCTAGGTTGTTATACAGAAATCAATAGATTATTACAGGATATTTTTCAGCCCACTTTGCAAGCCACTAACCAGAAAACAATGTGGAAAGTGCTGGATTAGGAGGCTCTGGATAAAGGTTTGTTTGGTAAATAGAAACTTCGCCTTTGAAGCTGAAAAAGCCACCACCAACTCCAAGTAGAAAATGTCACTCTTCATCCTGCTTGCTTTCATTATTATATCTTGGAACCCTTTATCTATATGATTGTTGTAGTGTTTTCTTCTGGTATTGCTCAAAATAATATTCTTTAAACAGAACAGCAGAATAACATATTCTGTGAGTTTTTACCATTACCATACTAAAACCCATAGTAGTGAGCAACTGAGTGTAATAGTGGGGGAAAACAACAATATGCCATCAACTGAAAACAGTATTTCTTTAGAAATCACAAACAAAAATCATGAGGCTGCAACTTTTCCCAAATATCTTTCTTGCAAATTCTAAGCAATCTGCAAGAAGTAAAGGGATTTTTAGAAAGGGAAACAAAGTGACATCCTCTTTGATGATGGCATTTCAGTAGATGCCAGAATAAAGGCGTATTTCTGCTTGGAGATGCATGAACACAAGCCCATCACCTTCCCTTGGACCTGACTGATAGCAAGAGCAACTACAAATCCCACACATCTCCTGTTAAATAATAAACACAGAGAACACAAATCACTACCTGAAACCATGCTGTGAAAGCTTGTATTTTTCAGGTTAAAAGGTAATAGAGAAGCAGGAGTAGATGTTGCGCTGTGCATGCCTCACTAAAAATTGTAGGAGCCATACACAGGGAGGACAACAGTTTGGCTGTGTTTGTACAAAGGCAGAGCTGCTGATTTGCATGCCTTGGGCTTTCCCAGGAGGTTATACCAAATCTGGCAACACAGGTGCTTGGGAATTCAGGATTCATGTGCGCCCTGTGCCACCCCACTGTACTATTTCCTGCTTCCATTGTATTTCATAAACTTCTCTGTAATATTGGCATCACCTTTCTCAATTTTTGATAACTCCTCAAGGCAGAGCCTTTACATCCTCATGTGCCCCTCCTGTACCCTCTGCATTCTTTGATGTGACAGCCAAAGACAGCCCACATCTCAGCTTAGGGCAGCACGTGTGAGCTGGCTGCCCAGCAGACTGCCAGCAGAGCCACTGCTGATTTCTTTCCATCAGGAGGCATGGCACACTTAGCAGAAATCAGACTCTATTGCACATTTCTAACTGGCAGGTCTGATTTGGTAAAGAAGCCATTCAATGATTAGAAAAGCTAGCAACATATTTGTCTGGAGATAAAGGCCTACGAAGCCCCTGTACATTAGGTATGCATGCAGCTGTCACTCTTGAAGCCCTTTGTTCCATTAAACTCCAGGTTTTGGGTATTCTGAGACTGAGTTCAGGGCTCTTTCCCACCCAGCTGTAGATCAAGCAGTGAATTTAAGTCTCCAGTGCAAAAAGGTTCCAAGAAAATGTTTACAACACACTGCAGTGGGCTGAGAGACAGAGAGGCCTAAAGGCTAAATCTGCTCTGGGACGTGGCGTTCATGTTGGACTGAGACAGTCTGAATTCGGCATCAAAGGGGGCCACAGATTTCATGGTTTTGAGGCAGATAAAACTTGGACCGTTTCTAGGGCTGAGCCTATCTTGTCTGTCCGTTGTTATGTGGTGTCACTGCCAGAGCACCACTGGGGCCCTGGGATGGAGGACTGCATGTAAGGGTTCATCTAGTTTGCCCATGAAATTACCCAAAACAGACCACACTCACAGGTCCTTTTACCATGTGCCAAAGATCACCCAAAACTTACCACAGATCCAACCTTTGTGAAAAATATGTGGCGAGACAACTAGCTGGGCTTCAAGCTTGGCTGCAGAGGTGCTCTACCAGAGCAAATTGCATTTTCAAGTAAGATATTACAAGAACAAATACTAACGTAGAGCTACTTCTACACTATGTTGGCATTTAAAATATTCCTGATTAACTTCTTTTCCTTAATTGATTTTTATTCAGGCAGCTAATGGAAATTAAATATCCATCAGGAATTTTAGTAGGGCTGTTTTTAATGAACCAAATTTTCAAAGGTATGTCCCCTTCTCCCATTGTGCTGTCTCTGAAGTAGCAAAACCTCTACAACTTGGTCAGAGGAAATTAGGGCAGGGGTGGAGACAAGGCTTGGGCTTAAAGAACTTTTAAAGTTTCTTATGCGATTAATCTTAAATTAAATTAAATTCAGTACTGATGAAGTATATATATGGATATATATATACAGATATATAATGGATATAAAACCAGCATAGTACTGATGGTAGCTATAACACAGGATACATGAGCGGGAGAACTGTGCAAGAGTGGTTCTGTCACCCATGGTAATTTTGTTTTCTTGAAACAGTTAAAGTGTTTTGTTTCCTGAAGGAAAAAGAGCTAAATCTTGCACCGAGTTTACGGTTTTGTCAGTAGCACTTGGGTTTACAACAACTCCCAGTAATATTCCAACTGCGGTTTCCTTTTATCTGCTGTTGTAATATGGCAGGGCCTGACACCTTTTTAGACATGAAAAGACTATCTCGTCTCAAGTAACAGCTGCCATTAGTCTCTTTTGCCACTCCATTTCCAAGCGTCTCCCTTGACACAAGAGCACAAAGCCAAGGCTGTGCAGATCCTCAAAGTTAAATAAATCCTTTCTCAAATTAGGAAATTTATTGGTTAACTAGCAAAAGATTTATTGCATATATCAAATTTTTGTGTTTGTTAGGCAGGTTCAGATGTGGATAAGTATTTCAATACCTATGGAAAAATATCAGTGGGATACAGAGGCAGTGAGAGGTGATCTTTTAAATTATATATTTTTTAAAGCTCTCTATGTATATATTCCATGTAAACAGCATATATTTTCCTTTCTTGTTGATTGTGGACCTGAAATTGTGAGTTACAAGCCTAAGGAATGCCAAGTAAATATTTCCCTTTGTCCAGCTATGCTGAACAAATGAGCTGCATTTAATGTTTAATATTCTTTCTAAGTGGAAATAATATTTACACTATTAAGACAGAACTTATGGCTCTGCTCTGTATCTCTGTGAGCACCAGTCGAGCTAGAAGGCTGCTAGCAAGAGTGACAGATCATGTAAAGTATTCAGCCTGGGACAGCAGTCATGTGGAAAACCTTTCAGAAAAGAACCTTAAGAACAATGAGCCCCTTACCTGCCCCACCTCCACAGTAGGTACATTTTTATTATATATTATTATTTATACTTATTATTTTTATTGTTTATTAATTTTAATTTTTATTATATTTTTATTATTTTGAAGCACGCTGGTAGAGCCTATTCAGACAGATCAGGACATGATAAATGAAAATCTATTCAGGCTCATGAAGTTGATGCATCAACTGATTTATTTTTACAGGCAGTTTAACATAATCCAGGAGAAACATTCCCTGCAGAAGAAAGTTACATTACACCCCCTCAATTTACTTAAAGATCATTCTCACAAGTGTGAGAAGTTGCAAAGCAGCCAGCACAGTAAAAAGCTCCAAAGAAAAACCATCCCTAATCTTCAGACTGAGTAAATTACATAAAGATGAGAAACCAAAACAATTAAAAAACTGTAATTACCCTTCTGTAATGAATCACAAGTTTAATTCAAGCAACAGTCATCCCCAATGATAAATGTTTTTATTTACTGCAACGAGCAGCTACAGCCTAAATAGAGGAAGCATTTTACATAGTTGGGTTTTTTTCACATCTATTGTTGCTTCTAAAGTAGTGGCAGAAAATTGGCACAAAATTTGGATGCATTACATATGAAAAAATTGAAAATTTTCAGTTTTTCATGCTTGAACTGCACTTGTAAAACCTGATTAATTAGCAGGAAAAATCAGCAAAATAATATTTTTTCCTCTGCAGTTCTTAATGTCTTATATCTCATTTCCAACTTCCATCATTCACCAAATTCTGACAGTATTTTCACCTTCTTATCCATTAAAACAGTCATCTCCAGCAGATTTGGAAAACAAAGCAAATTTCCTCCAAAATCCACTCTGGCCCTCTGATGCCAAAGAAAGCTCTAAATCAGAAATGCAGATTGTGGGTGAAATTGAGCTATCCCCCCCAACAAAAGAGCACATTCCCATACCCTGGGAGGGAACAAAAGTGAGCTCGTTCACACTATATTGGCATTTTTATTAATGAAAATTTAACCACTAGATTTCAACTTTCAGTATTCAAAATCATCAGCAAGGGAAAAAAAAATCAAACGTAACCAAGAACAATGTTTTTCCAAAAAAAAACCACCAAAACCTCAGATCTCTCCATTACTGACCACTGCATAAGAAATGGTTCCCTGCCTGCAGTACGGAGCTTGGAACGACTTCACAATTCTATTCTTCCAGATACCTTCTCAGATCAGCTGGGTGCATGACTCTCCAGAAGACAAAAATCATCTTCAAAACTAAGACTTAAATACTTTTGATTTTTTTTTCTCATTTCCAGAATACATTTCTCATTTGGAAAATCAATTATAAATAAAATTTTGTCTTCTGACAGGATAAACTAAGAAACTACTATTTTGCCTAATTACAGAGTATATTAGCTATAGGCTACCTATGTCTTCTTTAAACATATCTGGGATTCAGCTTCCAAACTTGGTCCTTGACCATTATAAAGAACTGACATTTTCACTAAGGCACAGATATTCTAAATTTCTCTTGTTAACAATATATCTTGGCAAGAGTTGTCTTCTTTCTGGTTGGTATACAGAAAAAGTTTCAAACACATAAGTACAGTCAACAAGGCATTCCTTCAACAGGCATCTGTTGAAGACAACTTTTTTTGGTGTATGAACAGAGATTGCTTCCATAATAAAGATGTAGGAAGAACACCTTCAAAACTATAATTGTATTCAAGTTTCCCCTTGTAAAATAAAACCCAAACATGATATTATTCAAAGAACTTGTAATATGATAATTGGATTTTCTGTAACTTAATTTTCACGCTATTATGAATTGAAGTGATTGTTAGATGGGATTTCATCCTTCTTTAAGAAAAAATGCCCTAATTAAATTTAAACTTAATTGAAACAGTCATCAAATTTCCTTAAATATTAGATATGACAGCCACAACACCAGAGTATCTTACATGGCTTATTCCACTCTTTGGAAGAGGCACACCCTAAAGAATGGCTTATTATGGGGCATGGCAGATAAAAATTTAGCTACCCTGGTGGGTACATCCTGCTGTGTGTCTTATCTGATCCTTCAGAGATGATCAACACAACCACAACCACAGGATTTCAAAACCCATTTCAAAACTTGCAAAATCAAGTTAGTGGAGCCAAATGGAGAACTTCAGTTTAAAAATGCTACATCACTTTGTCTTACTAAGAGTATCCAACAGCACTGCAGGCACTATTCTACTAAGTGTTTTTATAAGCAAGACTAATAAAAGTATTAAAAAAATCCGCACAATTGGAAAAACATTTTTTCTTCAATGAATCTCCCTCAACCTTGCATGCTGTATCCTGATGCTTATGTATCAGGTTCAGAATGTAAACACACCCAGAATTACTGGTACTTGCCTACAATGAACTGTTTGGTACTTTTGTTAAAATTTTAGTTTCAAGCTTCAGCTCCAGTGACAATTCCTATTCATCAAAACTGTGTCCACATAAGATTGATAGAGAATACTGCAGAAACTTTGAGAAAGAACTCCTCAAGAACTGTCTTAATTGTCATTATAATCTATGGAGAACCTAATTGATTTTGATTCTTCCTTTCAGTCTTTCAGACAGGGGAAGGGGACTGTCTGCCCACACGTAAGTCTGAACAGCACTTTTGTCTTGCTGTGTGGGATCAGAACCCAATCTTTCAATTGGTTGCTCTGGACTTTGGGAACAATTAACTTCCTCTACAGAAGATGGTTTCAGAGATACTGGCACTGAGAAACTCTTAACAGCTTTCTTTAAATTGGTGGTTTTCTTGATCCCTTTAATTGTAAGGGCTGAGTCACTGTTTGTCCTTTTGCTAGTAACAACACTACTCATTTTCTTTGTAAAACATTTTTTAAATTGGCCAGGGTTCAGTTGCCTTTTCTGCTGCTCATAAACCTGGATTTTATCCATGTGCCCATCATCACTGTCTTCACTAGAAGAACATCTGTTCTGACAGACACTCTTTTTAAAAGAAGCTTTCCAAGTAGTTTCAGTACAAGCTTCTTTAATGTGACAGCCAGTTGCACCTGTTGGCTTTTGAGATGCTGGAAGCATTTCACACCCAGGATGAAGTGTCTCTGTTGTTTGCCCACTGAAGGCTAGTGATGCTGAACCACTTATATAAGGGTGTTTTAGCACCATTTCAGCCAGGATGTTGGTTTTTTTGTGCACATCTTGATAGATGCGTACGCTGGATTCACTTGCAGAGTTTTCTGACAGAACTTTTTTACTTTCCTGCACTAGGTTATTTAATTGACATGAGGAAGAAACATGATTTCTATCAGGATTCAATGTTTCTTTTGTTTGTTTAAAACAGTTCAAAGATTCCAGTTGCACTACATCTTCAGACAAAGGCTGTGATGGAATGGGAGCCTTCTTAAGTATTCGCTCACTTAAAGACCACTCCTGAAGGTGTCGCATAGCACCATTTGAGAACAAGTCATCTTCACTATCAGAATGCAGATCAGACTGCATAACGTCAGAACATTCTGAGCTACTTCTTTCTGTTTCATGACTTAGGTGATGTGAGTGTTTTATGCATGTGTTTAAGTGAGCTCCTGGATCACCATCATCACCTCCATAGGCTGGTGAAGTGCTGAAGGAGGTTCCTTTCCCATCAGTAGTGCTCAGTTGCAGACCTGCTGGTACAGAGGAAGAGGATGATATCCCTGAATACTTAATGCATTGTGAAGGCAAGGATAAGTCAGCAAGAGCAGCTGCTGATGCTGACAGGTGAACTGTTGTTATGCAGGAAGCTGAAGGTAATACTACATCTTTTGATCCAACACTTCTCTGCTGTGTCTGATCTTCTGGGGGAGCTTTTGTATCTGACATGGAGTATTGCACAGGAAGAATTCTGTATTTAGGCTTTAAATTAATTTGAGACAGAAGATTGGTAACTTCATCATAAGCATTTGGTAATTCCTTTTCTTCTGGTCTGTCTTTCTTTTCTGAAAAGAAAAATAAGAAGTGCACTTTGAATAGCATATAAATCACAGTTCATACTTCTTAGTGCAAAAGTATAGAATAGTAAGATTAAAGCACAGTCCCTGCGAGGCATCATGACCTCATCTTGTTTTGGCATGATATTGCTCAAGATGGGAGAAATGTTTTTTTGCATTCTGGCAAGACACATAAATTCATAAGAAATAAGCTTCTGTACTTACTTTTCTGTTTCTTCTGAAGAAATTCTGACTTTTCCACTTGATAGAGGGAAACAACATCAGGATAAGCAGCCTGAAACAAAGACTCTTCTTCTACTGTGACTACAAACAACTCCACAGGCTCATCTTCTGGATCAACATAATGTTCTGAAAAAATAATGAATGTACTTTAGATACAAATATACGGATGTCAAAGTAGGGAATGAAAAACCAAACAGCAAAGATTTGAGTACAAAGAAGGAACATAAAAAGTCAATAGCATAATATTTGAGATTTATCTATAAGTCCTTTTCTTCCTGCCAGTCTCCTGGCACAGAGAGACTACAGGGAGGAGTTTGGCAGGACAGAAAATTTTCTAGCTAGTAAACAGTGATAGCTTCAGGTACATAGTGAAATAAGGTATGAAATACACAGTTCAGGTCTTATTTACATGTACCAGAAAAAGTAGCTGAAGATGGAGTCCCTTGCTTTCTAGGTATTTTTTTTTTTCTTTAAAGCATTGTTTTTTCTTTCAGGGTGTGTGAAACTTGATAGGCTGTTCCAATCTCACCCACATTCCATTGGCTCAGAGTGTTGCCAAACTCTTGTCCTCTTTAAAGCTTGATTTTATCTTTTTCTATGAACTGTTTTGTTCCATAACATACATAGAAACCAGACCCACCTGGTTTTTGCCATTCAATTTCAAAACAAGGAATTCCATTTTTAACACGTGTCTTAACAACCCTGTAAGAAAGAGAAAGGCCATTAAATGACTTAAATCTAGACTTAAAATCTAAAAATATTTCAATAGTCTAATTTGGAATGATTCAGAGAAAAAAAATCTTCTTGTAAAATTGAAATTACTACATCTTTTAAAAAAATACACTACTCTGTATACAGTAAAATTTGGAGTACAGATTTGAGCACTGAAAAAATTTTATTTGACACTCAGAAGAGCATTTACACAAAACAAAAAAGCTCTTCTGTAACAGACAGAATGCAATCTCCGACAAACATCCATTTGGTATCTTCAGCTGACCTTCCTGAAAGGCAGGTCCTGCTTGGCCAACCTGATCTCCTTCTTCCACAGGGTGAGGGAAAGGCTGTGGATATTGTCTGCCCAGACTAGTAAAACCTTTGATGCCATTTCCCACAGCTTTCTCCTGGGGAAACTGGCTGGGATAGGTGCACTGGGTTAAAAATGGTTTGGATGGTCAAGAGAGGGGTGGTAAGTGGAGTTACATCCAGCTGGAGGCCAGTCACTGATGGGGTTCCTCAGGGCTCACTACTGGGGCCAGTCCTGTTTAATGTCTATCAATGATCTGGATGAGGGGATCAGATGCACTCTCATTCAGTTCCCAGATGACACCAAGTTGGGCAGGAGTGCTGACCTGCTGGAGGGCAGGAAGGCTCTGCAGAGGGATCTGGACAGGCTGGACTGATGCTGAGGCCAGTGGTGTGAGGGTCAACAAGGCCAAGTGCTGGGTCCTGCCCTTAGATCACAACAACCCCTGCAGTGCTACAGGTTGGGGAAGAGTGGCTGCAAAGTGGCCAAGAACAAAAGGAGGTGGGGGTGCTGATCAACTGCAGCTGAACATGAGCCACAGTGTGACCAGGTGGTCAAGAGGGCCAGTGGCATCCTGGCCTATATCAGCAATGGAGTGGACAGCAGGACCAGGGCAGTGATCATCCACCTGCACTCAGCACTGGTTGAGGCCACACCTCAAATACGGTGTCTGTTTCTGTTTCTCGCCACAAGGGATGGGACTGGATGTGCTGGAGCATGTCCAGAGGAGGGCTGTGGAGCTGATGAAGGATCTGGAGCACAAGTGTGAAAGGAGCAGCTGAGGAAGCCGAGGGTGTTTAGTCCAGGGAGGACCTCGTGGCAACTGCAACTGCCTGAAAGGAGGCTGCAGCTAGGTGGGAGGTCAGTCTCTTCTCCCAAGTAACAAGTGGTAAGAAAGGAAAGGAAATGGCCTTAAGCTGTACCAGGGGAGGACTATATTGGATATTAGAAAAAAATTCTTCATGGAAAGGGTTGTCAAGCATTGGAACAAACTGCCCACGGAAGTGGTTGACCCACCATCCCTGAAAATATTTAATTTAAAAGATGTGGAGATGTGGAACTCAGGAACATGGTTTAGTGGTGGACTTGTGTGTCAGGTTAATGGCTGGACTTCTCAAAACTAAATGATTCTAGGATTTTAAGATACTAATCCCAGAAAAGGCTGTTGCCCTGGACAGTAATTTTCTAAAGGACAAGACAGGGTCATTTGAATCTTCTGTGTGAGAGTATGAAGAGAGATAGAACTTTAACTGAACAGGGACAGTCAATCACTATGAGATTTTTCTAAAAAGACCATTTACATCCCAGTTTAGTAGCTTCCTATGCCTGAAGAGTAGGATCATGCTGATCCTGCTGAATCATTATTGCATTTTTAAACACTTGTTAACAAAAGAAATCTTCAACAGCACACACCATCTGTCTTTTGAACTCCTGAAATGCTAAAAAGTGTTATAAACAGAGAATGTCAATGAATGCATTCATCAAGGTAAATGCTGGTAATTTATCTTGCCAATATGTTTAAAAAGTGTTCTCCAACCAGTCTCCCCAATATTTTGAAAGATAACACTGAATAGATCAGCATCTCTGGAAGTACTAATTCAAGATTATGACACACCAACCCAGAAATGATACTATCACACTGCTATTGACTGTCTTCCTCTGCCCCAAAATTAATGTCTAAAAACTTTGACTAGCATGGAAAAAGTACTAACATTCTTCCAATAAAAAAATTAAGGAGGCAGGGAGAATTTGGGAAACCATCAGGTAAAGTTAAAATAAATCACAATTCCCTTCACAAAGTGAAGTTCAGATTTCCCAACAGACACTGTAGATTCTAGAAGTTACCTTAAGTTTCACAAAAGATTAGATCATTTAAAAAAATAAATTATATTGAGAGCTAATAGAATAAGAAAATACTAATTCTGATTTGGTCAATTCCTAAGTAACAGAAATCTGGATGGTGGGAAATTATTTTGGGAAAAAGCAATTACATGCTTATCTTGCTGTTTCTTTCCCTGCATGTCCATTTTTAGTAACAATATACCTGGCCATTTTTACGTTCCTAAATGTAGCAGTCCTGAATGAAAAGTAGTGTTGACACATGATACAATGACAGCTGGTAGGTCTGATAAGCAATCAGAGACTATGACTGAATTTGCAGATGCTCATTTCTAAGCCTGAACTCTTATTCTGAGACACAGAATTCAATTAAATGTCTGCTAAGAACCTGAGCAGAGGACCTAAGGCAGATCCAAGGAAAAGGAACAAAAAGCAAGCACAGGAGAACACAAGCACTGCCAGTTAGAATGAACCTACTCAATGTATTACTTTGTGCAGCAGTAGTAGAATTGGTGCACTGATCTGAATTTTTACCTCTATTCAAAACAAGCAAAAAGCTTGAAACAAAGATGAGAGAAAACCATATTTCCTTTTTTTCAGAAAAACCTTGTGTTTTTTTTATCTGCCAGCAGAAGTAAACATACTAAGTTTAAGAAATCAAGCTACATTACCGAATTGCCTGCAGCTGTTTTGAGTCAATGTATCCAGATTTTCTCTGGATCATATCATAACGCGTCAAAAGTGCTAAAAGCTTCTTACAAGCGTAATGTTTGGTCCAGTCCATCTTCTCTGAAGCAAATAGCTGTTTGTATAAAAAATATCCCAGACTTTAAAACTTTATCCTGTTAGATATCATGCTTAGATAGTCATGCAGTTGGGACACTGGGCTAAATACTTAAATACTAAATATTTAAATACTTAAAATATTAGCATTAAAAATGCTTTCATACATTAGTGTAATGCCCAACAACACCTCACTGCCAAGGGAGGGAACAGCCACCCCTACAGCACATTCATCAGCTGTCAGTGACAAGCCAAGGGAACAGCTGTGTGATGGTACCAGCAGGGATAAGACAGTTGTTAAACACTTTGTCAGATTCACATCAGCTCTACCAGGAGCTGTGAAAGTTACAGATTTCACATGTGAGACAATGAACATGTATTTTCATTAAAGCCACATTGTTTAACTGTGGTCTGCTCTAATACCCATAAATCTTACAGTGTCATCAAACCCAAAAAATGAAACATTGTAAGAGCTCTGATTTTGCCAATGAAAAACAAGTAAAAAGCCTTCCTAGAAAACAATGCTAATGTTTAATATTAACACCCTCAACCCTATCTAGCAATACTGGACAATGAAAAACAAAACAATGACAAATGAGCTTTCTCTTTCTTCCATTTTCTATCTGCCTACTTAGAGCAACTGATTTTTTCCAAAGTCTTCAATTTTAGGCTTTCAAATCAGTGATGTATATTAAGATGTAGTAGTAAGATTCTCGAATTCTTATTTCAAGTAAAATTATCAATGAAGATCACAATTATCACAGATGCCTTCCTTAATAATAAATAAAAGACTACTAAGCTGAATATTCAATATATTGCTATATACCTGAAAGGACAACAAATTTGGCCTTCGGCATTCCTTTATGTTGATCAATTTATTCTTGTTTACAAGAAACTCTTGGATAACCTTGACATAAAACATAAAAGAGACAGTTTAAGAGTGGGCAAAAAGCTGAAATTTAAACTAATTGATTAAAACAACTGATATGAAGTAGGCTTGTTTGTTACCTCAGAGAATGGAAAGCCCTCACAACTCTTGGCTTTTCTGCAGGTAAAAACAAATGTGTTAGGAACTTAGGACAAATGGAAAAAAATGGAGAATCTAAATGCTTACCCTGCATATGAATGCAGGAAAAAGCAGTTAAATTTTCAGGCCATTCCTACTTTCTGATACTGTCCTCCACTGCATTTTCTTGTTTCACTTGCTCCCACCGATGCCATGCACAAGGGCAGCAGTGTTTGGAGTCATTGGGTTTGCAGCATCTGACTGTTTCACAGAATTTACATCCATTGTGCTCATGTTCCCTGTAAGATCCTATAGCAAAAGACAAACAAAGTGAGAAGGAGTTCCCAAAATCTCCAAACCTATAAAGGCAATATTACAAATACAAAGCTCAGAACACGCATGAATGTGATGTGAATAGCAGCTGTAAGCAGATCTGAGTGCATTAGCATTAATGGATCTGTAGTAGTAGAAAAATACATTCAGGCTTCCATTTTTCTGAAGACTCTTTCCCTCAACAGTTTCAGTTCTTAAGCTGAAAACTTATTATCTAAAAACTACAGAAATAATGTGTGATAATCTGGAAAACACATATAAGTTATATATTTGAATCAGGCTTTTCCTTCACCAAATGATGGATTGCATTTTGAATGAGTTCACTGATCAAAGATGATACCAAAATCAGGGTCCTTGGATTAATTTCTTTTTGAGAAAACACTGCTGAAAACCTCATCAATGATGAGGTTCAGTCCTCTTGATGCAGGACCAATTCATGCAACTAAAGAAGCAGTTGCTGGGCAGTACTACTCTAGTAGAATATGCTGTCTTTACTGATCGTGTTAAAAAGGCAAATATCTGAGATCCCACAACAGCATTGTGATAACATCCCATCTGCTGTCAACTAGTTTCACATCTGAAGAAAATTAGTCCCAAGCCTTAAAAGTCTTTATATAAGGGTACATGTACACAATATTGAAAATGCGAAGATGGAAGCTGAGAAGTGTTTTTAATGCTAGTAGAAAAAAACCCATAACCCAATAAAAGTACAGTTCAGCTGTTCCCTTACAGTTCACACTAACCTGGATGATGGCACTCTGAACAGTGAGTTACCCTTTTAACAACCAAAGGTGGATTATCATCATACTGAAATGGTTCCTTCCACTGCTCAAATCTGAAGGGTAATGTTAAAATGATCAAGAAATATTTTTAGCTTTCACACTTAAACCACTGAAAAATAATCTCTTTATATTTCTCAAGCATTTATCCAAGAAACAGTTTTTCAACTTATGAAACAGGGTTCTTTTACTGTACATCATGTTGGATTTCTAGCATTGACACACACATTATAATAACAAACATAGAAAGCACTTGGTATCTCAAATCCTAATTCACAACCCAATTAAAAATCAGCAAGTCTCATCTGTCCCTACAACTTTCACTCCAATGTATCAGCTTATACCTGCTAGCTTAAGAGCTAGGAACAAGCTAAATGTTTAAAACGAGTAAGAGACTTGCCTAGCAAAACACCCAATTCCTTTAGCAAACACAAGGTAAGGAATGTGCTAATATCCTCCCTAAATTAAAGTATTAAAAATACTGTCTTGGAGCTGAAGTACATACTATTAAGTCTTTGAATAAAAAAAACACTTAAGTAAATTTCCATTTTACCTTTGCAGTAAGTTTTGACCTCGCAGAGTCTCAATTAACTTTAAAGCTTGTTCCTTCCCAACTCCTGGAACCCCCTATAGAGTAACATGAAATATTATTTAATTACAAACAAAATTCATATTCTCACAAAAAACCATCTTTATTGCATAGCGTAGAAAATGACAAAAAGTGATTTCAGATGTTGAGAATAAATAGAGAAAAATACTTTTGACCAAGCTTAAAGGCAGAGAAGGTGACAGATTACAGCTGTAATGCCAGTGTAACACACAAGCTGTTCTTATGCTAAACAGCACCTCTGCTACAACAAGGCAAAGAAAGAAGTAGAAAGCAATAATAAACTAAAAGAAGTTCAGAATAGAGAAATTACAATGAAGTAGTGAAACACTGGCACAGGTTGTCCAGAGAGATGGCAGATGCCCAATTCTAGAAATATTCGAGCTCAGGTTGGAATGGGGATCTGAGTGACCTGGTTTAATTGAAGATATCCCCCACTGCAGCGGGGCTGGACTAAGTGAACTTCAGAGGTCCTTTCTGACTCAAACTATTGTATCAGTCTATGACTTAAAACACACATATCACTTTCCAGTTCTTTGCATCTTCACCCTATTTTGCCAAGATTCAATATACCTAGTTATAAAGATTGTACTGAATGTACTTTCTACAGCATCATTACAAATAAATCTATATTTATTCAGCTGTAATGGAAAACTGAATACATACAACCATCTCAAATAAATTTACACTTCAAACCAAGTCCTCATTAGACTATAGTCAGACATTCAAGTAAAGTCAGATACTCAGCTTCTCAAAGGAAAGCATTATTTTGATGTATTTCAACAATTCAAGTGCAATTAGAGCATGCTATTCTCATTTACCTGTTCTGCCAATCTCCATTCCCAATGCACTCCTGTAA
Source organism: Cyanistes caeruleus (assembly GCF_971803275.1). Lineage (NCBI taxonomy): Eukaryota > Metazoa > Chordata > Aves > Passeriformes > Paridae > Cyanistes > Cyanistes caeruleus. Next base: position 11,417,066 of record NC_141702.1, read on the forward strand.
TTCAGCTTTCTTTACAAGTTTCTGTCCTCATCTGCTTTGCTGAGCTGCAAGAACTCAAAGGACCTGACATCACATAATTGTGAACCTGGCATTCCATGATGGTACAATAACCACTGATTATCCACTGTTTTTTTTTACTCCCTCTCTTTACACAATAGTAACAAACTATTTAAAGATTCCTATAATAGAAGCAAAATTGAAAAAAAACAACAAAAAACAACCCAAAACAAAAATAATTAAAGGTTTGTTTCTTCCAGCAGTATCAGTTGTTTAAAGGACAGTTTTATCAAATTGGGACACAATTGTTTAAGAAAAACTAGATATCAACTTCAAGCCTGAATGGGAGTAATCACTGCCTGAAGTCACATCATGAACAGTATGGAAAACAAGTTTCATCCTACTTCTTTTCCCTCTCAAATAGCCATTACAACAGCTTCTGTTCAAAGTCTCAAAAAAAGAAGTCAAGAATTATAGTAAAGAAAAAAAGAAAAAAGTGAAGTAGTAGTGAGTGAGATTCCTCTCAATAGTTAGGTAATCACTTCTAATTCATCGTAAATTATATATTTATAAACAATGGAACAGGAATACATCCAAACTACATCCAGAACTGCCTTTACTAATAACTACAGCTCAAAACCATCACTACTAAGTCTTTCAAAGAGCACAGACAAAGCCATTTTTATTCATTTTCCGTAGATCCTCTGCCAGGGATGCACTTGTACATGACTTGTTACAAAGCATCCTCATAAACAATGGAGTTCTCACACCTTGGCTCAATGTAAACGGCATCTAAACTTTTGCCTTCACCTCCATTATAGAAAAGGTTTGGAACAACACAAAACAGTCTTAGAAAGACTGATGATCATGAACCATTTTGAATATAAAATAATTATATTCCTTACCTTTGGAAGATAATCACAGCCCAGAAGAACTGCTAGCCCAATCAAAGACTCTCTGTCACAACCGAGTTTCTCTTTAATAGAGGACATTGTGTAACTGTCAAGATGTGGATCCTGTAAGAGAAATTTATTGCATATTATTTCTGTTCCATCTGTTACAGGGAAGGAACTGCCCTGAGTCACTTGAGTTGGGATTGCTTACTCACCCCTATTCACCCTCACCTGCAGGAAAGGCGTATACCCCATAAGATGGAGTCTAATGGAAAAAAAATAAACTGCAATTTATCAAAGGGAAGTGCTGGATTCTGCACCTGGCACGGAGTAACCCTGGCTGTGTGCACAGACTGGGGAATGAGAGGCTGGAGAGCAGCACCACAGAAAGGGACCTGGGGGTCCTTGGGGCTGATGGCAAGTTAAACAGGAGCCAGCAGTGCCCTGGCAGCCAGGAGGATCAACCCAGCCCTGGGGGCATCAGCCCCAGCATCACCAGTCGGGCAAGGGTGATTGTCCTGCTCTGCTCTGAGCTGGGGCAGCCTCACCTCCTGTGCTGAGGCAGTTTTAGGTGCCACAATATTTAAAATACATTAAGCCATTAGAGAGCATCCAAAGGAGGCAAAAAAAGATGGTGAAGGGCCTTGAGGGGAAGCCATATGAGGAGTGGCTGATGTCACTTGCTCTGTTCAGCCCAGAGGAGACTGGAGACCAGTGACAGGACTCAAAGAAGCAGCATGAAGCTGTGCCAGGGTAGGTTTGGGTTGAGTATCAGGAAAAAGTTTTTCACCCAAAGATGGTTGGGCACTGGAATAGGCTCCCCAGGAAAGTGGTCACAGCACCAAGATAGACCTGACAGAGCTCAAAAAGTGTTTGGACAAGGCTCTCAGGCACATGGTACAACCCTTGAGGTCTCCTATGCAGGGGCAAGAGTCGGACTCAATGATCCTGATGTGTCCCTTCCAACTCAGTATATTCTAAGATTCTAGGTGGTTTTTTTGTTTACTACCTGTAGAAAAAAGTGTGGCAAAACTAACATTATCAAATCCTAGTGGCTGTGCAAGTCATTTCAGGAAGTGAAGTTTTTAAAATGCATGTAAACAATTCAACATACTACTTCAGTAAAATAACAGAAAAAGAATTAAAACGTTACCTAACATATTAGTCATAAGCTAAAGGAATATTTGAAAGGTAAAGGGACTCAAATACAAAATGGAATCAAGATTAACATGAATTAAAACATAGGCTACTGCCCTCTTCCTCAGTCACAACAAAAAAATACCCCCACAAGGCAACAAATCAAAGTGATCCATTTTGCCAGAACAAATACCCCTGACAGACACACACTCACAAATGATTTTTTATGCTGACCTATCTAAGTAACTAAATACACCTGAAAGATTGAGCTTGCCTTCGTTGTTGGTGATAAATGATAAGGAAGCCGAATGAAAGAACCAGGTCAAGGAAGAACCCAAACATGGTGTCATCAAAGCAAATAACCTTCCATCAACCCTAATTATTTTTTTAAGAGTTAATTATTTGTAGTGCACTTCTTTTGTTCTACTGATTTCCTCATATCTCTGAAGTATTTTCTCAAAAAGTCTTTCAGATGAACATTATAAATTACAGAAATTTGGGGTAGCCTTACACCAGTTCTGGGATATTGTATTCTTAACAAATGAACACTTCAGTTTAAGGCCATAAATTATTTGGTTTTTTGAATGATCACAAAAATTGATTATGATAAAAATGTACAATCTACCCTATTCATATTCATTTGGGACAAACAGCATTACTTGCAAGTATATTCATAATAAAATGAACCTGCAAGATGCAAGTATGTGAACACTTATTAGACCCAGGAGGATGAACATTCTCATATGACCTAAGGGTAAAACTTATAGGAAGTAATTACTTCACTCAGTTCCTCCACTATAAAGAAGGAAATGGGGAAAAAAATTTGCTATTTAGCTTTATATAAGACACCACAGGGTGCCACAAACACAGGCAATACTACCCTGTTCTCAGTAGTTTTCCTCTCACAGCTAATACAAGAATTACCAGTGAATTAAATAAAATGTTCCTGTCCTAAATGTACTATTTTTAACAAACCAAACTACTATAAGTAAAGTTTAACAACATATAAGTATTTTCTCAAGTCCCTCGTTTCTATTCACATTTCTGTAGAGTCCATAGAAAGGGTGGGAACAGGGTGAGGTACATCACCTTAGCATTCATGGCAAAGTTCCTATAAACTGTTTGAGCTCCATATAAGAAAACATCTCCATCGTTGGTAATGCAGCCATCAACAAGTCCTTTTGCATTTAGGTAGGCACACATTGCCTCTGCTTCTCCAGCTGCTTGAACCCAAGGGACACCTAAACACTCCAGCAGTTCAAGACACTAACAGAACAACACAAAAGGAAAGAGGTTGAATGCAGAGCTATTAAATTCACTTATCAGCATGCATTTTCTCAGACACAAGTGCATATAAAAACCGCTACTGCCTATACAACACTACATCAATGAAAGCACTATGTTAGCAAAAAATGATTTCCTCTAAGTAAATATCCACAAAGAGCTAAGTAACAATTGCAGGTGAACACAGCATGATTAATGGCCACTCCTTCCCAAAAATTTTTACACTTTAAATAGATATTTAGGATGTTTTCAGAAGAGTAGTATCAAAGGAGTATTTATCTTTGTGAAGCAATGCTGTTCACTCAAGCAGTAATGCTGAGCCAGAACAGACATCTTACTAACAGACAATGCTAAACTCCCCAAGAATATCAAGCAGAAAAATACAATGCTGTCATCCTAGTAAGTCTGGACCACTGTACAAGACACACCAATATATACTTACAAATTTCAGAGAAAATATTTTATTTTGGAATTTAAAAATAATACATGAATTGGTATGTACAGGCTGGTGAAGCCCCGAGTGACCATAAATTCTACTTCATAAAATTTTGAATAGACAAAAGTGGTTAATGGTGGTGAAAGGATACAAAGAAGTATGGATACTAACACTATAAAAGTCCAGCAAAGTTAAATTTTGCAATAAGCACACAATTACAGTTGTAACAGCACAACATGCCCAGGAACATATCAATGAGAGAATTATTCTGACACTGTTTCTCTTCTGTAACAGATGCTCTAAGGCCTGACTTCAAAAGTGCACATTCCTTCAAACCTCAAAACACTGCTTACATTTGTTGTGTATAAAGCTGAGAGAGACTGAAATGTTAGGGGTTAATGACTGAAAGAATTGGCCATTTGAAAAAGCAGCAGGTGCTTTGCTGAGACCAGCTTTGCGCCCCTAGCCAAAGAGGAGGAGAATTTTTGGGTGTGTGTTGGTGAAAACTCTGATCCAGTATGACATGGGGTGCACACCCACCATGGATGACCACAACCAACCAGCCTTTGTTTAGCAGCAAGCTAGTTTTTGAGCTGGGTGAAGCCGACAATAAATAGATCCTGTGAGGCGAATAATGCTTTTTATCTTGCCAATTTCCTCCTTTACACAACTGACTCAGGTGTAAAAGATGCATACACCAGTCACTCAGTGTCATTCCACCCTAAATCCACCCCAAAGGTATCTATTAACAAGAACCTTAGTTACCTGGCCTTCGGGGGTGGCTTGTAGCAAAAGCTAGCAATTATTTCAAGTTCCTTTATTTAATTTGGTTAAGATTTCTTTCTATCACATTAAAAATACTTTAACACTCAATAACTCACCTCTTTTAACATGGCTTTAAATAAAGATCTCCCTGTTCTCACAGCTCCAGATTTCTTCGAAGGCCCATAGCGCATCTCATTCCTCTTGCTCATGGTGTCTGCTTTCAACCTGGGGGCCTCTCCTTCCATGACAAACACTAGCTTAATTCCCATTGATGTAAAGAAAGAGAACCGAAAAAATAGGTTTCTGCAATAAAGCAAAGTGTTCTATAAGCTGAAGTATTTGTGAAGACTGATTTCTTCAGACATTTTCCTTTTTTCCCTTATATTTTCCCAATCTCAGCACTGGAAAAATCCTGCCATTGTCTTTACCTCTAATGATTCTCTCGCCTCCAAGCTAAACAAACCTCTGATCTATATTTCTGTCTTTGGCTGAAATTGTCGTACTATGAAATTGTATCAGCTTTACAAAATTCCCAAGAAAGTACCGTATAAGGACAGGAAAGATCTTTTTTGGTTGTAAAGATGTAAACAAACTTAAAGGGCTTAATATAAATACATTCAAGATCCAAAATCTGCCTCCAAACACATATTTACATTGATTCATTTATATCAAATATTAACCCCAAATCCATCAATACAGGTACACCCAAAGTAACGGAATGGTGTGGTACTGGACAGACTTACAGATACCATTACCATGCCAATTCATTTCTTATGCAAACCAATACCACTGAGGGGTGGAATACTACAAATATTTGGACTACATCAGTAAAATTAACAGCAGTCATATCAAACAGCATATGCTTTTACCAGTGGTTCCAATATGAATCTTTCAAAAGGAGTAGATCAAACACATATATCTCTTTGACTGACATGGAGAGACCATTACACTAGATTTAATTTTGTACAGTTACTACCGGCAAAAAACAGTAAGATGATCTTTTGAGGTTAGTTCTATTTTCACAAATGCTGCAAAAATTCAATCCATACAATAAGTTACTCGAAAATACAAACTCTCAAAAAAATTTTAATTTTCAGCTGTCTGAAAGCATTTTTTTTGTAGAAATCTGTTCAACCCTTTGTCTTGCTTCGGAGATCTGGACTGATGCTTCTATTCCACCCCACAAAGGACATCCTACCAGACTGATGTAATGACTTTGGTCATGCTGCCATGTTTTATAGTTAATTATCCATTTGGGTTTATAAGTATAAAACATTTTAAGACATTATTCTCAGGAAATGCTGAGATTTTGTAGTATGCTAGTATTTTATATAATGCTGAATTTAACAGAAGTCACAGGAGTGTATAACACCATTTAGTAACTCAGTATTCTGTATTGATAACCAATAACAAGCATTGATTAAAATTTGTGTATATTTTCATTTTGCTTTGAAATTATAGATGCTTAGACATGCTCATTCTTTAGCTAAGTAATTTAAATAAAAAATATATACATATTCTTCAAGTTTGTTCAAATGCTTGAAGAATGATTTAAACATAATTAATTCAACTTGGGGGTCTACTTAGAATTAACTTCAAACCCTTTATATAGGTAGCATAAGTGATAATTGTATCAAAACACCCGTCATATGAATTTCAGAGCTACTCTTAGAGGTCTATTGAATAAGTAACATTTAAATTATACAGCTCCAAGACTTTTGGCTCAAATAATTTATATGGATACCATACCTGAGATGTGGTTTGGTAACTACTCCAACCATTTTTTTAACGGTCTGTGCTTCACAAACCCACAAACTTAAATCAACAGCAAGTGTTTTCCCTCTGAGACTACTGAGGTTGACAGGTTGTCTCACAGGCTCAAGAATTTGCCATAGATGAGTCACTCCCATTGTTTTAGTTTCCCTGCTGTCAGAAGGTAGATTTTAACTGTGAAGACCAAACAAAATAAAACAGTTTCAGAATATGACATGAAGTATTATGACTGAGAGCTTCAGAAAATAAATATATTTGCCATTATCAGTTCTACTTTTAAGAGCTAAGAGTACTTGCAACCAAGTCTTTTAAATGTAGTGATTTCAGTTCACTTTGGCTTATTACCAAATACTTTCTTTGGACTGAACAGTTGCATTACTAATAAACTAAACAAAAACAAATACAGTTGAGGAAAAAAAAACCCAGTGAAAAAATATTAATTTCCAAGTCTAACGTATGCCATACATAAACACAATCCAAGTTTTATTAAAAAAAAAATGCACAGGATTCTTAAGGCAATTATTTCCTGATTTGAGGTAGGATTCACACTAAAATTTTCTGTTCAAATAGAAGTAGCTTAAAGCTATTTGAGGAAAATTTACAATGACAACAGAATTTAAACTTCCCTTGCATTCCAAGGTGATACAAGAAGGGTCAAGCACAGAAATTCTGTCTTGGGAAATTCGAGTTGGAGTTCAGGAAAAAAAAATGATGATATTGCTCCAGTGGTTGCTCACAGGTTGCAGACATTCTTAACATCCAGCTGGCATACTCTCCTACTGCTTTAATCCAGTGCTGGTGGGAAACACTCTAAGCAGGGAAGCAGCAGTAATTGACACTGAAATTTGGGAAGGGAAATCCAATGTACTACTAAGATGAAGGCATTACTTTATTCTGGCCCTGGATGCCTGGGGAATAGCTCTGCCCGATGTACACACGCGGCTCAAGATGGGGCACCTCCTTCTGGGCTAGGGATAGTCACGTTCATTCGAACATTGTTACCTTTCTGAACAACTTGTTACTTAAGGCAGGCACAGAATTTAGGTCTCTAATCCATTTCTTTAACTCTTACAATCACTCAACCTCATTTTAGTTGTATGCATACAGAGTATTGCTTTTGTTGTTCTCTGTCAAGCACATAAAATTAGTTAAAAATACAAATTAAGCATACAACTACACAGTACAATTTCTTGAAGTCCAGGATTATCAGTTTCTCTAATGCACAGGGGTAGTATCCAAACCTTCCCAAAAGACAAGCACAATAATTCAGCTTCAGTGGGAGATGTCCTTTTGGTGTTATCATTTGGTTTCTGCTACTCTGCATCAACAAAATTTCTTAAAAAAAACTGTGTTAAGTCAGTTTCTAAATATTGTTATGGAGTGTCACATGGCTCTTAACTAATGGGAAAGACAAGTACACTACAAACACCCTACATTTGGTTAATTACAAATAACAAAAAGGTATAAAAATTGAAAACTAAAATAAAAAAAGCCAACTTTTTCATTGTGATAAAGTACAGCTATTTGAGGACATAAGTTTTTCATGTCCCTTTGAATATATATCTAAGAGTGAGTTATGAAAGCCTGCAAGGCCTACCAGTCTTTGCCTTTTTTTGATTGTACTTCATAAAACATTTAAATTTGAATTCAGTGTACAAATAGCTCAACTACTCTTATGACAAATGATCTATCTACTAGGATTAAAGAGCTTCGTTTATCACAAGCCTCCAGCCCTAGAGAGACGGCAACTTTCAAAGAACCAAGACTGAACTTGATTTCTTTTCATATACTTAGAAATCACTGAAGAAAATCAACAGTAAACATAACCACCCCCCTACAAAACCTTCTCAATGTCTTTTTAGGCCGGAATATGCTAAACCTATGAAGCTCTTATGTCTTATATAGTGCTTTAAGACTACATTCTGCTCTACTAAGTTTTTTTACACTGCCAGAAACGCCAGTCACTTAAAAGTAACTACAGAAAGCATTTAACGCAGAAATTCAATTTATACAGAGATACGTTCACACATTACCAAGGTAACTTGCAAAGACGGCTAAGCGTATATTTTATGTCTCACCCAGAGGACTTTAAAAAGGAGGAAAAACACGGCGGAGGAAACACGAAGGCCCAGATGTTTTTAACAACTCTCCCCCTCTCTGCGTAACCCCAGCACAGCTTTGCCAATAAACCTGCGCACCGGGAGGACTGCAGCGGCACGCTCCAGCACTTGCAGATTGCTCCTCATGTGCTAAGGATTTATCCCGCTGGATGAACACACTCCCGAGCTGGTGCCGGCGAGAGAAGCGCCCGGACGCGCGGGCTCCCCTCACGCAGCGTTTGAAACTCCCGCCCCGCTGCGCCCGCGCTCCCCGCGCCCACAGGAACAGGCGTGCCCGAGCTCCCCTGGCTGCTCAGCCTCGGCTCGGCAGCGGGTCCGCCTCGGCTCGAAAACAGGTCCGCCTCGGCGGGGACCAACGGGAACGCACAGCCCCGTGAGAGCCCCGCCGGGCCCGGTCTGACCGGCTCCAGAGCAGCGAGCGCTCCTCCCCGCCCCCCCCACCCGAAAATGGCGCGCGCACGGAAACGGGCCCCGCGGGACGCGGAGAGCGCAGGCGCCGCACTCGCGGCCGCGGCTCTTCCGCCCGTTCCGGCCCGTCCCGCCCCGTCCGCCCCGCCGAGCGGGGATCGGGAGCTGTCCCAGGTAACGGGGCGCGGAGCAGCGAGGGGCGAAGGGAGGGGAGAGGTGGGACGGGTGACCCGTGCCGGGCGAAGAACCTGGCGGGCGTTGTCCCTGCGCGCCCCGCTCTCTGGACGGCTGGGAGGAGGGAGGGGAGGGCGGCCTGGCGGCCGCAAGGCGGAGCAACGGCTGCCGCCCGCTCCTCCCGCTGCTCCCGCTGGCCCCGGCGCCGCGGTTGCTGTCGCAGGTGGCTCTGCGGGGCCAGTTAGCGGTCGGAGCTGGCCTTTGTCACCCGCTGCCCAGCGTGGACGCCCCGCCGGGTGGGAGCGCTTCCTCCGGTGCCCACCTCTGCCGGCGGAGAGCAGGAGCGGCGGCCGCCCGGCCGTTCCAGCCGCTAAGAGACCCGTGTCTCTTTCCAGGGGGTGGGGGATCCTTCCAGGTCGTGCGGTGTTGGGAAAAGTAACTGGTAATCGTGGACTTGAGGGGTTTTCTGCCCCTCTTTCGTTTTCGCTGTCCGTAGAAGAGGCAGAGCTGCCCTCTGTGCCGCAGTGCAGTTCTGTGCTCCTCAGTACAAGAGAGAGATGGATGTCCGGTGGAGGGTTGTGAAAGATGATTAAGGCACTGAAACATCTCTTTTATGAAGAGAAGGCTGGGGGAGTTGGGCCTGTTCAACTTCGAGAAAAGACTGCTGAGAGGGGACCTCAATCTGTATAAGTGTCTAAATGGAGGGTGTCAAGAGGATGGACCAGGCGATGGTGCCGAGCAATGAGACTAGAGGGAACGGGCAGAAACTGATGTAAAGGAAGCTCCACCCGAACATGAGGAGGAATATCTCTACTGTGCAGGTGAACGAACTGGAACTGATTGACCAGAGAGGCTGTGGAGTCTCCCTAACTGGAGATACTCAAAAACTGCCTGGACACAATCCTGTGATGTGTGCTCTGGGATGACCCTGCTTGAGCAGGGAGGTTGGACCAGATGACCCACTATGTTCCCTTCCAGCCTTATCCATTCTGTGATTCTGTGGGTCAGGCAGTGCTTCTCCAGTGTTTAGATGGGATGGTGGAGGCTTCTTATGCACTGGCTGCAAATATATTAGGAAAGGAGTCGTGAATGTTGGACATGTAGTCCAATATGGAATGTCTGTCTCAGTACCAAAAATGTAGAGCACCCCACTGCTGTGTCTGAGGCTGGGATTCTGACTTCAGCCCTCTGAAATACCTCCCTTTATGTACAACAGATAGTGTTGTACTTCCTTCATAGTTATTAACTGCCAGTGTTAATTTGTAATTTTACTGCTATTTTTGTGACTGTTAAATGTAGTGTGCTATACATCACCTAAAGACCTCAGGTATTCTCTTCTTCCCTTTGCTTCTTTCTATATCTTGTGTTCATCCTGCCACAGGTCTACTCTGATGTCTTTGCTTTATCTCTGTTTTGCCAGCTGGGTGAAAGGCAGGGTTATAGCTGGGCTAGGTCCAAAGTTTTTGAAGTGGATGTCCCAAAAGACTGATGGGACACCTTCCTACCTTATGTGGATACCAGGCCAGCAAGGGCTCCTAGAAAGCCAGTGATGTGTGTTTGGTAACAGCAGGTTGCCTGTGTCAGCTCTGGATGAGCCAAGCTGTGACCAGCCAGGTAGGGAAAAGGAAACAGTTGTGGAGCTCCACTATGGTGAATGCTGTGGAAAGATAGGCCACTGATTAAGCTGGACATGGGTGAACATCAGTGGATGCAGCCTCTGCCTTCCTATCCTTTGATGTGTACAGGGTAAGTACTTTCCTACTATAACATGTAGCAGTCCTTATCATTTTATACAGGACGTTTGGGGCTTGCATTCTTCTTTTGTGCTCTCATTATATGCATAACAACTGCTTGTTGTAATTTGTAGTGCTCCTTTGGTTGTTTCTGTAATTGAATCTGTCTTGCCTTGTTTTGCTCCCAATTTTAAGTCCAGTTGTTATTTCTAATTGTGTGCTTTTAAGTTCCATGATAGTGAAGTTTATTTTCTTTATTAAATCAGTACTCATGATTTCTGAATGACTGTTGGATTCTTGTTGGAATTATTAACTTGACTTTGTCATCACATGTTTCTATTAACACAGTCTGACTTTATCTCACAATATACAAAAGTATATTTTATATTTTAGTTTTTAAATATGATGCCTCATCCATTAAAAAAATCCTTCTGTTAATATTTGTCAGTAATGTCCATTGTTGCCTTCTCAGTAGTCTGTTACATATATTAAAATGTTAAAATGTACTGATGTATGTTTTTGCCAGTTCGTTTCCAGTATAGTATTGCATACTTTAATAACATTCAGATAGGCTGGATCAGCTGCTTTGCCTTTGCCTTTATAGTTATTCCTGAACTGTTGTTAAAGTTAGTGCTGAGACTGAAAACAATGTTTTTTTTCAATTAAAAACTTAATGTAGAAGATTAGAGGTGCCTTGGTGCAAGAGTTTCAGGAGCAATTATAAAAATAACTTTTCTTGTCAAAAATATCAAGATGACATGAAGATAAAATTTAAATATATGTCATGTTCTGTGTATTTATTTTTTAATATGTTGATTATTTCTTCCTGTGCCTTTTAAAATTTTGTTTCTTGTAAAATCTTGTTAGTGGGTTCCTTGTGGTTGCGGTCAGCTTCTCAGTCCTTTCAGCTTTTCGTACTCAGGGAAGGTTCTGCATCCACTGATACTTGTGATTTCTGAGGCTACTTAATACAGCTTGCTTGTAGTTCCAGTTAAGTTTTTTTTGCAGTACTAGCTCTTCAGCAGTTTTGAGGTGCAAACTGTTTTGCCTTTCTCATAGTTAGATTACATGAGATTATTTTGTTCTGTTTTCTGCTCTTATACTCTCTTTTCCTTAAGTGTTCAAATAGTATAGCAATGAAGCTCATAGCCCTCATCTTTAGTTTGGATGTTATTAATTACAATGTTTAAAGCTTATGTGTCTCCTTCTTTTTAGAGGAAGATTTTAATGGAACAGCAGATTCAATGAATACTTGTCTTCATATTTGGGTGATGGATACCAAGAGCTTGTATGACTGTTTCCTGGTCTGAGTAATTTGGGCATGAAGGCATGTTTTTGTAGTAAACCAAGAGTAGCATAGCAAAAGGTAAGCTGAATCACGAAGTGGATTTGCTCCTTGTTTTCCTTGTGTGTGGTATTAAACTACATAGCATAAAGTGGGTATGACAGTTTTGCTGTAAATACTTCATGGGCATCATCATGGTAATAACAATATTAATAATAATAATAATCATCATCATCAGTAATAAGTATCATCATCCTTCTCCTCTTCTGCCTCTAATATTTGATAAAGAAATCCCTACCATACAAAATTATTGCAAGAGTGTCAAATGGGAAGTTTATTGCATTTCTGTATTGGCTTTGAATTGTATTCATTCTTCGTAATGGAAAGGGATGAATACTGTTTTTTCTTTATCTTTTAGATACTGTGTCATAGAAAATTAATGAGAGGATCATAAGACACTATATTTTATAAAGCAGCCAACAAATATATAGACTAGAAATAAGATATTCTTTGTAATGATGTAGGAAATTTTGGTGTCTCTTGTGTCTCTTATAATAAATGCTGTTCTCTGTGATGCTTGGTAGTATAAGCTGTCTGACATCCCATCAGTTGAATTCAGGGAATGGTTTTGGCCAAGCATGAGGCTGACACAAGGAAACTGCTCAGAGAAGATGCCTTTTTCCACAGTGACCCAAGCATACAGATCTGCATGGTGAAGGCATTAGGGAGCTCACCTAACTTACATTAAAAGGAAGAAATTTTTTCTTGTGTTACTTTTTAGTAGAATCAGAGACTTGAGGTGATTTATTGTTTTGTTGTGTAAAGAACTGCTTGGACTCAGGGGGATGAGACAGAATGAGAAGAGGGAAGAAAGACTGCTCCTCTCCATTGCAGCCAGAGTTCTTGTGTCTAAAGTTGTACTTCATCAGTCTTCATTTCACTGAGTTCTCTGTAGTTTCTCCAAGTGACTAATCTTAAAACATTTACAGAGAGAATGTAGAGCAAGACCCACTGAGAAGCTCTGTGAGGCCTGAGGGCTTTGACAAGGCAGCCCCTGGGGTCCTGAGGCTGTTTGCTGCACAGCTGGACCCACTGTGCTGACCCACCCAGCTTTCTCACACACAGTGTCACCTCCCTCCAGGAGATCATGTTAGGAACTGTTAGGCTGACCTGTATGACTTCTGTCCTGGATCATCCTATCTGTCCTAAGGGACAAGGAAGTGCTTGCTTGTTGTCATCACCTGTGTTCATGACTGGGAGTCTTCTGGCCTCCAAGCCCCCAGTGTGTTTAGACTTGTGTTACCAGCTTTGGGCATGCTATGTCTCTAATGCTGGTCACTCTTTCCTGTGCCCCACACATTTTAAAGAAATAATATTTTTATAATTTATTGTTATAAATAAGGAGCCTGTTTTTAGGCCATATGTCATGCAGTGATCTTTCTATAGGAGTGAATGTTAAGTATAGTTATTATATGCCTCTGAATTTTGCTTGAACTGATGATGTGCATTAAAGTTGGTTGTCATCTTTCTTAGAGGGGAGCTCTGGATTAAATTCATGCAAGCAAAGATGAGTAGGAGAACATAATCTGTTTCAGAAAAGTTTTGATGTTAGAAAACTGTGCAACTGATGTTAGTTTTAGCCTGTTTTAGATACTTACCAGTAGCTGACTTAACTACTGACAAATAAAAATATTGTGTATTGCATTTGTGTAAATAGCACCTTGGTTCTACTTAGGGCAAATATGTCAACTTCCATGTTTTGTGTAGGGCTTTGTGTCTGTAGGTATGAGGAATGTAATATGTGCTTTTGAGGGAATAAAAACCATGCCATAAGCTTATGATTACAGAAAATACAAGATTTTGATGTTTTATTAAAGCTTGTTAGTTTTGCAAGATTCGTTTCAGACCAGTCCCATTAGTGGTGGAAGTCTTTGTGTTACTTATTGAATTGTAGAGGAAACTCATACATGTGTCCTCTATATAGAGAGAATAGTTATCCTTTATTAGGAGAATTTTGTTTACTGTGATCATATTACAGTACCTTGTGTGTAAGAAACAGGAACAGTGCTATGAATTTAAATTTTCCTTTATTCTACTTTTATGTGTTCTGCATATTAATTTTCTTGGCTTTTGTCAACCACAAATAATTAATACACTGTTTTTACCCATGCAGCTGACTTTAATCAAACCTCTATTGATGCTGCTGATTATACTATGTTAGTTATGTACTTTTTACCACTAATCTTGAACTCCTTTGCTAACCAAAAACAATTCTAGCATGTATTCCAAAGTCTAATGTACCAAGGGAAACAGAATCAAGATTGATTTTATTTTTAATCAACACATTCAGCTTGATTAGAATAATGAAGCTGTGTTTCTTTTGTTTTGATGCAACTCTTTAATAGTAAGCATAGCCTTAAATTACTGAGATTTCAGTTCTGGGAAAGTATTTGTTGCAATGTTTGCCGTGATTTTAATATTTGTTTTACTAAAGTGAATAATTTGGTATGTCTGTGTTATCACCTGTGGGTATGTTGTCACCTACAAGACTGAAACCTATATTTCATTATTTTCATTTTCAGTACTCATGGGTAAGAGAAAGGAAGAAAGTGTTCCAAATCCTGGGTCCCAGAAAAGACAGAGAAAAGAATACACAGATGTACATACTGATGATGGTAGTGTCTCTTCACAGTCAGTAAGTAGTTCAAAATGTCATAGAGATGAAGATAGAAGAAAAGTTCTTATTGAAATAAATGTCTTGGATGTAAGCGTCAGTAGAACAAAGATAAAAGAAACTAGGGATACTGTCTGTGATGATGTGATGATGTCTTCTGCATAAGGTTATTCTTAGCTTCTTTCTTCTTGGTTATCTAGTTATAATAGTTGATCATAAAATAACAACATTCTGATTTAGTAGAAGGAATACTACTGCAGTTGTCAAGTAAATGAAGGAAATGGATTTTGACAGAACTATGGTATTTTTCATTTATAGTTGTAATAAAAGTAGACAAAATATTTGGAAAACTAATTATTTACTAAAAAAGTGCCAAATACTTATTTGTTTTGTATAGATGACACTTTCAGATGACTAAAAAAACCTAGTGTTTGAAATGCAAGTTCTCATAGAAAAGAAACTTGAAAACAGGAATATTATTTTTTTCTGCTTTTCTTTCAGTAGTTTAATTTTAGTTTGATAGAAGATTTTTAAATATTTTTGAGATTGCAAATACTGTCCTGTGTATTTAGACTGAACATTAGGAAACATTTCTTTACCAGTGGTAAGATACTGGATCAAACTTCTCTGGGAGGTTGAACCTGTATGGATGCCAGGTGTGCACCAAAACCACTCTGTCACTGCCCTCCTCTCCTAGGCACGGGATAGAAAATAAAACAAAAGGCTTTTCGTTGAGATAAGAGCAGAGAGAGATCATTCCCCAGTGGCCATCATGGGCAAAACAGCCTGGGGAAATTAACTGAGTTTATTTACAATCAAATCAGTATTTGAGAGATAATGAGAAACGAACCCAAATTTTAAGACGTTTCCTCCCTTTCTTGGCACATCTTTGCTCCAAATTTTCTTCTCCCTGCAACAGCACAGGGAATGGGGGCTGCGGTCAGTTCATTACATGTTGTCTCTGCCACTCCTTCCTCTTCAGAGGGAGGACTCACTCATTCTGTGCTCCAGTGTGGATCTGGGATTCCACAGGATGCAGTTCCTCAGGGACAGGTTGTTCCAGTGTGGGTCCCCCACAGGGTCCCAGGTGCTGCCAGCAAACCTGCTCTGGTGCACTCCTCTCTCCATAGGCTACAGGTCCTGCCAGGAGCCTGCTCCAGGGTGGACTTCCCATAGAGTCCCAGCCTCCTTTGGGAATCCACCTGATCCAGCGTAGGGCTCTCCGTGGGCTGCAGGTGGATCTCTGCTCTGATGCCTGGAGGACCTCATGCCCCTCCTCCACTGACCTTGGTGCTGCAGAGCTGCTCCTCTCACATATTCTCACTCCTCTCTTCTCTGGCTGCAGTTGCTGCAGTTGCAGTTTCCCTTTCCTGACTCTTAGCCTGGAGGCACTACTGCTGTTGCAGATGGGCTCAGGCTTGGCCAGCAGTGGGTCTGTCTTGGGGGTGGCTGGGGAATGGCAGTGGCTCTGTCAGACACGGGGAACTTCTGGCAGGTTCTTAGAGAAGCCATCCCTGTAGCTTCCTGCCCCTGCTACCAGAACACAAAGCCAGCGCAGCTGCCTAGAGAGATGGTTGTTGCCCCAAACTTGTCAGTATCTACAAGACATTTGGATAATGCCCTTAATAACATGTTTTAACTTGGTCAGCCAACTTTGTGGATCTAGTATCTTAATATTTTATGTTGTATTGATAATAAATTAGTAATAGGGAGAACTGAAAGTTACTATGTGTGAAGAATCACACATAGTGTGAAAATTTTATTTTACTATGTAACTGCACTATAGCAAACAGCTTTACACAGTGTCATGAAACTCTTCTGTTTCCTTGGGGCTTCTAACAGCTGATGTTTTATATCGTACTGTCATTTTAATTTTCACTGCGTTTAAAATTTATAAACTTAATCTCACTAAAATGCATACATAACTTGAGTTTTAATTGTTCATTCTTTAGCCTGATGGTGAAGTTGGCATAATTGAAAGTATCCAGCTGAAGAACTTCATGTGCCATTCAAATCTGGGGCCTTTTCAGTTTGGATCAAATCTCAATTTCGTTGTTGGAACCAATGGCAGTAAGTATTAATCACATAGTGTCTTTCTCAAAGACCACTTCTGTTAATAATGTAGAAGATGTGATTTTTATTTGAAAAAAGAATTGCTAGCCATCTTTCAGGCAAGGATAAGGATTCACTGTTGGATTCACTGAGGTACTACACAGGTCTATCCCAGTAGTTAAAGGCTGATGAAACAGGTCTATAACATTGGAGATTTTTGCAAAAGATAATGTGAATGTAAATATTTTAATAGCTAAATAATGCATATTTTTTTATTTGAACTAAATGTAGTTAGATGTTTATTATTACAAGCACAGTAATTGTCCAAGTGTCTGCAGTGCCCCTCACTGAGTTTGAAGGAGCCACAGTGATTGTAACGGGGGTTGAAGTTCTGCTGATGGTTGCATGATGCTAAACTAGATCTGAACCACATTCAGCAGCATCCTGCTTCCTGATGGTTTCAGCTTCCCAAGGACATGCCAGGTTTTTAAAAGCTGTTGCAGTTAGTCTGGAGGAGCAGGGGAGGTGCAGCTGTCTGGGCTGGCGCTCGGAGGAGGAAGGGTGCCAGGTGTAATTGAGAACAGTTGCGCTAGATGGCTCCCGCAGCCCAGGGGTGCTGCCGAGTGCACGGACCGGGAGCTCCACGGCCAGCAGTTCCCACATGTCATATCGTGTCATTTGTCATTGCATATCTTATCAGCCGGCATGACAGAGTACTTCAAAATGATAGCCTTAGCCCAGGCCCCGAAGGTGAGAAACAGCAAAGCAGGGAGTGCATGCTATGAGGAAGGTGTTACATAATGCAGCTCTGAGAACCAGCACGTTGACTCTGAGAGCAAATAAATCAGCATTGTGATCACACCTATTAAACTAATATCATGAATTCTTACAGCAGGTTTGTTTTAACATACTCTGATCAGTTATATCAACCCTTTGAGCCCCACATTGGGTGCTAGAAAGGACTGTTGTCATTTAATTCCTTTTGGCAACTAAATACCATGTGGCTACTCAGTCATTTTCCCACGTCCCCTAGTGGAATGGGAAGGAGAATTGGAAAAAGGTAAAACCTGTGGTTTAGGGTAAGACTTAATAATCAAAATAAAATATAATAATTATTGTAATGACAAGCAAGAAAAAAGAGAGGAATAAAACCCAAGAGAAACAAATTATGCATAATACAGTTTCTCACAACCAGTCCATCCCTGAGCAGCAATTGGTGGCTCCTGGACAGCATCCCTGAGTTTACACACTGGGCATGACATTCTATTGTATGGAATATCCCTTTGGCCAGCTCGGGTCAGTTCTCCTGGCCAGGCTCCCTCCTGCCTTCTTGTGCACCTCCTCACTGGCAGAGCATGAGACACCAAAGAGTCCTCGACTTTGCTACTTAGCAACAACCAAAACATGAGCATGTTATTAGCATTACTGTCATGCTGAACCCAAAACACAGCACTGTACAAGCTACTAGGTAGAAGGGGAACTCTGTTCCAGCTAACCTGGGATAGTATGGGGCACATAGAAACTATTACAGGAAAAGGAAGTGATACCTCTTTATATGAGCTCACTTCTTCTGAAGAAAGAATTTTAAAAAATACAAATTTTGAAAGAGAGTTTAAAAGCTTTGTAGACAGATAAATGGTAATGTGTGTTTGATTTCTTTTCTTGCATGCACATTTTCAGTATGCTTTTAAGAAAGGAGAGATTCCTTCCTTCTGACCTACAACATCTTGAATGCAAATTGCTAAATAGAAGTAACAGAAGTTTGGCTGAGCATATTGGGTTTTTTCAGGGAAAACCTTGAAAATGGCAGATACTTTACTAGTGTTGCTGTTGCTTTATATGTTCAATAAGGACAGACTTTGGTCTTCTAATGAATATGTAAGAAGTCAAAAAACTGTTAATATGAGTGGAGTAGAAGCTAAGTATCTTCTTTTTAAAGCAAGTTCAATGCTTCAATTACAGGTGGAAAAAGTTCAGTATTAACAGCACTAATTGTTGGACTTGGTGGAAAAGCCACTGCAACTAACAGAGGCTCCTCATTAAAAATGTTTATTCAAAAAGGAGAGATGTAAGTAAAACTTTAAAGTTGCATATGTAGCTTGGTGATTGTCATTGAGATGAGCTTATGAGTTTTCTGTTTATGCTAATTTTCTTCATCTTCTTATGGGATCCACCAGACTTCAATTAAAAGCATAACACTGATGAGACTATATTTAAACAACATCCTCCCCCCACAAAAAAACCGCAAACCCTGAAAACAAAAAACTTCAGAAGTTTTGCCACCAGTGTGCTGTTATTTCTGAATGTTGTAGTTTGAAACCAGCTGGAAATTAAACTCCAAACAGCTGGTCTCTTTCCCCTCCAGTGAGAGAGGGATAAAGGTAGACATTATGGGTTGAAATAAAAATGTGCTGAAAAAAGCCATCAACGAGATAAGGAAAACAAACACAAACAGCAACAATACTAATAACAACAGTGTGTAAAAGAGGGTGATTACAAACAAAAATGTTCACTGACTCAAGGCAGCTGTACCACAGCCCAAATCATGCATCTCCTTAGACAAAGAAGAAAATGGCAAATGGAAGTGTCTGTGCCCGTGTTGTGAAAAAAACAAAACCAATGGTGGACAAATTGTCCACACCCACATTCCCTCCCCAAGCCCAAGATGAGAAAAACAATGACACACCAACCCCACACTAGGACTGGAGCCACCCCACTGCTTCACTCGCTGTCCACTTTCCCTGGAATAAAGGAACAAAATGGTGGCAGTTCCACTTTCTGTTCTGCTCTTCCAGCTGAAGTTGTGCCCCCAGGGATGATGTGTGGGGCATAGAATTACACTCACATGGCTCTGGGCTCTGCCCCTCACAGTAATGGCAAGCAAATTTACTGTGCCTGAAGCTGGGACACTGAACTAGCTAACATGGTGATATGTTCTCTGTATTCCCTGTTCTCATATATTACTTCCATACTGTAATTGAATATCCTACAGAAAAATGGAGTTCACTGGTAAGTGAACTTACTAGTTATCAAGAGCAAGTTACCATTGTTTTTCAAGCAATGAGGTTAATTATTTTTCAGTTTTTCTGGTGAATGAATATACAATATAAAGACCTCAACTTACAGCTGGATATTTAAACATGCAAGAAGTGGATTCGTCTGCTGTGAGAGTGGGGATCATGTGTTTAGGGAAACCAGTAAAAAGATAGGAGGTGTAGGAGTTTATGTTTACGTGAAGCTGTTATTCAGGGTTCCAGCCTTTTCCTTTCAGAGGTGCTTAAGAGTAAAGTTGTTGTAGTACTTGTGTATTAACTTAATGTTTCAGCACTCACTTGAGAAACAGGAAATGGGAATTTGGAACTGAAATCAAATCTCATCTTTTCTAGAAGAATGCCTTAAGCATTCTGCTATAGATTACTTTGGTTAGGCTGCAGAAACCAGAAAACTCTTTTATACAGAAACCAGTTTGGAAAAAAGAGAACTACCAAACAGCAGCTTAATTCTGCAGTGTAAAGTGACAGCACTCAGACAAGAAGGGAAGATGGAAGAAATCTTCTCTCACGAATATTTGCTCATTATTTAGGTGAAGCATAGGGAGGTGCAAGCAGTCAGTGTATGACAGCAGTGTGTCTGACATGGTTATGGAGAAGAGGGCTGGAGTTTCTGGCAGTGTTTGATTCAATACCACTCACCTCAAGGCAGGGCAGTGGTGTTGGCACAAGGAAGCTGGGGCCAGAAGCAGAAGGATCACCAGCTTTTGCTTTTGCCAGGCTCAAGGGAGGTGGTGTGTAGGTTTCAGGGTCAGGCCAGCAGACTTTGCCCCTTTCTGCCAGTGGCAGTGTGTCTTGGTTTAGAGACAGATTTTGGAGAAATCACTCTGGAATCATTGTCTCCTCTAAAGAGAATGGCTTTAATAATCCCTTTTGCAAATGAGAAAATGAATACCAGTGGGTAAAAGTGAAAAAATGCTATTTATTAACTAATGAAGTGCCCACATGGCACAAAAAAATTGAATAAATGCTAGATATTGAACTTTGAGAACCTTACCCCACACACACACACTCCCCCCGCCATCATCAGCAGAACAAAACACCTCAAAATGCCAGGAGAAGAAATAAACAGGCTGGCAGTGTGACAAAGTGGGGACAAAGTAGCAGCTGGCCTTTGTCTCAGGGAAGAGGAAAACGTTCGAGCAGCAGCTTGGGCAAAACAGATGGGAACCTGTTGAACCTGTGGCATTGGTCCCCTCGTCACAGCAGATGAAGCTGTTGGATTTTGGTGTCCTTTCTCTAGTTGGTTCATCTTTGCCCAAGGTTTCGGGCTCGCTAGAGTGACCCATGCTGCTGGTCTCGGTGATTATCTGATCTCGGGCCAAAACCAAGCTGAAACAGTTCAACAAGAAACAAAACCCACAGAAGGGTTGATGCTGCTGTCCAGGGCAAAGATGGGCTGGAGGGAAAAAGCTTCATGCTTAAGCTACAAATATCGAGTTAGCTAAACAACTGAGTAACCACTGCTCTCCACAGCGCCCAGCCTGTTTGTGTTTGAACACAAACAAAGGCTCCTGCCTGTCCTCTGAATTCACCTGAAAGCCACAGCAGCCATTTTTGAGCATAAAGAAGACAACTGGGAATAGAGCACCATTATAAAATCACCCCAAGACACAGCCCCTTTCCCTTTCCTCTGAGCCATGGCTTTTCTGGTTTGGTGCAGAAAGACAGTGCCAGCAAGCCCAAGATGCCACTCAGAGAAAAAGAAAAGGGAGGTGATACCTTGAGAGGCTGCCTAGAACAGAGGCTGGACAGTGTTAAAGGAATGAAGTAGGTATTTATTTAAAAGGCATTCAAAAGATACACCTTGGGCAGTACCAGAGCTCGACCGTGGCTACACCCAAGATGGACAATGAGTCACGAGTCTTCACACTTGTATAAGTTTTGGCCCATTTACATATTGGGGATAATTGTACAATTACAGCTTCAGGTTATGAAGTCCCATCCTCCCAGACTGCTCTCCTCAATTCACCATTGTTCATACTTTCCTGGCCTGAAGCTGCAACGATGTCCTTGGTTGTTGGGCTGGAAATGGATTGTTTTGTCTAAGTAAACTGTGAAGAGAACTTACTAACACTTCATATGAAGTTCAGACATATACCAAGGCAGTACAGAATCCAGAAAATATGAAAGCTAAAACTTCAGGCATCAGAGGGAACAGCAGCAGCACGGAGCGGAGTCGAGGCAACCTGTGTGGAGCCCCAGCCAGAGCTGCAGTGACAGCAGCAGCCACTGGAGCCACCACTGCAGCAGCAGTGCAGCACCACCGCTGCCAGAGCTGCCATGATGGCAGCAGCCACCAGAGCCACCACTGCAGCAGCAGTGCAGCACCACCGCTGCCAGAGCTGCCATGATGGCAGCAGCCACCGGAGCCACCACTGCAGCAGTAGTGCAGCACCACCGCTGCCAGAGCTGCCATGATGGCAGCAGCCACCAGAGCCACCACTGCAGCAGTAGTGCAGCACCACCGCTGCCAGAGCTACTGAGCGCTCCAATCCCACTTGTGCCCAGTCAGGCCCAGGAAAAGGGTCCCCTGACCTGTTTCAGAGCCCTTTCAGGTCCCACCAGGTTTTGTCTTGTCCCTGTTTTTCTGTTTCTGGGCTGGGCAAGGGGAAAGTTAAGCCATGAGCATCCCTGGCGTAGTGCCTTTGTTTACTCATGCACTAGCTACATGGCCCAGCACAAGGCCAGTTGTAATTTTGCCTTTGCCTGGCAAACCATGCCAGGCACTGTCTTGGGGAAGCATTTTTCTTTGGTGGTGAATACCCTTCTGTGGATAAAACACTATGTTTTGTACACTCTTATTAATACTGTTGTGGTTTTGAGATTTTGCAGTAAATTGTGATTCCATCTTATAATATTTCCTATTGTTTCCTCCACTGTGGGAAGGGCGTGGAGAAAAGGTGGCAGCTTCAGTTTGGTTTATTATTCCTGCTGGCTTTTAAACAAGCAATGTGTCTAGTGCTGTTATGGTTCAAACCAAATAAATACATGTTCTTCTGACTGGTACTATGACTGACTTGCAGCTGTGACCTGTAGGATACATGACAACTTGTATGGAAAATTAAAATATTTTGATTTTTTGTTGTTGCTTTTAGATTTGAGATTAATTTCAGTTGTCTTTTTCATTGTTATTATTTCTTTTAGTTCTGCAGATATTTCCATAACTTTGCGAAACCAGGGAAGAGATGCATTTAAGCCAGAATTGTATGGTACCTCTATTACTGTGAATCAGCACATTAATCAGGATGGAAGCAGAACTTGCAAACTGAGAAGCAAATCTGGTTGGTGGTAGTTTGCTTTGTTCTCAGTCTTGTCTCTAAACTTGTTCATGACTTTGAACATGCCTTGATGTTAGTAAAGGATGATGTTTCTCTTTTCATAAAATCATTCAAGGGTGATGACAGTGTCCATTTTTTTTGTTTTTTATCCCAAGCTAAGAATATTTTAGTTTGTCAAAAGCATTATGCATTTATTGATATGTATTATTTAGTAGTATATACATTATGTATTTGTTTTTACAAAAATCTGCTTGTGTGATGAGGCTGAAATAATTTTTAATCTTTTTTGAGGTTTTATTGAATTGGCTGATTTATCTAAATTCTGACACAGAGGGTTTATGAAGTAAAGAAGGATTTCAATTAGAAGTCTTTCTGTGCAAATGGAAATATATTGAAAAAATAATAAAAAAAATCCTAACCAATGTTTCTCATTTAGGACTAAGTTTGTTTTACAAAAAGACAGATCTCATTTTTTACATTTTCTACAAGAACAAAAGACTGAGGCATTGTACTTACTGATATTTTTCCTTTTGTTTTTTACCACTAGGGAGCATAATTTCTTCAAAGAAAGAGGAACTCATAGGAATACTGGATCACTTTAATATACAGGTAATTGTTGTAGTGTTTAAATTCTGTGCAATTTAAGAAGACATTGGCATGTGATATTATAATTTTTCGGTTAAAAAGAAATGTACCATTCCTTAAAGGAGAGAGTTTCACCTCTTCTATATTATTTAAAAATCAAATTCATAAGCAAAAGAAAAATTTAAATGTATACCTCATGCAATGCAGAATAGGATTCTGTCCCAGACAGATAAGTATTTGCTGTTACCTGTGACCTGTTGAGACATGTATCCTCTTGGTAAAAATATTGACATATGTAGGTTTCTTTCATTTCTAGAGTTTTTTTTTTCTGCTGATTATTTCACTTCTTGATGTTTCAGAAATTTGAATGTGGTTTTACTGCCTAAGTGATTAATAAAAGATCAGGTAGTGCATATGAAATTTAAAATATTCAACATACTTAGAATTTAAAAAATAGAAATTTCAGTTAGTATGTATTGATTTTATTTTGTGGTAGCATCTATAAGAATATGTGAGCCAATTCATTGCATTTATTGCAGTGCTTTGATACAAAAAGCATTTCTACTCCTGATATTGTTAAATAAGTGGAACTTAAAGGTAACTGTTTTATAGAAGTCATGTATCCCCTTGGAAGCAGTTCCTTAGTTGTTCTTGGTATGTTTTTATTTTGTCCTTGATATAGTTGGATTTTAAAATTTTCTATTTGTTATTGGTTTTGTTTGTTATGTTTTGGTTTTTTCAAAGACTTGAAAGGATTAGGAAGCTTGATTTCTGAACCTTAGCTTATTACTCAGTTGCAAGATTGGAACAGGGTGCTCACTTTCTTGCATTTGCAGTTACATGGTAACTTGTAATTAAAATAAAATGAAAATGATTTATGTTTGCAGGTAGATAATCCTGTGTCTGTTTTAACCCAAGAGATGAGCAAACAGTTTTTACAGACTAAAAATGAAGGTGACAAGTACAAGGTAAGAAAAGCAATTTAACATAGTCATAAGACATTAAAATCCTGATTGAAAATTTTTATAGCATTTGGGAAAAAAAATCAAATTCCTTAATTTTAGTAACCTGTTTTGGGCTTACTCAGGTAAGTAGCTAAATACTACACAACCACTCCCTCACTTTCCTTCTGTGCGTCCCCAAGCTTGGGATTGGGTAATGGGAAATGAAGAGTAAAAGTAAAAAGAAAAATAAATTAGAGGGATGAGATAAAAATTGTATAATAACTGAAGGGAAAGCTAGAAGGAGAAAGAAAGTGAGACAAAATAAAAGTTGCAAAGGCACTTACTCACCACCTCCTATTGGTAGACTGAGGCCCAACCAGTGCCCAAGCAAAAGATCCCCCTAAACCCTCCCTTATCTGTTTTTATTGCTGAGCTCGATTCTGCTGGTTTGGGCTGGGTTAGAGTTAATTTTCTTCATGGCAGCTTGTATAGGGCTACACTGGATTTGTGCTGGAAACAATATTGATAATGTGGAGATGTTTTCATTACTACTGTTTTTGTAACAGCTGAGCAGGGCTTACACAGAGTCAAGGCTTTTTTTTCTTTTCCCATCCCACCAGCAAGGAGGCTGCGGGTGCTCAGGGAGTTGGGAGGGGTCACATCCAGAACCAATGGCCCCAGCTGACAAAAGGGATATCCCAGACCATATGGCATCATGCTCAGCATATAGAGCTGGGGGAAGATGAAGGAATTGGGAGCTGTTTTGAATGATGCATTTGTCCTCCCAAGTCACTGTTAGGCATGATGGAGCCCTGCTTTCCTGGGAATGGCTGAACACCTGACTGCCCTGGGAAGTGATGAATTCCTTGTTTTGCTTGGCTTCTGTGTGCAGCTTTTGCTTTATTAAACAATTTTATCTCAGCCCCTGTGCTTTCTTGCTTTTACTTTTCTGATTCTTTTCCCAATCACACCCGAAGGGAAAGTGAGTGGGTGGCTGTGGCTAAATCATCACAATGATGGTTTCTGAGGTGGCATATCTCTGGCTGCTTGGATCATCTGCCAGGTTGTATCCCTACCGAGGTCTTGTGCACTTTGCCAGTGTATTCACTGGGCAGGCAGAGGGAGAAACAGGAGACCTCAGTGCTACAGTTAAAATATGAGTGTGTAGTCAGTATTGTTTTGATAACATGTCTACCATAACAGTTGCTGTAAAGAAATTTAATTCCATTCCTACCAGAGCCGATTGCACCAATCATCTGCATGCACAAACATTTTTGAAGATTCTTCTCTAAAGAGATGGATAAATTTAAATTTTAGGGTACTGCTGAGTTAATTCCTTATTGAGAATATTCTCTGTTGGAAATGAGTGTTTTAAGTTGCTCAAAGAGCCACTGGCACAAGTATCTGCAAAAGCAGGTTTAATATTAAAGTGTGGTAAGCTTTTTGCAAAGGTTCACTTTCCTACTTATATAGATGGACAAGAGGAAAATTGGACTAAAACCTAAAATCAATTAATCCAAAACCAAAATCAACCTAAAATGATCTACATGGAGGTTGGAATGGTAAAAAGGTAAGGATAAAAAGGAGTAAGGGAGACCTTCCCATTAAGTTACAAGATTCAGAAAGGACCTCCTTACCAAACTTACGTCTAGTCTTGACAGCAGTTTAGGCCTAAAGGTTTTGACAGTGTTTTAACTTAACAGTACTTAATTAGTAGCCTGATTTAAACAGTTTAACAGAAGATTCTTACCAAATTTACAGTTGCACAATGGTAACTCACTCGTAGACCTAATTTTCTTACTAATCTAAGTACTTAAGAATCTTAATAAACATTCATAATACAGTTGCTATGCAATATGCATACTTGTGTATAAACAGATCTAAAGAGTATGTACAAGTTGTATTCCTGTGAAGAATTCCCCTGGAGCTCAGAAAAGTACTCATGTCAAATGCCTTTGGATCTTCTTGTTGGGTGAAGGGTTGATCCCTGAGGAGTGGGGGTATCACTCCAGGCTCTGGCAGCTTCTGACAGCAGTCCTCCAAGTAAACTTGAGAGTTCTGTGGCTCACAGTGGTGTCTCACTCAGAGGGAGATGCTGTCACAGCCCACTGCAGTCCAGGAGAGCTCAGTGGGTCTCTTTGGGGACCACTGTTTATAGGTTCCAAGAGGACCACCAGGAGGGTGGACTTTAGTCATAGTAATTTTTCATCCTGACCACAATTCAGGTCAGTAACTTTCTTTGAGAATTCAGTAACAAAAACGTTGTTCAGTTTGGGTTGTTAGGCAAGAAAAACAAGTTTCAAAGGCTCTTCATTAGAAAAAGGAGCTTGTCAGACAATAAAAGTTCCTGGGAGTATAGAGTGTTTCTGATAAACTCGAGAGGAACTGAACCAGCTGCTCTTCATCAAGTCTGGAGCCTAACAAACAATTCAAATATCACATTGTGGCCCAAGCAGGGGGTGGAAGTTGTACTACCACAAGCTGACCAGTTTTTTCACTTTGGATATCATTCAGCATGCAGGGATGCTGGGATGAATGGTCTGTCTGTCATAACTATTGAAAGTCCACTTAGATAAGGTGCTGATCTCACATCTGCATATTTTTATTCCTTTTTAGTTTTTTATGAAGGCAACTCAGCTGGAACAAATGAAAGAAGATTATTCATTTATTGGGAAAACTAAAAAAAATACCCGTGTTCAGATAGAACAAGGGGAAGAGGTATGTAAAAGTTAAATTAATTATTAGGATAGATATAAGTAGTGAAGGAAGTACAGGGGTTAAACTGCATAGTTTTGGATTTATTAGTTCTCAGTGACATTAAATTTCAAAAAACCTAAATCTTTCCAAAATTTTATATTATATCACAGCTTTTTGCAGTCATGATTGAATCCCTGTTTTCTTTTTTAAGCGTCTTGAAGAACTTAAGAAGCTTTATTTGGAAAAGAAGGAAATTTTCAAAAGCATTGCATTTGTGAATGACATGCAAAGTCGTCTCAAAGATTTGAAACATCAAATGGCGTGGGCAGTGGTAAATGTCTTGATAAAATATGTTTGTTTATGTGAAATGTGCTTCATTCCCTGTCTGCTGTGGATATGCTAATATAGACTTCTCTTTAGGTGAGTGAGATGGAAAAAGAAATAGAGCTGCTCAAAGAAGGCATCAGAGCTGAAGAAGGAAATACAGAGTTCCTTCAGAAGGTAGAAGAATGCCAGGTACATATATATGGTTTAAACCATATATCACTCTACCTGTAGTCACCCCCCAAATCAGAAATTGGTCGTGAAGGTTTTCTTGAGTATCACTGCCTTTAGAAATGATCAGTGACTTCAGTGGACTTCTGGAAGCTTTGGGATGGTTCTTATGACTTCTGTACGTGGCAAGAAAGAATAATTTTGTCATTTAATTTCATTATCATTTCATTCAATTGTCATTATCATTTGCATATGAAACACATTTTGTGCAGATAAGTGGGCATCATTATCTTGAATCCAGAATCATAGAATAGTTTGGGTGGGAAGAGACCTTAAAGATCATCCAGTTCCACCCTCCCTGCCATGGGCAGAGACATCTTCCACTGGGTCACACTGCTCAAAGCCCCATCCCACCTGGCACTGAACACTTCCAGGGATGGGGCATCCACAGCTTCTCTGGGCAGCCTGTGCCAGTGCCTCATTATCCCCACAGTAAAGAATTCATTCTATATATCTAACCTAAATTTCCCCTCTTGCAGTTTAAACCAATTTTTCCTTGTTGTATCAACACAGATAATGAGGTGCCCCTCTCCAGCTTCTTTGTAGGCCCCCCTTCAGATACTGAAAGGCTGCTATGAGGTCTTCATGCAATCTCCACTTCTCCAGGCTGAATAGCCCCAAAACATTTTAGTCTAAAAATACTTCTCTAAACCTTCTTTGTTAGCACGTATTTTCCTTTTTAAAAAATGTTTTTATTTTTTTTTCTTTCTTTTAAAAAGTGTTAGTTTCACAATTGAGGCATTTTTGCTTCCATGTCTATGTAGTGATGAAGGAACATTGTCTAGACACTGTTTGATTTCTTTTGATATCAGGGTACTTGACCTTACTGTATTAAGAGTCCTGTGTTTGAGTAAAATTTGAGATAGAAATAAAGCTGTCTGCATGACAGATTTGGTAGTCTGTTCATTTCCCAAGAATGAACATTTATGAGTTTTCATCATAGCATATCCAAAGTGGCAATGACTTGCTTTATTTTTTTAAACCCAACAAAACTCAAGCAATTGAGAGGTGTCAGATGGATCCTTTTGAGAGATATTTGTCCTGTAACATTAAGAGGATTTTGAAGAAAATTTTGTTCCATTACTACTTGTTTTGTTGTTTTTTCACCAAAGGCAAAAGTGAATGAAGCAGAAAAAAAGTACAAAGCAATACAAGACAAATTGATAACAGTAAGTGAAGAAGCACAAGCCCTTCATCCTCAGTATATTTCTTTGAAGGCTGAAGTGCAGGCAAAAAGAAAAGCAGTCAATGAAACTGAGGTAGGCAAAAAAAATTCTTTCAAAGTTCATGTCAATTTAAAGCTTTAAACTTGTCCATGTTTTACCCATCTGTAATTCTGCACCTGTGTCTTTGCTTCTTGAGTCTGTAGAGGAGTTCAGAGAAGGTGCAATTTCCTGCCTGACTGGCAGGTAGTGTCTGTTTGGGGGCCCTGGCATTTGTGTCTTTACATAGTTACTAAACAGTGTTAAGCTTAGATCAAAATCAATACATAAATGTAATTTGTGAAAATCAAGTTATGTTTGTCTTGTTTGGTGCAGTTCAGTATTTACTCAAAACTGTAGTTCCTTCAGAAATTATTTCTATTTCTTAAACTACTGTATCCTATTTCCTTGATAGATCATTTGTAATCGTTCCAAAACAGAGTTAAAACGTCTGGAAAAAGACAGTACACAGCTATGTAAACGAATTGAAGAACTGAAAAGCTGGTAAATACAGATACAGTGATTATGTTGTATGTTTATTAAGATCTAGGTGGTAAAGAAGAAAGCTTTTCTGATTAATGAGAAAATCTGCAGTAATAGAAAATACTTATTTAGTCTTTAGGAGGGTCCTGTTAAATACCTGGATTTTTCTGATCCGGCTTCTTTACATACTGAGATTTTGACTGCAATGTCAAAAGAAGAGGCAGTTGGGTAGCAAAAGTGGCTTCTTTATTGTTTGTTTGCTTGTTTGTGGGGTTTGTTTGTTTGTTTGTTTTGGGGTTGTTTTGTTTTTGGTGATAATAGATACTCTAGCTTCCATGATAATGCAAAACAAATATGTCTTAAACTAAATGCAATAGGAATGTAGCTAGGGGGAGTTACATGTTATTAGAAATTTTAAAAAAATATTTAAAATTGGCATTATTGCTACGTAGATCCTGCGAGTTAGCAGAATCTTAAATGTAACTGATGAGTAAATCTTCTGTATGCTACAAGTAATTCATGTCACTTGGTTTAACCATCAATATGGTTTTAAAGTATGGGTATATGTTCTTTTCTAGTGCTAATCAGGTTTCAGAGCCTGAGAAACTGGAAAGACAAAGGAGAATTGCATACCTAAGGGAACAGTTAAAGGCATACCATGATGAAGAAATAATGATTGATCAGCAGGTGGATCAGTTTCAGCAGGCTATATCTAAATGTAGGGAAGAACATTCTAGACTCAGGTAAGTTATGCTTTTTAAATGTAATTGTTTGCCTCTGTTCCAAGTTAGAGAAAATCCCTTTTTTATGTATCCCTTCTTAGGTACCTGTGATCCCTGAGGTGTTAGGCTCCAGGTTTTTTTCACATTACAAGAGAATAGATACATTTAGGAGTAATTACTACTTCTATAGTTAAGGCAGACTCACAGAGTCCTTGAGGCAAAGTGGTTCAAATATTATTTTAGCCCATAACCAAGACAGAAAAAAACAAAGCACTCTGGCTTTAATTTGGAAACATGAACTTGAGCAATGATTACCAGAGGGGATTATGGCAATGTCATTAAAGGATTTGAGAATTGTTCCTTATTGCACCTGGTGTATTAGTTTAAATGCCTCTTATCAATTATTGTAAAAAATGCTTACTGTGTGTTTTGTTGAAGATCTTTGAAGACAGTGAAATTGAAGCATATAATTAGAAATAAAATAAATTTATTATAATTTGTTAGAAATAAGTCTTGTAGAACTGTTGCAACATAGTAATTTTCTCTCTTGCTTTTTTTTCCTCATGTTTCTTGAAGCTATAAAATATTGCATGTGTGTACATAGCTTTCCATTGAACTACTGGCATCTTGATACACAGTGCTATTAGTAATTGAAAAACAAGGCTTTATAATTATTTTAGTGCACTTTAAGCTCTATAACTACTGAAAAAAATCTGTTATCTTAGGAGAGAAAGAAGTGAAGTGCAACAAGCACTGGATGGCCAGCAGAAACAGTTGAGAGACCTGAAAGATAGTAAAACAAACACTTTGAAAAGATTTGGACCACATGTACCAGCATTTCTTGAAGCACTTGAAGTAGCCTATAAGCAAGGACGATTTAGAAAGAAACCTCTTGGACCTTTAGGTAAGAATAATTCCTAAAACATATTTTCTCATGGGATATTTTTGTATGGCTGCTAATGTGCAACAGTGGTCTTTCAGGGAAACTTTGTTCTTTAAAGAGCTTTTTTCTTCTGTACTTCCTGGGCTAAAGGTTTTATCCTGGTAGGTTACCTTTTGCTTCTGTCAGGCACTCACTAACAGCTACTGTCCTTCCTCATTTTCCAGCTGTTTTTGTTGAGGTGTTTTACAGTGGTAAACTTCCAGTGCATCCCTCCAACTCCCCCACACGCTCAAAGCATCAGAGAACTGTGCTTTGAGTGCTTCTTCCTCGGTAGATAGCACTGTCCAGATCTTGGACAGATTTTGTTCAAAATGTCCAGTGGCTGACTTGAGGGTTTGTCAAATTTGATATGTTTTGCATGGAACAAGTCAGACAGACCCAAGTGAGATTTTCTTGGGAGGCCTGCTTTTATCTGTCTTCTGTTCAGCACTGACAATGGCTGATACTTTCAGTTTGAGAATGGGAGGAAAGGTTTCAGCATATTCTGGATGTAAAGTACATGGCATTTACTGCAGGGTAAGAGTGTACAAACGTGTGCTGCCAAAGACAGATGATATAATGGAAATCTTCATGTTGGTTTAATTTGCAGTACAGTCCCACTGCCTTCATTGTTAAAGCATTAAATTGTTGATAAGCTATCTTTGCCTTGATGCATTTCTGCCAAGCTGCCATAAAATGGTACCCTAATGGAAGAAAACACAGGCCTCCAACTATGTGTAGGTGTCTCTAGGCAGAGAAATTATATGTTAGTGTTCTCAGGTCTGTTGTAGAGTCTTTCAACTTTTAGTCAACCTCTTAATTTTTTATTCTGCCTGTAAGAAAGGTTTATTTTAGACTCTTAAAAAAACCTGCAATACAACAACACAAGATCCTTGAGTGGTAAAAATGCTCTACTGAATGTTTTGTCATGGAACACAGCACCTTAAGCCTTGCTTCTTATGTTTATTTAGGTGCTTTGATTCATCCAAAAGATCCTGAACTGATCTTGGCTATCGAATCCTGTTTAAAAGGCCTACTTCAGGCATTTTGCTGTGATAATCATAGCGATGAAAGAACTCTTCAGTTACTGATGTCAAAATATTATGCACGTGGACATAGACCTCAAATAATTGTAAATAAATTTCAGAATAAAATTTATGATACTAGTCAGAGGTAAGTATGTTTTGAATTTTGTTGTTTAGCCTTGATGATTGAAAAGAACTATTGGTAATTTGTTTTTAAGAATCTCACATGAGTTTTATGAATGCTATTTTTTTTTCTTTTCTTCAGAGCTGTTCACCATCCAGAATTCCCATCAGTTCTGACAGCATTGGAAATAGATAATCCAGTGGTTGCCAATTGCTTGATCGATATGAGGGGTATAGAAACAGTCCTGCTGATTAAAGTAAGGCTTTATGCTCCCTTTTGATCTTTAAAGAAACATGTGGAGCATTTATGACACCTTCACTGGTAGTGTCCCTAATGGATAAAAGAGGTAGAGGAAGTTTTGCTCCCCTCTCTGCCTCATGTGTTTCAGGACCTTTCCTGTTAGTTTCTGGGTTGTTTGCCACTACCTTTCTGGGCCTCTTAGTGCTGTAGTTTCCCAGTCTGAATGGTCCATGTGTGTGTCATAGAGCCTGACTGCTGGCTTTATCTCATGTCTCTCTGTTAATTCGTGGGTTCAGGATGTGCTGGTTTGGGTAGTCCAGGAGTTACCAAAATTTGCAGCCCGCCCTACCAGTTGTATCTAGAGCTGGTAACTAAATTTTCTGGCACTATCTGATTTCTGATCTTAATTGATTTTTGATTTTCTGTTAGTACTGAAGATATGAGTTTGCAGATTAGATTACAGGTAAAATGTTCAGAGTTGAAAATAAGGTGCGTTATGTTTTTACAAAGGCGTGGTATTCTCTAAGTAAGCAGAGCTAATGATCCTTACTTTTTGTGAATTCTATTTTTCTCCAAAATCTCTTGTCCCAGTTTATCCTCTGACATTCTTACTGGAAAGAGGCAGTTCATGCTCTGTCTGAAGCAAAGCTGACTGTTTATCAAGCTTGGCTGTCACTGAGTGGGTTACATAACATCTGAACCTTGTAGGCTTTTCTCATGGCAGGAATGTTGGAATTGTTCTTCCCCCTCTGCCTGAACTAACCAGGAATTTTCTTAACATCATTATCTTTGAACCCTACCTGAACAATTTCAGCTGAATCTGAAAGAAGTTTTCTGTGTAGAAAAGGATACATCAGAATGGATAACATGGTTGCCTTGGACAAAGGCACTTGTGACCACTTAGTCTGGCACTGCCAATGTTGGGTTTTTTTACTAACGTGTTTCCCTGAATTTCAACTCAATGTTGTTTGATGTCCTTCATACCTTGCTTTGGAAGCTTGTTTCCTCTGTTTATTCTACTTCTAACATTTGTGTATATCTGTGCATAGTGACCTTCTAGTTAATGATTTTTTTGTCCCCAAGGTGAATTATAAGGGATTGATTAGACTACAGAATTCACAAATAAATGGCCTATTAAACTTAGTGGGTTCTTGAGAACATAAATGTCTTACTCGACTAAGAAAAATAGATTATTGACATTACAGATAATTTTCACATTCTTTAGTTACTATATTTCTTTTCATTGAGAATTGAAATTATTTCTGGGTGAAAATATCTAGACAACTTTTAAATTCTTAATCTTTAATTATGGTTGATTTTCTGCTGGTATTATAAGGCCATTTTGTTTTTCAGAATAACCGTAGGGCTCGTGAAGTAATGCAGTGCAATCGGCCCCCAAAAAACTGTAAAGAAGCTTTCACTGCTGAAGGTGATCAGGTATTTGAACGACGGTATTACTCTTCCAATTTTGTCAGACCCAAGTTCCTAAGTCAAGATCTTGAAGCAGAAATCAGGTTAGCATCTTGTAACGTGTTTGCAAAAAGTGCACTCGTTGGCATGAATAGTGGAATTGCATATTTGTCTGTTTGCATGTACACTACTCTCTAGTGTCTCCATTTTCTTTCTGAGGTTTACACTTCCTTTTTTGAGAATTTTAGAAAATCAGTGTCTTTCTGTGATAGGGACTAACTTGTGTTGCATCTAGTTATCTTTAGCTTGTGGCATGTAGGTCTTGCCCACCAAGTAGGGATTTTCAGTGCTCAATACTCCAGGAAATCTAGCTATCTTCTTTTTTATGCTTGGTCAAAAAGAGTATGGAGTCAAAAGTTGTTTCTTTAAAAATACAATATTTGAACAGTGGTGTTACAGCTTACTGCAAGGGAGACCTGACTATTCAAACCAAAGTTGTTAGTGCACATCCTCCTATTGGTTTCAAACTTTGCATCTGTGTTTCCTCGGGCCTTTCACTTCATTCATGGTAGATATCTCTGAGAATTCCCTCATCTATTATATTTTTAGGGTTTTTTTTCTCTCATTGCTTTCAAAATGGTAGTTGAAAAAGTGAAATGTACTTCAAAGATTACAAACTTGAACTGTCACCAAGGAAATTCATGACAATAGAATACTTTAATTTTGAGGCTCAGATTTTATTAGAGACATATTAGGTAATTTTAGTATTCATAGCTGTCAATATCTGACATATTTATACCATACCATAGTTTATACCATCAGCTGACAATAGCTGATGGTATAAACTGAATTGAATGTTAAAATTTATTTCTACAAACTCAAAAGTTTTAAATATGTCAGTTAACTGTAGTTTGTTCGTATCAGTACGTAATGAATTTCTCTCAAAGATTATCTTAGTTTTCAAAGTGTTACAGGCATTCTGTTACCAATTTTGCTATGGGGAGTGATGTAGGCTAGTTAAAAAGGAGTGCATTTTTACCCTTTGTCTTGTCATGCAAGTAACTTTTATTTGTGTATTTCTGTATATGTGTGTCTCAAATAATATCTGTGTAGTATCTAACATCTGAATATCACTTTGTTTATAAAGTCACTTGGATAAAGAAATTGAAAATAAAAGGGCACAGTTGACAACATCTCAGCAACGCTTACATTCCATTGAAAATGAAATTAGGCAGAATGAAGATCATCTCCATGGTCATCGGAGACACCAAAAACAACTACAGGTAAAAATAGGTACCGTGTTAGTTTTTAGAAACTCCTTAGTCTTCCCCTATTTCATTTTGACTTCTGCAATCTATTTGGAGTCCCTGATAGTTTTTAATTTTTCTTCTTAGTTTTGTTGTTTGCTTTCATGGTTTTTATTTTTGTCGTATCCTCTTATGAGGACAGAATGATAGAGGCCACATGAATCCTAGCATATGCTCTTGTTTCTGTTTGGTGTCTTTCCCCACCCTTGTGTTAAATCTTGTAAATTTCTACTGCTTTTTTTGACACTAGTAGTAAGTTGTTACGAAGACACTTCCATCATATAATGCTTTTTCCCTCCTTTATTTCTGTTGAGCCTTGTACATCCTAGAATCTTGTTTATCTTCATACTCTTCTGGTATATTCTTAACCCATCTTGATATGCTGAATATTTCTTCTTTAAGTTTTCTTCATTTTAATTTCTTTATAAAGCATTTTACAGCTGTTAGCCTCCTTTCTGTGGTCTCTGGTACTTCTAGGTAGGATATATATTTGTGGTGGCCAATGGTGCTCCAGATAGGCAGTGCAAATTAATAGATACTATGTAAGGTTATATTCAGTAAATTATAAGTAAGAAGCAGCAAAAACCCAGGCATGTGGTCTGAAATACTGAAGATAAATACTTGGAGAAAAAGAAAAAAATATTATTCAATTGTCACACTGAATGGAAATATGATAACTTTTAATGAATTAAAGTGCATGACTTTCAGAACAAGTTATATCTCATGGAAATTAATTCCACAGGTGGGTGTGAAGAGTTGTGTCTCTTGTTAGTCACTAATGAAACTAAAAAATGCAAGGATCTTCTTTCCTGTGATGACTTAAATGAACAAATGTGAACTTTTCCCTTTAGTTGAGCTCCAGAGCATGTATTTTCTTTATCTTCTCAGGTAAAAGTACGAACAGCAAAAGCAGAGATAGCAGATCTTGAAAACGTGGAAGAGCACCAGTCAGCGGACATCCATATATTAGTAAGAATAGATTATTCAATTATGTCTTATCAACACATGAATAATGTCTTCTAATGTTGGCAGTGTTTTGAAATAAACAAAGTTGGATAGTGAAGAACGTAACACTTGCCATAATTTAAATATTTCTGTAAATTGAGTGATTTGATTTATTTTTTCCCCTGGGGTTTTGCAATATTTGTCTTTTTGAATGAAAAAGTATTTATGATGATAATTCATTAGGAACAGTATTATTTTGTAGGAGATAACAACAATCCACTTACTCTTCCTGCATTGCACTGTATATTGGATGTATATTGACCACAGATCCAGAGGGAAGTTGAAATTACCTTGTTCTTCTCAGTCTTTTCATCACAACTCCCAAATAAAATCCTCTTAATTTTCAGTCACATAAATACGAAGTTCCACTTTTATTTTGCAGTTCGATTTAGTGGTCTCCTACAAGATCTGTCAGTCTCTTCCTTTTACATTGAGCTGCTCCTACTCTTACTGGAGTTAATACTTCATGTAATACTGTACTTTAATATTGATAGTAAAATAAAAATCTGGTACAGTAGTTTACAAATGTGTCTCCTTTTATTATTCTTAACTTTAATACATTTTGACAGCAAGAAGAAGCTGAAGAAAATAAGAGTAGGATGGAGAGTGTAAAACAAGACATGCAGCTACAAAGCAGAGAAATGGAAGAACGGAAAAATATTCTCCAAGCAGCTGAAAAAAAATTAGAAGAAGTGAAAGAAAAAATTCATCAAGTAGAAGAAATTGCTGCCCCGATTAAGGTAACAATAATTTTATATTGTATTTTTGATTTGTTCCATTTGTATGTCAAAGTGAATGAAGTTAAGAAGATGAGAGGCAGGCGAAAAGAACTTGCAGTTGCCTGATGTACTTGAGGTCTATCTAGAAAATGGAGATGGAGCATTCCATCTAAGAAAGAGCGTGTTGGAAAATAAGCTTGGTGATATTCTGAAGGTGACGTTGTTACACGTACTCACTGTGGTGTTTTATGTTTAAAGAGTTTGTTTTTGGGTATCTTTAGTCATGGAGTGAAAAGGAAGGAAAAACAATTTCCTTTACTTTCCTTTCTTGTGCATCACATTTGTCGTTTTTGCTTATTTGTTCCTAAGAAACCTTGGCTAAGCATAACTGTTCATTTCTCAAAATAGCATTTGAAGTTCTATATGAAGTGGTTGCTTTTTATGAAATTACATAATAACACAAGGTACCAGTATATAATTTTACTTATTCAAGACTACAAAAGGCACCTGGAAATGGCAAAGAATAGCAAGATTTAAGATAAATAACAGAATGGTAATACGCAAAATTTGATATTAGCAAATTGAAGACGGTCTCAGATTGGCAAGAAGAACTCATGGTTTAAAAATAGAAAACAGGTATAAGAGTTCAGGACCATCTGTACTATAAACTTGTAGAAGGATGAACTGAAGAAAACTTAAAAGATCACTATGGGAATCTCTTGTATGTCTCACTTAAACTGTAAATTGCTGTGTAGTCTGCCCAAATTAAAAGAGCAAACAAAAAGACTAAGGAAACAGGTCAGCAAAGCAACAGATAAATGTATTAGTTCTAATGTATCTAATATGGAAATTCTAGAGATATGATCTACTTTAAAGGAACCACTCTATGAAAAGAGATTTATTCAGAATATTGGAAGCATTATTGCATGTTATTTAGAGTACTGAACACAATTAAGAGAAGCACTGAAATTCCTACTGAACCTATTCAATGGAAAGGTTTTAAGTCAGATGTGTTGTTAAGTGCTCTACAATTTTTTAATGAACTGTTGGTAGATAGCAAGTTGTTATTTAAAGATAGGATTGGAAAAAAGTAGGAGCATCTATTATTGTTGGTAATACTTGGTTTTCTTGTTTGTTGCTGTGGGGTTTTTGAGTTGTTTCTTGTCTTTTTTTTGTTTGGTTTGTTTGCTTTTTATTTTTGTTTGTTAAGCCATCTAGTTGACAGGAATGAGGAAGGAAATGATGTCCTACTTTATATCATTCTTTATACCTCTTTGCTTCGCTGGAAAGATGTATCACTTCAACAGTACCAGTACTTACATAGTATAGAGGTTGCTGGTGAAGGGTCTGGAGCTCAGGTTCTGTGAGGAGCAGCTGAGGGAGCTGGGACTGTTTAGTTTGGAGAAAGGAGGCTTGAAGGGGACCTCACCACTCCCTACAACTACCTGAAAGGAGGTTGTAGTGAGGTGGGGCTCAGTCTCTTCTCCTGGGTAACAAGTGACAGGTGGAGGGGAAATGGCTTCAAATTGCACCAGGGGAAGCTCAGTTTAGATATGGGGAGAGAAATTTTCATGGAAAGGGTTGTAAACCACTGGAACAAACTTCCCAGGCAAGTGTTGGAATCACCATTCATGGAAGTGTTCAAAAAGTTATGGCTACATTGTACTGGAGGATGTGGTTAGTGGTGTATATGGTGGTTTGGGTTGATAGTTGTACTTAATGCTCTTAAAGGTTTATTCTAATCTTAACTATGCTATGATTCTATGATTTTATTACAGGTATAGCAGGACACTGAATTTTCACACAGAAATACAGTTCTGGCTGATGTCACACAGTTACCAGAAGTTCCAGATAGAATGTAGCATAAAAAATAAATACAGTTTTTTGAGCTTTAGGAGAAAGCATAACTTTTTTTAAAGATGAAAACATCACCTCAAGATATAATTCCTAAAATCATTGCATGTATTTATTCCTTACCAGAATTAAGCATAGACTTTCTTGTAAGCTGCTGTTAAAGCTCCCAGACTCTAGAAGCAGTGTTACTGAAAGCAAAATAAGTTAGAACAACCTGTGGAAAGTCAGTAAACACTAGAGAAATTCTCAGGAATCTACCCCAAACAGCTCACATCGTTATTTGTTCCAAACAGGCTGAATTGAACCAGGCTGAGTCAGAAGTGGAGAACAGTAAACGCCATTTGCAGCACTATGAAGACAAGCAGAGAGAACATGTGGCTTGCATAAATAAGCACAAAGATTTACTAGTTTCCAAAGGAAAGGAATTAGAGGTACGTGTGTGGGGGCTTTTTTTTTTAGCTATTGAAGTCAGATGGTCATGATTCTTCTAATATTTAGTAATAAATAATTCCACTTGTATAACATACAGACCTTATTAATATACTCAGCTACACTGAGTATTCTCTCAGCTATGTCCTATGCTGACTGTGTAAAGTAATTTTGTGTAAGTGAATCAAGGCCTCTTTTTTTCTGATAGGACACCATTTCTGTCTTGACAGATAAATCAGGGTTCAGACATTTCTTCTGTCTTTTGCAATTAGAAGATTAAAATTACTTAAAATCTGTGGCTAACTTGAATTGAATAATGTTGTTTTGGTTTCTTGGATGGTAGGTTTTTCCTTGTACAGGCCCCATATCTGATCTTTTGAAGACTTACCTAATCAAGCATTATTAACTAGCTCTGAAATCACATCCACAAAGACTTTTTGAAAACTGCCCTATTTAAATATGGTGATTTTGGTTCCTTATTTATCTGCATTAGCTAAATAACTGTGATTGTATTAAAAATCTTGGATACAGTTCTTGGCACTGAGAAGTAACTACCCATGTGTAAATGTTGTCAATAAAATTGTTAACTGGGTTTGCTGTAATGGAAACAGAAAGAGCACAAAAATATTGTTCTTGCTTGGAGTTCATGTTTTTCTGTAGCATAAAATACTTGTTGTGAAGACTAAACAGATTTTTGAAAAGTATGACAATTATTTGAGCTTCAAACATTCCTTTAGGAAAAAATGGCAAAAGCGAGGCAAATCTTCTCAGAGCGCATCAAGGTCAGCAGAACTGTAAAAAGTCTTGATGCAGAAATGAATCGCTTGAGAGAGAAGATAAATTCAGAAAGCAGTCACCGTGGAAACAGAGAAGAAATAATCCAGTAAGTCATCTTTACTGTCTAAAACAGTTTAGGTAGGATAGAAAAGAGAGGGGACAGAAGAGTTTTCTTACTGACTCACTATGTGTTTGTGTGCTTTTAGTACTTAAGCTATGTATGAAGGTGTAGAAATGTGTTGTGCTGATCCTCCCAGTACTGAATAGATTTAAGAGTCCTGAAACACCTTGCAGTGATTTTAAGCAGCATCTTATGGTATTACCAATAATCAGATACCCTCTTAGTGTTTTGAAGTATCCCAGTTATGACTACACAAATTTAACTTGCTGTTTTTTGTTGCATTAAGCATAATTCTTTTTTGTGTATTAAGTGTAATTCTAGTTTGAGTAACTAATGTACAAGCTTGGCAGCTCCTTGAGGTTTTGACTGCAGTGTATTTCAAGGAAGCACTCCCCTCAGATATTTTTGAGCATGGGAAAAACAGTCATTCATTCTCCTTGGTGGAAGATTGTTTTCAAAAGAATTAAAAGTAGAATTAAGATTTAATTTTTGTCCACATTTTATTTGCAAACAGGATCTTACTTGACTTATCAGGTGCTTTTAGCTTCCACAAAAATCCTCACAACAAAGTTTTAATTTGAATATTTTGATTATCAAAATTATTTTCAGCATTTACAACAATAGCTCAGTTTTAATGTAATGCATATTACTCCTAACCTTTCTGTTAATTAAAACAGGCAATTTCATTATGCAAAGGAAAGATATGAGGATGCAAGCAATAAAGTTAAGAATTTAAGGAGATTTATTGCTGTGCTGGATGAAGTAATGACAGAAAGGCTCAAAGTGTATCGGCAATTCCTAAGGTGAGATTAAGGCAATGTTCACAACAATCTTTTTTAACCTAAGCTTGCTCCCAGTTTCAATTTTATCAGGCCTGAGAGTTTAGAGGCAGCCTGTACTGACAGCTGGAAAAGCAGTGAGATAGTGAAGCCTGCATTTTTCTTCATCCCAAAGACCTCAGCTGTGCTGACTTCATCCAAGGCAGTTCTGTTTGAGTGATGGCTTTGGTCAGTAAAATGTCAGCAACATACTAGAACTTGAAATAATCTGGGCTGTCACTCATTTTTATTGATTATAATCAGTGGTGCTGATGTAGGCCAAACACTTCTCTGCTCTGTACTGAAAAATTTTGAAGACCTTGATTCAGATTTTGTAATTTGACAGCTTCTTCTGCTTTACTGTGTACACGCCTTCTTTCTTGCATCAGTACCTTAGTATCCTATAACTACCCATGAAGATTTTGTTGTTGCCTTCCTTCAAAAGAATTCTGTCCACTATGTGTAATGTCACCCACTTGAGAGTGCAGATGATTTTGGGAGAATGTTGTTATTGAAGGAGGGCTTAATACTTAATGATGTGGAACTGTTGATGAAAATCTGTTGTCACTTTTTCATGTATTTAAAAACTTGGTCCCCTCATGTTTGTTTGCTTGATTGAAGGAGCCTTTCTATGCAATGCAAACTCCACTTTGAGCAATTATTACGTCTTCGAGGTTGCTCTGGACATATTGTTTTTGATCACAAGAATGAGACACTTTCCATAACAGTAAGTTATTTTATATTATTTCAATTACCATAATACATAATGAATTATTATTTGTTCTAGTCTCAGGTGCTAGAAATGCATTGCAAAGAATAAGTTG
Source organism: Cyanistes caeruleus (assembly GCF_971803275.1). Taxonomy (NCBI): domain Eukaryota; kingdom Metazoa; phylum Chordata; class Aves; order Passeriformes; family Paridae; genus Cyanistes; species Cyanistes caeruleus. The sequence goes on from NC_141702.1 coordinate 11,458,891, forward strand.
TTTTTCCCTCTCCAAAATGTGATACACTAAGTTGTAGTGTTATAAATATTTTGATCAAGTTATCAATTTAATCATATAAAAGAGTTAATTATGATTACAAGTAGAAAATTGTGGAATGTAAGGTATGGAAATGTTAGGAGTGTTGTGCTTGAAATACACAGCCATAGGAACCTCACCAAGAAGTCACTGGACTTCTGTGTTATGGTTGAGAAACTGTGGAGGCTGTCATGCACACCAGTTATGCTGCTTGGAAACCCTTCTGCCCTCCCCAGCTTGGTTTGAATATCAATGATTCCAATCAGTAGACCTCAGTAGAAATGACCAATGATTATTTTAGGATAAGAATATTGATGAAGTTATATAACTAACAAAACCAGTCATTGCAAAGGTTAAATTTAAGACTGGCCATGTTATGCATAGTTTGTGAAAGAACTTACATAGCAATGATTCAGCAGAAAAAGGATGTAGAAATGGCTGGATTTTGTCTGTTGAGCAGGAGTCGCTGGAGGAGTTTCCAAAAGCCTGTGTGAAGAATTGTCTGCTTAATCACATCAAATTGGTGTTAGATAAGTTTCTTTCATCCCATTTGGTAACAGTTGGATGTTGTTGAAAACAAGCAAGGACAGAAAACATTGCCATTTTAAATTGCTAGATTAGAAGGAATAAATGTGGTTTGGTCATCCAGTCTTTCAAAATAACTCATTCCTGGCTCATTGATAGGAAGTTCAGCAGTTGTTTGTGTGACTGTATAATGGCTCTAGTTGTTATTTGAACAACTTAATGTAGGAAAGCTTCAATAAGTTGTTTTTTTTTTTTTCCTGTACCTTTTAACATACATCCCAAAAAGTTTTATCATGGATTTATTTTCTTTTGTTTCTGTGGGAGACTTCAGTTTTAGGGATTAAGGGGAAAAATATGCAGTGGCAACATAAATACATGTCACAGTCCTAATTAGACAGGTGAAGCACATGTATCTGAAGAACTAAACTCAGTCCATAAAATATCAAATCATTATTGACTTTATCAGAATATATTTTTGTAATAGGATGTCTCCAGTATCTCACAAAAGAGATCTGTATTTAGTCAAGGAATGTAAGTTGCAAAAAGAAAACAATTCCCTGCAGAAAAAGATTCCACTTAAAAATAATCCTTATTTGCCTGCTTTACTTGTTAAAGGCAATGCAACTAGCAGGGCAAGAAAATGCCCAAGTTCCATCTTACAGAAGGAGTGCCACAAGATGTCATCATAATCAATGTAACCAAATGGCTATTCACAATGTTTCGTGTATTCCATGTAAAGAATCCCTTCCTCATTTAAAATTATTCTGTAAATCAATTCCCTGCTTTTCTATTGTACCTGGTAACCATGGGTTTTTACTGCTATGTCAACATGGCATTTATTAAACACTCTTTAACAGCTATTAAAAATAGAGATTTGGGTAACAAAACTCTGGCAGAGTAATTTGATCAATTCAGTGTGTATGGTTGTGATAGAGGAAGTTGCAGTGATCGTAGAAATGTGCTAGTAAATGTTTAGGAGCCATCCCATTCCAGAATAGCAGTTGCCATGAAATGCAGAAAATTGTTTTCAAGTGATGTCTGTCTGTTCATGTATAATGTGTTTGCTGTTAAAATTATGATTGTTAGTATGTCTTTACGTCAGATTTAAAAATTGCTCCAATATTTTTATTTCAAGGTTCAGCCTCGAGAGGAAGAAAAAGCTGCTCGTAGTGATCTGAGATCTTTATCAGGAGGTGAACGTTCCTTCTCCACAGTTTGTTTCATTCTTTCTCTGTGGAACATTTCTGAATCTCCTTTCAGATGCATGGATGAATTTGATGTCTACATGGTATAGTTTTAACTTAAACTATGTCTGCTATTCTGATTTGTATAAATTAGTGAAATAGTTGGGTTGTTACTTGTATTTGGTTAGATTTAAAACCACTATAGATAACTTTAAATTATAAAAAGCCCCCAAACCAAAATCCCCAAAAACGAAATTTGTTAGTGATCTTTTTCACTTGGTGCCATAGTCTAGTTGTGGTGTAGGGACATGGGTTGGACTCAATGATTTTGGAGGTATCTTCCAACCTAGTCATTCTGTTGAATTCTGTTGAATTTGTTTGGTGACTTCTGAAGCTTATTTTGTTTCTGGTGTTGGTATCCAGAAATGTGAGCCTTTCTGTAAATTTATATGCTTAAACCTTTGTTCAGCACGAAAGTAATAAATCAGCTGTTACTGTGTTTGTCGGAGGTTGACTCTGCATATTGCTGGGACATTCTGGGCTTTGCTTTGATTTCTGCCAATTTTGAGATCAGTATTGGGGTTTTGCAGAGCAAATGTAGCAGTTGGGTTCACTGTTGCTACTCATTTTATAGAAACTCATACTTCAGCTAGGAGCATGTCGCCAAGATGTTGAAATGCAGAATAATGAACAATAAATATTAATTGTAGCAAAAACTGATAAATCATATTTTTTTGTACCACTTCCCTGGACAAGCCACTAACCCATTTTGAAATTTCTTTTTTTAAGATTTATTTCCTACTTAATAATATGCAGGGTGGTGTGAGTTTGAGAAAATATTTAGTTCTGTGAGACAAAGTTTTGATACTGGCTCATTTAATTTTGCCTCAGTGTCCCTCATAAATCATTTATTTACTAGGAATCACCTAGAGGGAACAAAGATAATGTAGTTTATATTAAGGAATTTCAGAAAGGACAGTATGCATCTAAGGTAGTTTTTCAGCCAACTTTCACATCTTTGATTCTCTTTTTAAAAGTTAGTTGTGCAGGAAGTTTATCCATCTTTCTGGGAAAGGATGGTACTTAGAACTGTAGGCCTTGCAAAGGATTGGCATGTTATTTATTCCATAAATTATTCCACACAACTTGTCTTTCCCCTGCAATGCCAGTGAGTGCAGCCTTACTGTCCACACTTGCTGTAGGTGTAATCACGGGGCCCCACCACATGAGGACTCCACGGTGTATTTTTGTGGGAGATCTCTGCTTTCATGAGGAGCAGTGCACAGCAGCAGAGCTTTGTTAGTCCCTGCTAATAACAACTTCCTATTGCACAGCCTTTTCAGTAAGCCCAATGTGTAAGGTTGCATTCAAAATAATGAGAATAACAATAATAATCTTAATAAAATCAAACTCCATAATATCACAGGTTTCATGGAGCCCTTAAATCCTTTCAGGTGATTTTTCAGGCAGGATTTTACAGGAAGCATTATTCTGCTAAAGTACAGTTCATCTCAGCATACCAGTAAAGAAAGAAGTACTGTATGTTCATCAATGATAGAAAAACACTATAAATAGATGAGTGTGTGATTTTTCTGTATGCTAAAAAGATCAGTCTAAGAATTTCTCAGGCTATAATTTGTAGCTTTTAAATTTTTACCCTAATGTTTCTCCAGTTTTTCTTAGTTTTTGTTAGTCTTATTTAGATATTTTCTTTAGCCAGCCTTGACTGTATAGCATTTAATTCTGGTAGGTTTTCTAGAATCATGTTTTCTGATGTATTTATTATGTCAGTACCACTACCTGACAGATCTTTTGTCTTTAGGATATGCTCAACAGAAGAATTGCCATCGATATGATTCTGGAGAGAGCTGACTTTCAGCGACATCGACAGTTCATTTTGTTCACCCCCCTGACCATGAGGTAATACTGTTGTGGTTTTTTTTCAGGATACAAGAATTGCAAGGGAGTTCTCTTGCAAGGAGTGTAACTTGAAAAAGTTGAATATGAGGAGAAAGAAATTTTGCTTTTTGTAGCAGTAGAACATGAACAATTAAGCAGTTCATTGCTGATGGTTCTGTCAATTTAAAGGGTTTTTTTTAATAGGTTTTTTTACTCTTCCTTATATAATGGTAATTCAGTAGGACTTGAATCAGTTCATCTGGAATAAAACAACTTTTAGAAATGTTTTATTTTGTCAAACAGGCTCTTCTTAGCATAGCTTTGTATGTCCCTCTCCCCTCCCAAAACCAGCAAGACTTGGGATCTTCTCTGTTAATGCTACACTACTTTCAAAGGATTTGTCATTTCTATCAGTTTTATTTTCTGGGTTTTACTGTTGCTGATCCAGAGACTCACGCTTTAAATTTTTGATCTAGTGGTTCAAAATTCTTTCAAAACTTTTATATAAGATCCTGTTAGAGCCATTCCCAGTTTAAAGGGACATAGCATGTCTCTAACCTTGTGCAGCCAACTCAGTCCAGTGTAACCAGTAAAGCCTGAGAGGGTAATCAAAGCAATCTTCAAAAGGTTGATTTATTCCTAATTGTCTTCCCTCACTAAAGTACACAAAAAGTAGGGTAGTGGTATCTGTTGCTATTCCAGTGGAAATGTTTTTGTGGAGATTTTCTGAATCTAATAAACACACAGGAATTTTTTATTTGGTTACTGTTGAAAAAATGAGTAATTTATGTACAGTTTGAATTTGTTATATTGTTCCATGATTCATGTTAAGCAAACATTAAATTTAACAAAAATACGGAGGAAAATTCAGGAAAAATCCATTTAGGATAATCAATGGAGATGCCTGTGTAAATTTATATTTAATAACTTTGCTCATTCTTAGTATGTTGTGACTGATTACATGTGTGTACAGTGTGTGCTACTTCAGGATCTGTAAGGCAAATCCTGACTTGTATTCCATCATTTGTTCATTTGGAGGTTTTTGTAAAAGAACCTTTTTTCTAGTTAAGGCAGTCTAATTGTTAGAATTCAGATGATTGAAACAAGTGCTTGTCTTTACCTCAAGCTTTTATTGATACCGGGTCCAGGATCAGTTCAGTGAAGCCTGAACTTCACCCGATGTTACTGTTTTTTAAAACTATCAAAGAAAAAAGTTGGTGTTATTTAAAGGAAAATATGTAATGTAAAGAATCAAATGGAAATACTAAAATTCATGGAGAAGAAACATTGTTTAAATGATGCATCCTTTATTTTTAGTTCTCTGCCTACGAGTCCCCATATTCGAATCCTACGCATGCCAGACCCTCCAAGAGACCAAAGAACACTGAATTTTCAAAACAGGAATGACAGAGATGAAGATCAATAAGTATCTCTGTATGAATATGGTATAATATTGAAGATAAATGTGGAATAATATATGTAAAACTATTGCTTCCTGATTCTGAAAAAGATTACAATTTGTTAGATACTCTCAGGAAGATATTTCTGTATTATTATTATTATTAATTATTTTTTAAAGGATTACTGTGTGTGCACAGAACAAGAATAAGCACAGTTTGGATGAGGAGAAAATTTTGAATGTTCTGTTAATATTTTTAGCTACCAATTATAGAATTTTTTTATCTGTTGTTCTGATTTTTCTTCTGGAAAAGTTGAAATATATTTTGTATAACTATAAAATAATATTTTAATAAACTGTTTGAACTGATATTTGTGGTAATGTTTTAGTGTCTCTACACACTTAAAATTGTCATTAAGTTAAAAATATTGTTTTCTTCCTAGCTACATTTTATTTCTTAAATGTGTGTTAGGTAATTAATAGATACAATAAAATGTGTTTCATTTATTTTCCAGTGAAACCACAGTAGCTGAACATGAGAAGCTATTAGACCTTACACTTTAATAATTAGAAAAGTGAAAAATTTATATGTAGTATATTATATTGGCTGGAAAGTAGTTCTTTCATTCCTTTCCTAAAGAGTTTGAGTGTCTTTGGACATGAGCTTACAAAACCCAGCAAGCTGTGTCTTTATAAACCTATAATCTTAATTCCAGTTTACTGGTTCTTACACACTCTTGAATTTCCAGGTATAGAATTAGTCTCTAAATATGAATTCTATACTATTAATTTAAAATGTATTTTAAATTAATTAATAAATTTATTTATTTTATTATAATTATTATAATAAAATAAAGAGACACAAGTCTTCCCAATATATAAGAATTAAGTAGAAAAAGAATTATGGGATGTAATACAGTAACTTTTCTACAGCGTTGTAGACCTGTGTTTTGTTGGGTCTCCCTGCCCTCCATCCCCTCCCACATTTCCCTGGGACTAGAGCACTTAAACTTGTTTAGATATTGCAAGCATTTATTGGGGATAAGAGGGAGAAAGAAGAACCAGAGTTTTCAGTCACTCAAATTAACCTTTTTTTCCTCTCCTGTTCTTTTTTTCTCCAGGACCTTGAAATTTTTGGCAACTCTTCAAAAAAAAAATTACTTTTTAGAGTTCAGCTGCATTTCTTTTTTGTTGTTTTGGGGTATTTTTTTGTTGTTTGATGTTACTCATCTACAAAAGCTATTGAGACTACTCAGAGAGCAACATTCAGCATTTTCTGCACTTTTTTACAGAATAGCAGTTCCTCAATAAAACCTTATTACAGTCTAAGTTCTTACTTTGCAGCGTAATTTGTTTTCAGTTGCAGCACCATATTAAACTTGCAGGTTTCTTTAAAATATGGAAGCTAGGTAAGACTTGTAGGAAATATACCTTATAGAATCACAGAACCATAAAAAATGCTGAGTTGGAAGGGACCCATCCAGCTGCATGATGCTCCCAGCTGACTTCCAGCAAGCTGAATCCTGCATAAGGAGAAGGGCAGTTGAGGTGGAAGTGTCCCTTAGTTCTCAGAAACCATTTGTCAATGTCATTGTCCTGGCCAGGAGGTCTGTAATGGACTCCCAAGGAGACACTGCATTATTTGTTTATCCCTTGATTCTTTTTAAGAGGCTTGCAATTGTGCCATGCCAGGCTCCATGCATTACATCCCTCCCGTGACTTACGGTGCCTCCCCGCCCACTTCTGCCCTGCCCATCCCTCCTGAGGAGCCTGAAACCATCCAACAGGGCACTCCAGTCACAGGACTAAACCCACACAGTTTCATTTATTCCAGTGATACCAAATCTCTGGGATTGGGCCAAAGCCTTGAGCTGGTCTTGTTCCTCATGCCATGTGCACTAGTGTAGAAACATTTCAGATGTGCTTTGCAATCAGCAAACCTGAAGAAGACAGAGGGTTCCCATTAGTTTTCTCGAGTTCTGGCCTACCATCCCACTGGCAAGGCTGGTTTTGTCCCTTCCCTCTTTCCAAGCTGGTTTAAAGTTCTGTCTATGAGCCCTGCTGGCTCCTGTGCTAGAGCTCTTTTTCTCCTCTAAGACTGGTGCTTCTCATCAGGTGTCAATAGAGCAGGTGTTGAACTATCATCCCATGGTAAAAAAAAAATGAATTTTTTTTTGCTTACACCAGCCTTGGAGCCATGTATTGACCAGGTGGATCTGCCTATTCCTGTCAATGTTATTCCTTGTTACCAAAAGGATTGTGGAAATGGCTCTGCATGTTCTGATTCTTCAGCCTTTAACCCAAGTCCCTGAAGTCTCTTTTGATTGTCCTTGTAATTCTCTGTTTTTTCATCACTGCTGGCTTCAACAGCCACTAGTGGATAGTAGTCTAAGTACGAGGGCCTTATTGAAGAGTTTTCCAGTAATTTCCCTTTTCCATGCCCCTGGGAGCCAGCAGAATTCCCTGTGAGTTGGGTCTGGTCTGCGTATCAGGCCCTCCCTCATCTCCCTCCCCTTGGAGGGAGTCTGCTATTACAGCTCCCCTTCTCCTGCTGACAGAGGAGGTGATGTGGGGCACAGGAGGTGTTCCTTCAGGAGGCTTCTCTGGCCCAGTAGGACCTCTGCCCGCCTCATCAATTGTCTGGCTGTGTTCCAGAGCCTCATACCTGTTGTAGAAAGTTCCAGTCCTACTTGTTTTCAGGAGGAACCTCCTGGTATGTAGAGTGACCTGCTTCCAGCCTTCATCTTGAGCAGACCCTTGAGTAAAAGACCTTGACTAATTACCCTGCAGTGTTCTCAGTCCACCTGCTTCTTCACTACAGTGGAGGTTTGAGACTCCTGAGAGTCTTGAGACTGTGGCATCTTTGTAAATAACCTGTCTTGCTTTTTCACTCAAGTACTACATAGCCTGTTGACTTCTTCCTGTAGCCCCTTCACCTGCTGACAGCTCCTCAAGCACAAACCTGCAAAAGAGCTGTTTGTCAGTGGCAGCCTCGCAGAGGCATCAGGCACTCCTGATCAGGCACTCCTCTGCCCTGGGCAGGCCTGGCTGTCCAGAGCCCTCTGACAGCAGTCAGAGGTGACTGTCTCTGTGGTCTCTGTGGTGACTGCAGCAGCTGCCGGGACAGTGAGCTCCGTGCCGTGTCATCTCTAACTGGGGAAGCTTCCCCTGGTACCCAGATACAGATGGGGCTGAAGAGATGGATCTTCCCATGCTCTTCTTCACCAGGCACTGAGTCTGTTTGCCTCTACTGTCAGGCCTCAGAAAGCCCAGGCTCATGGGCAGACTCCTGGCAGCTGTGAGGAGGTTACTGACAAAAAGGACCAAGCTGTTTGTTAATGCGTGTGCTGCGATACAAACAGCGGTCACTGAGTGAAATGGGGAGGTTGTGGCTGAGTAATCCAGGACGATTGTTCATGGTGAAGATAAGAGGCATTTGAGCAAGTTACACAAACAGGGTTAAATATACGTCCTTGGAAGTTTTTGGAGTCTATCGAATAGATTGCTGTATCTCCTTCAGGGACCTGGGCAAGAGAGCTGTGACTGTCCTTACCCATCTGAACAATTACATAATTCCGTAATTCAAGGTACTTGCACCTTCAGGATTATGTGAAAATACTGGGGGGCACTTTACAAAGTGCATACTTGGCAAAACTTGCCTGGAACCAGCAGGTTGAGGGAGGTGATCCTGCCACTCTGCTGTTGTGAGATCTTGACTGGAGTACTGTGCCCAGGTCTGGGGTCCTCAGAGCTGGAAGAGCATGGACCTGTTGGAGCAGGATCAGGGGAGGCCACAAAGTTGCTCAGAGGGCTGGAGAACCTCTGCTATGGAGACAAACTGAGAGTTGGGTCTGTTGAACCTGGAGAAGGCTCCAGAAAGACCTCATAGCACCTCCCAGTACTTAAAGGGGCTACAAGAGAACTGGAGAGGTACTTTTTACAAGGGCATGTGGTGAGAGGACAAGGGGGAGTGGCTTTAAACTGACAGATTTAGATTAGATATTAGGAATTAATTCTTTATTGATAGGGTGATGAGGCACTGGAATAGGCTGCCCAAAGAAAGTTGCAGACACCACATCTCTGAAGTGCTCAAGATCAGACTGGATGGGGCCCTGGGCAACCTGTTTTAATGGAAGATGTCCCTGCAGGGGGCTGGAACTGAATCATCCTTAAGGTCTCTTTCAACCCAAATCATTTTTTGATTCTAGGATATGATCATGAGCCACATGTTTAGTTGACTTGATTTTATAATGAAATTGGAGTATGTTTTAGACCCCTTTAGAGTATGAGATAGAATGGCATTGCATTATTTCTTCCTGATTTTATTCAGCATCCAGAAAATAAAATGGCAAGCATGCAGAGGCAGGAAAGAGTTATTTATCTTCACTGGTCTTCTATGAGTTGTATGGAGAAAAGAGCTTAAGGAAAATTAGTACATTCTTACTTAGCTAACACTTCTGCTTTCTCCCAAGTTTTTTATAGACTTACTTGAAATATTGGAGGAGGTGGCAACAATTCTGGTCTTTCACTCAAATCAGTACATTGTATTTATTCTAATCTTCCCCTGTACTTGATGAAGATGTGTTCCTGACTGTTTAATTGTTATATTTTCATGGTGGAGAATTAATTCTGAATAAACAATTACTGAAGCCCTTGCATGGATGCACTTATTTTTGCAGTGATCCTACTAAGGTATCAAAACTATCATATTCTTGGTTCCTTAAATACAATTTACTGTAGTGGCTACCTAGAGAGAAGACTGCAGTGCTGATGTTACATTTTTGAGTTTGACTGTGTTTGAGTTGTTGGCCATTTTGTATGACAGTGCATTGCTTAATGCTGCACTAAAGTAAATGGAGCCTGTCTAGCTACAGAAATTCAAGGTGCAGGGAAACATAGAATGAGAGATTGCTTCTCATATATGTAAACCAGAGGCATAAAATCTGAGAAGTATTCAATGTGGGCATATCATTCTCAGAAGTATGTAATTTCTAGAATGTGTGTTTTAAGTTACAGCCAGATTCATGAAGTACACCCCTCCCTAATCTGCTAGGATGAGTATTACCTGTGCAGTGTAAGTAAAATTCTGATATTGGAAAATGTAGTTGATATTCCTGCTTTTTCTGTTTGTTTGGAATACAAAGCAGCTGAAAATGAGAGGATGGCTCAGGATGGTTGTGGCAGCAATCAGTTCTGTGATCCCCCCCACAGCAATTCTTAGCAAGCTGTGTAAAACTGTTTTTTGTTGCCTTTTTTCTTTTCTCTTTAAGATGAGCTTCACTTTTTAAATTTGAAGATACAGAGAATGATTTGGTTTGTGTCATGTTTTATTGTTTGATTTTTAGCTATTAAAAGTACGGTCTCATTTCTTCATAAGGTAAGGAAGAAATATCAAACATGCAATTTTAAGATGTTCAGATTGTTTTGTTTTGTTTTTGTTTTTTTTTTAATCCAGCAAGCAACCAACTGTTTAAAGCATCAGGGAAATGGGGCATAGGAAGGTTTTCATCTGCAATTTCTGCAGTATGATAGTTCTTCATCCTTTCCCAAGGCTGGGCAGAATTTGTCACAGGATAGAGAGAAACTTGATTTGTGCACACAGAATCGAAGGGGAAGTTGGTTCTCCTCACTATCCCTCCTTTATCATCATACTTCATGGTTAATTTATCAGTAGTCATTTTTAACAAGTCTGTTTGTATTAAACACAGAGGAGTTTAGTGTCAGATGGTAAGAGGAAAGTCTCTTACTTCAGGAGGGAAAAACTTTAAAAACCATGTTTAGGCCAAGCAAATTAATAATATTTCACTTACACAGCTTAAAAAGCAGTGCAGGTCTAGTAGCTATGCTGGTAAATCTTAGCAGTAGCATCTTAGAGCATCAACAGCTGCTCCATCCCTAATTACAAAAACTGCAACTTTTGGTTTTGTATAATATGACTCTTCTAGTGAATGAGTGCAAAGTAGTTTTCCTTATGCTTCAGTAATGAAATACATATTTCCCAGTGTACAGTAACAAATAATTAAAGAGATTGAACTTTTTTTTTATTACCATGCTGTAGACATGAAATAAGAATTAGGGGAAAAGGTCAAATGTTATAAATTTATTTTGGGACATATATATTGCAACCTCTGTGGAAGCTTTTGAAAATTCTGGCAAAGATCAATACACTTCCAATAAAACCTTTAAACTTGCAATAAAACAATATTTTAAACATTATATATATATATATTTATATATAGTCTTAATTAAAGGGTTAATTTTAGCAGGATTTTCTTTTTTTTTTTTTTTTTTTAAATATACTGCATTCCTCTGACATAGCTCTTTCCAGATTGAAGGGATGCAAATGAGGTAAGAATTAAGGCAAACCTAAAAGGCATGCAAATGAAGTACATTTATATCCACTGACAATACAAGCACGTGAGGATCAGACTCGGGAGCCGAGGAGCTCTTCCCTTCTGTCTGTCCAGTACTACTTTACAGCAGAATGGTGACATGATTTATAATAAACAGTTAACATTACCATGGGAATTATTCAGTGTCACTAACATTACTCAGTCTAGGAGACACAGAGCTAGCATCAGTAAAACATGAACAATAAATAATATAATTCACTGCAGCACAGGCCTGCTGCACAGGCTTCAGAGGAAGAGGGTTGTTGTGAAATGACATTGCACACATCACGTTGTGGCAGTTTATTTTTATAATATATACTTTTAAAATTCTTTAGCAAATGACATTCTCATGCACACAAGTGTTTCAAACACAAGAAGCAAGTCCATTTATAGGTAGTCCAAGCAAATTTTTGTGTGTGTGGAAATAGCTGCAAACTGAATGGAACATTAAACTTCTGTGCAGTCTATGACGCATCGTACACAAGCTCATTTTTGAATGTCACACTGCAGGAGTAATACAATGGACGGATCACTCTTTGCAGCTTCTTTGAATTCATCCAGCGTGATCTGATCGTCTTTGTTCTTATCCATCTTACTGAAGATCTTGTCTACCCGTTGCTCAGGTGTCAGACCATCCTCATTCATTTTCATCATGATCACAGTGCCCACCATTTTGTAGATGGCCTTTGGAAAGAAACCAAATGGAAAATTTAACATGAAATTCAACCTAATTTTTTGATGTGATCAAATTCTGGAAATATGTTCTTACAATAAAATGATTGCAAGTTTCTCTAAAGATTATTTTCTTTTTTTTTTGGTTTTTTTTTTTTTTCTTTTTTTCTTAGAATCCAAAGTCCAGATACTTAAAACAAGGAAGAATATATTTTACTTTCTTTAGATGTAGGTTTATTTTGATGGTTACGTTTTGCATCCCAGAATGAATTTTTCTGGTTTCCTGTTTCACAGAGTAAGACTCTTATGTGAAATTTATGTGAAATATTTCACATACATTCTGAATAATTAGTTTTAGAAGTCACCACCCTTAAATAGGTTTCTGTGTGTACATGTGGGCATAATCTGGTATTAACTACTGTGGCAAGTTGTTGGCAGATGACGAAGGTGGTAAACTTTATCCTTCCTCTTACATGTTGTGGTCATCTTAAAGCCCATCTGTGAGAGCTCACTTAAAATAGCGTGTTGTTATCCCTGTAAATTTCTGTAATCATCTGAAGTTAATCTCCAGTAAGGCTTCAGCTACTTGAGCTACAGTCCAATAATTTCATGGGTGTCAAGTGACTTTGAGATGGGCTTTGTAAATCCTGTGCTGTGCTGTTCTTGTGATTAATCCATTCATCAGGGGGGGAAAAAAAAATAACATCTTAGGTTATTTAAAAGCTTATATGCACATATGTGCTCTCTGCAATTCTCCAAGATTACATCTATTAACAAACACGTTAATGTGGTTGTACCACTTGGGCACCAGTCAGTGCAGGATTAATGTGTGTAATGTGCATTTAATGTAGCATAAAGCCTCTGGTGAGCCTAGAATCTAAAGTCTGTGTGAACAAGGAATCAAATTTGATTAATGTGGTGACTTTTTGAGAGTAATGTTGATCTCACCTCTATAATTTCCAGCATTTCCACTCTTGTAATTTTACCATCACCATCCAAGTCGTACATGTTGAAGGCCCAGTTCAGCTTTTGCTCAAAACTGCCTCGTGAGGTGATGGACAGGGCACAAATGAACTCTCTGAAGTCGATGGTCCCATCTCCGTTTTTATCAAAGGTTCGGAAGGCGTGCTGGGCAAACTTAGAAGCATCTCCATATGGAAAGAACTGCAAAAGAAAATAATATATAGAACTGTGTTAATGCAAAGGAAAGAGCTGTATACCTGACTGCAAAACACCAAAGCGAGGCTTTTATCAAGAGTGGCTGGTGAGCTTTGTGGAAAACTGAGAATCTGCAATGTAAGGTTCCTTAACAGTTACACTGGAATGATTATTAAAAACTTATTTCTACAAAAATCTCTCAGGTTTCCACAAGAGAAAATACAAATATTGTAATGCTAATATAAATCTAAATTAACTAGATGAATCTTAAAATTAAGTTGTGTGTAAATGGCAGACTGTGTGTAATATTCTCTGACTATGAAATACAGAAGTCAGGGTGGATTCTAAGAGAATTTTCACCAGCCCATGACATGTTGCAGCCAAGTATATGTGTGGGATTGTTGTTATATAACTTCATTTATTTTTTTAAAAAAATAATCCACACGTAACATAAAAAACCCACATGAACATATGTTCTGTTCTGCCAACCAACATTCAAGTACACAAGATGAAAACACAGACTCAGATAAGCAATACAGTGCAATGCTTTTCATGTTCAATGTGTTAATATCCTTTAGTGAACACTGCAACTGACTGTAGTTCAACAGAATATTTTAAATTACCATAACATGTAGGTTTTCAGTTGATATATTTTCCTCTCAGGAAGTGTATGTTTTAAGACATTTGAACAGGTAGTTGTTCTTTCTGTTGGCCAGACTCAAGAAAACACATCCCTAAAGAAAGGGGATTTTAAACCAGCGCTGAAGTCTTATTTTATACACAAACAATGTTTGTTATTATATTCCCAGCACAATTTCATGGAGGTTTTCCTGTTCCTAAAAGATAAACATGCATTACTCCCCATATGAGAGCCATCTTATTTTGTTCTTTTTTAAAATTCCAATTCTTATGAAGTACTTTATTTATAATGTAAGTTTGAAGGAAATTCTTCAGTGCCAGCTGAAGTGGAGCTGCATTTTGCAATTTTCCATTTCCCCATCCAGACCTGTGTCTTGCCTTAAAAACTTCACAAAGCTTAGAGCTCAGCCAGCTGCCTGCACTATGTGACCATGTGGGTCATGTCAGGAGCCCCTGCTGTGTGCCATAGGGGTCCCAACCTAAAAGTTTCCTTTCAACTTCCCACTTTCCCTGAAAGAGCATTTGGTATTGTCTCCTCCTGAGAACGTAACTTCTGTGCCTGTACTCAGCCCAAGCCCTGCTTCTGTTCTGATAATCAAAACTGATGGAGCGGTCGAGGTACTGCTGCAGCTCCTTCTGTGCTTTCTGGCCTTTAAATATGATCATGGTTGGGCTCACCAACAGATACAAAGATAATTGGGTTTTCTGATACAATTCAGGATTTCAGTGGCTGTAGTTACCAGACCTTGCTCAATTGTTCTTCTAGTGACAGCCCCAACCTTTTGTCAAAGCAAGGAGAGCTCCCTCCATGGGAAGGCTCCTTGGGCTCACAACCAGGCATTCAGGGTCAGAACAAAGTTTGCAAATGTTATCCAAAACCTGAATGTTATTTTCAGGTTCCTCATTGATTCCTCTTCTCTATGATCTATCTCTCCCCTTCCAATTCCTGTACCAGCTCCAAATGTTAACACAGGTGATATTTAATTTTATGTGTATGGGTAGATGAAAGTGCACTTCTCCAGTTCACTGCTGAGAGGCTGAGAAATGGCTCTGATGGCCTGTATTCCACCATGAATTCCACGTCCCCCACCTTTTATTATTAAGGGTCTGCTGGCTGTTCAAAGCTGAAAGGACAAATCTTTTGCTTTTTAAATCTGTGTGGATGACTGTCCTGTGACGTATATGCAATGGAACAAAACACTTGAAAATTTTAGTCTTCAAAGTATTTTTGCTCAGAGCTGACTGCTGCTGAGGGTGCTGCCTGATCTCTGTCCTGTGACTGTCACTCTACAGTCTCTATAAAAGAAAGGTAAATACCTGGAGGGAACTGGAGCTGCTCTTTCCACTGCCCAAAACCCCAAAATACAGAAATGGTGCAAACATACTGGTGAGACCAAAGAACGAAAATACAGTGAAAAAGCAAACCTACACAAAAGGCAAAGAAGTGTCAGACATCCAAAAATGTGGGGAATCAGGCTGGGTCAGTGGCTGGGGATGCTGAAGACCATTTTAAAGTTGTTCTGGAACACATTTTTCAGTCTTCCACTGGAGGAGCATCAGCAAGCTGTGCCTACCTCTTTGCTGGTAACAGCCTCATGCAGCAGGGAGTAAAACATCCTTCTAATTTTTTTATCACAGACAAGACCATGATTTTTTATTTTCTGAGGTGAAGAAGACAGTGGCACTGCTCACCTAAGTCTTGGCCTTTACAGCATTGCCTTTTTTAATTTTTTTTTCTGTTTCTCTTCCTCTAGGGAGCAAATGCAGTAAAAGGTCCTTTAGGGACTGAAAGCACTGTTCTCCAGTCTGTACCTGCTGATTTGTATTATTTTTAGCTCAGAACAACTCAAAAACATTGTCAAAACTTGTTTAAAAACCTACTTGAAGATTTCCATTGGCCTCTTTTGAAACTATTCATAAATAAGGCATGAAGTAAAGAAAACTAAAACAATTACAGAGCAAAAGATGCCAGCTCTGGTAAAATATTTTTTGAGTTTTAAAACACGGCAAGCCTTAGCAAAGTACAAAGGCACAAGCTTTAACCACTTTCAGAGCAGTCTAAGACAAGGGGCAATTGGAGACAGGGACCTCTGAAAGACAAACTTTAATTTTTTGTCAGAGGGAATATGAGGGAGGGTGGTTTGCTTCTCATGTGACCTCAGTGAACAGTTCAGAAAAAAAGTAAAGAAAACACAACTGGGATTTTCAGATAGACCTTCAGCTTTCAGTGTTCCCTGCACACCCTTGACCAGCTGATCAATAAATGTGTGAAAGCTGTGAGTTCCCATCTGCTGCAGCCTGCCACTGAAAAGCCCACTCCAGTGTCCCTGATTTACCCTTTCCACCCAAAAATCATGGACCAGCCAGGTCCATGGGTGACCCAACACTGTTCATTCCTTTGTTTCTGCTTCTCTAGTCTTACCTAGTGAAAGGCATCCCTGGTGTAGAGAAAGGTGTCCCTACCCATCCCAGGAGGTTGGAACTAGATGATCTTTTTTCAACCCAAACCATTCTAGGATTCATCTCTTGCTTGGTCTGTGTATTTTCTAACCAGTGAGATCAACATGCTGGGGTGGGAACAAAGTGTTATCTCTACAGTCAACTGCCAATTAAGAAAAAAAAAAAGGAAGATTAAAAAAAAATCCCTTCATCTACTTTTAAATTTTCAATGAGGATTGTCTTGCAGATTCTTTGCTCCCACTGTGTTTCTGGACACCTTTCTGGTGTATGGGGGGCATTCAATCACTCCTGGAATCAGAATATCTAGAGAATAACACCTACAAACTGTACATTACCCTTGGGAAAACTGATCAAATATCTGGAAATATTTATCTACTTGGCTGCAGCTGCTTTAGCCTCTTTGAAGTTCACTAGCAACTCAGTGATCAATTCATTCAGATCATCTTTGGGAGGGAATTATTGCAAAAGCATGAAGCATATGCTAAAGCATATGGCTAAAACTTTAGCATGTGGCTGAAACATAAAGAAAAAAAAAGAGATCAAAATTTACTTCCCCAAATTCCCCAGTGATAGGGAGGGGTTAGGAAAGAAAAGGTCTCTCCATCCTTAATAGGATGGGGTTCAGTGAACTTATAGGCTGGCCTGAGTAATGCTTTGTTTTCCACATGATCTTATATCATGGGATATTGAGATGCATTTCCATTAAAAAGGAAATTCTGCTATAAAATAGAGAAAACTAGAATTGCACTAGTACACTAGTACTAGAAAGCAGGGTGTGCTGCCTACACATGCCCAGGTGACAACTCAGTTACTGATGTAAGGTCACAGCTTCCAGAGCTGGGGTGGGAGCTGGAGCACAGGACAGGAGGTGGGAAAGCAGGAGATGGCACAGGGCTCCTGTATCCCAGGCTTGGGGAAGATGGAAGAAGCAGCTTCTGCCTCCCCTGTCATGTCCCACCTGGGGCTCAGCACTACCAGCTCCACTGAGAGCTGAAGCAGAGAGGGGGAATGAGGGGGCACAGCCAGTGCAAGGAGCAGAACAAGCTTTGTCAAAGGCACAGAAAAACAAGCCAAGCCAGGCTCTCACAAGAAAAACAAACATTTGATGCTGTTATGCTTGAAGGAGTTATTTACCCTTCTTATCTACTTTATTTGTGTTTTATAAGTCTGCTAGGCATCCATGTTAACTTTGTAAGTGAAGAACACAAGCACTTTGAGAATCAGAAAGTTTTTCTGCTTTTGAAAGCTCAGACAGGTGTTTTTTAATAGCAAATCTCTTAGAGTTGACCCAGATGCTGATAGCAGCTGGTCTACTCTGGTCTTACAGCTCCTCAGCACTGAGGTCACTGAGGAGGATACCTGTGATGATGGGGAGCAGATTGCTCCTTGCTAATTTTCCAAGAAGATGAAGTTCTGGATTCCTTAACAATTTGTGCCAGCAGCACAAACACAGGAGTTGTTAAGATAAGACAAAAAGATTACTCTTTAGACAAAAAAAAAAAAAATTAATTACATTTACTACATTGCACTGTACTCTTGTGCTTCATGCACTAAGGCATGAGCAGGGGAAAAGGTATCCAGGCTGTGACTGCCAGCACCTTTTGGAAGGCTGTGCCACTCTGGTACCAGGGTGACCTGCAGGGCTGCAGCCTGTGCCTGCCACCACCTCTTTGTAAACATGAAAACTCCTGTAACAAGGGCAGAACCCGGCCAGAACAAAAAGACACAGCCACACATCTGTCCTTGTTCTGGAAGAGATCTGGCTGCTGCACTCTCCAGCACATCTGCAGCGTAAGGCAGGAATAGCCCAGCTCACACAGAAATATCGCAGCCACCTGGCTTCAGCCTGCCAGGGGGTCCCAAGGAGAAGGCACCATCCACAGCTGTGGGTCTGTGGGTCTAGCAGCAGCTAAACCATGGGCTGAGCCTCTGGAGAGGATAATCCTGTGGACCACCAAAGACCAGAATCTGAATGTCTCTAGATCCAGGACTCAGTTTTCCATGTGTGCATCTGTGAGCTGTCCCCACCTCAGAGGTGCACTGGGAGGATAAAGGAAAAAAAAATAAAAATATTTGTGATGGTTTCAGATGCTGCAGCAGTGGAAGTCACAGAGCTGGCAAGAACTGGGGAGAGCTGCCAAACCTCA
This sequence comes from Cyanistes caeruleus, assembly GCF_971803275.1. Classification (NCBI taxonomy): domain Eukaryota; kingdom Metazoa; phylum Chordata; class Aves; order Passeriformes; family Paridae; genus Cyanistes; species Cyanistes caeruleus. The sequence continues at coordinate 11,477,402 of NC_141702.1, forward strand.
TGGATGTTTGCTCATGTCTCAGCTCAGCAGCTTTAGCTGTGAACACGTGTGCATGCAAAGACACACGGGGAGGTTTATAAACAGCTGTTAGCTCTTTACATAAAGAAGAAATATTTAAATGAGCCAAGAAATGTGACTTCTTCTGTTCATGTGGAAAATTCACAACTTGTACAGGCTGAAGTGGGATCAGCAAAGAGTTTGTGTCTCACCCAGACCACAAAGACTGTGACTAGCCCTTACATCATGGTTAAGGACTAAGCTGCTCTGTCTTTTAATCACCACAGAAATGCTCATTTGAAGAATATGTAGAATAAATATTTCAGAATTTAGGAGCTGATCATGAATTATCAATACCAGTTCCTTTCAATTGTGTGAGACATGAGTTAAGAGACCAGAGAACAAGCACAAACCACAGGATAAGACTCTAAAAAGCGAGAATACATCAAGAGATTAAGGAAGATGGATGGGAAAAGAGGAACCATGCTTCTTCTTCACAAACCCTCATCGGGCAGAGTCTACCTCTAAAAAAACATTCAACCTGAAAAGTTAATCTTTATATTCACATTTGTGGGGAATTAGTCATTAACTAGCAGGAAATGAATTGATTTTCAATCCCAGCTTTTCTCTGATTAGATTTGGACAATAAGAAACTTAATTGAGCTGTGGTAGTGCTATAGGTCAATACACTAGCAGCTCAGCTATTACTCAGTGCTAATAAAAAAAACAAAAACATCTTCAGGGAGAATTCTCATCAAAACAATTAAAAACAATTAGTATTGCTAGTGCTTAATGCCACAACTACCACTGATTAAATGTTGTTTCTCTTTGATCTTCCTTAACTAAGCAGCAGCATTGGAACACTTTATTTATTTTAAGTTTGGCACAGTCATCCACTACCCCAAGGTCAGCGACAGCACAGGGCTATCAGGATCCTGCTGTATTGTGGCTGTGTCCTGGCCTAATTACAGCCTCCATGTTATCTCTCCAGGAATCTGGGAACATATCAAATCGAGGATACACTGGGACACTTTTTATTTTTTTACCTCCTTTTTTTTTCTCCCTCCAGTAAAGATCATCTGACTCCTTTTCATTTCTGAAAGAGACTTTATTTTCCCAGTTTTAGTTCCCAAGGTTCAGAGTATTAACTTGAATGCTATGCCTGCTGTGTTGTGAAGTCCTTAGTGCAAATTTCCCAAAAGAACAGAACTATAGAAGCATCAGCAAGTGCCATTTCCAGCCAAAAAGGGATCTGAAACACGAGTCACTAAAGTCTGAGACAACCAACTCATGAATATACAGATGGAACTGCAGGAAAAAATACTTGTGCCTGAAATATCTGACTGTCTCATATACTTATGTAATGTGTTCTCCTAAAATTCCTCTACATATGGAGTTATTATAGCCTGGTACTGCAGAAAGGAAACTGCAGAAAGAGAAGGAAAATGGCTCTCTCAGAAAACTGATACTTCCCAACAGGGAGAAGAGGTAAGGGAATGGAATGGATCCCAAAGCCAAAGAGGAGAGTTGGGCAGGATGGCAGCAGTAGCAGCAGTAGTTAACATAATGCAGAAGAGACAGGTGGGCAACAACCTGGTGTGGTCATTTATTCTCTGCTGTCCCTAGGCATATCCTATTGACTTTTATTTTCAGAACTGAGTTTGAAAGCAATCCAGCAACTCGCACTGGAACTGCACTGAAATGAGATTTTGAATCATTTAAAATGAGGCCTTCATTTTCAGCTGCTTCAAGGTCTGTCTTAAAGCTTTCCTTCTGCAATGAAGCTGAGAGCAGATAGGTTTTCAGGTAGCCTTCCAAAAATTCAGCCTTATCTATGAGATAAGCCTTAATAATACAGCCTTATCTATGAGATTCATCCCCTGTAACCCTTTCAATTCTGTTCTTATTGAGACTAATAATAATAATAATTAAAAAAAAGATTCTTTTATCACAGTGAAGCTTTAAGAAGACAGCTTTCCAAGTTAATGTATTTTTGTCCTTATCTATCCTCAAATAACATAAAAACTTCCATAGGTCAATGCCAAGACTTACAAGCCCAACAGGATATAAAAACCTTGGAATACCAGAATTCTGGTGCAAGGGATCATGCATCTATACCTATATATGCACCTAGAGAATATATATGTGCGTGTATCAATAAAGAGACATACATCAATGGATGGACAAAATCAGTTCCTGTTTAGAAATGGGAAATTACTGTTGAACTCACTGATGTTTAAGAAAACTCACTTTTATTTACATGAAGTGCTGTGCACATTTGCAGTTCCACATGGATAACTATTATTATTGCTGTTATTGATAGTCACAGGGTCCAGGAATCTTGGTTGAGAAGCATATGGATAGCACCTAAAGCTCTGCATGTAAGAGAGGAAAATACAGTGCAAGGAGGCTGGAAGATGTTTATTTGTGACTTGAAAGGATTTTCACAAGGGTAGGAAAGAAGACAGGACTTGTGCAACCCATTGTGTCACCTCCTGGTAATTAAGGAGCTGTATGGGCAGGCCTAGAATAAACCACAGGTGTTCAAGCAATGACAGCTCTCAGGTACACTGCCTTCTTGGCTTTAGCCTCACAGACCAGCTCCCCTGAGGGGAAGATGTCTTGAGCAAAGGCTTTCAAAGGATGTCTGGAATCATAAAAAGTAGCATCACACTCTTGTTCCTTGTCTAAAATGGTGCAAGAAGGGAAAATCCTCATCATATACGATTTTTTTTTTTTTTCCTATCATTTGTGTTCTTTTCTTTCTGTAGAAAGAGATGTAGAAAAGCTCCCTGTGGGCCACATGGATAGCTGCTTTCACACAGAGATGCCATCTCCCTGAACATGCAGTTGCTGTGCTGGTACTGGCTGTGCTCAGCCAACAGAGACAAAATGCAGATACTGGCGATACTCAGTACTAGATGGTTCCCAAAGGTGTCTCCTTTTTAGGAAAGAGGCCAGCTAAAGAAGTGTCATGCCACAGAGTTCCTCCCAGATTTCATCCCAATCAACTCCAATCAGCTCTTGGGTACTGCAGATTTTTGTGATATTCCATGAACTGGGTCTTCAGAGAGGGAAATTACCCACAGATTCTGTTTCCTCAGTAACCCTGTATCAGGGATCACTTTGTATTATCAGCTTCCAGTGGGTTTCTGTGAGTTTATCCACTTTTCCAGGTATCAGACATGATCACAAGGACTCATTTTAGGGAAATCCATAAACCTATTACTATGGACTGGAATATGCTGCTTGTTGACTCAGAGCACTGCAAGTGAGAGGAAAGTGCCTCATCTCCTGCACTTGCCTGCTGATGTAACCTTAAATCCTTCAGTGCATGGTAAGTGAATTTCAGCTCCTTTTCCCCATTATTAAACTACCACTGATGCAAAGAAAACTATGAATAGAGTAACCTCTTCTACTACAGAAAAGTCAACCAGCTATGGGCTTACCTGCCACTTGGGTCCTTCAAGATCTTATAATTATTCATATACTTAGTCTGTGTAAAACTTAACACTAGAATGCAGTAAGACCATAAAAAGGGATAGTGTAAGATAAATTATAAAATCTGCAGAGAATGAGTTACCTTTAATTTAAAATGATCTTTTTCTAAAAAGTGAGAAAAACTATATTAACAAAAAAAGCATCAATATGCATGATTAAAAGAAAGCTACTATCCATGCCAATTCTTCCAACACCGTGGTATCTCATTGCATGCACTATTGGACATCCTTACAGAGCCTGAAGTTTCAATAACATAATTGGGAGTCATGTGAAAGGAAGACACAACAAAAAGCACTTAAGCAGTACACTCCCCTGGTGTTGATTCTTTGCTGCTGTATTTATCACAGAAGCTTAGTGTAGCTACATATTTTCCTTTGGATTAGGTTTCCCTCTGTGCCCCAGACCAGCTGAAGATCCCTGCACCACTTCAATTGTGCATACAATTCTGAGCCTGACAAATGTAAAACTGACATCTTCACTCGAGTGGTGAATTAAACTTTTCAAAATCAGATCTATATGAATTTTTACCATGATTTTTACAAAAAAATCTCTAGAAACCTGGAAGCCCAACTAAATAAAACTTCAAGTAGCAAAATACAAGATCTATTTATAGACATAGCTAAGCATAACTAGAGGGATGTATCATAATCAATGTTTCCCATTAAGAAACATTACCTTAAAAACACGCTCAAAAATGTAGAGTGATGCAATTTGAACTGCCCAGCACTATAATTATAGTAACTATCTCACACTGGGGAGCAACTTTTACTTTTCCACGCTGATTAATGAATATGAGTAATAGATTTGTGTTCCACCACCCCCTCCAAGTATTCTGGTAAACATGTTAAATAAATCAGACTGTAAGGTTTTATGAATACACAAAAGCTACTCAGTCCTTAGCAAGCACGCAAGAACACAATAACAACAATAATGGGCAAAAAATAGTTTGGTATTGGGTTGAGAACTCAAAGGGGGTTTGATTAGTCATATGTGCCTTTAGAGAAGTTCACTCTCTTGTATTATCCTTAATATTCTTCTACCCCAGAGTCAATGAAGATGATGAAAAAGCTGTATAGACATTAATGGATGAACAACAAAAAGCGTAATTACAGCCAACCTATTATGCCACCAACTGCTTTCCAAAAGGATTCTGGTTTATGCTTGCCAAGAGGGAGCCTCCCAGGAACACTGTTCTTGGTGAAGCCAGCTCCCAAAGCATCCTTTTAAAGTTTACAGCTGGGGGATACAGCCCAGTTCCTGACATCCACAAGTTTTTTCATATCTCCTCTGTGAGCTGACTGCATATAATGTTCTCTGGAGAGGAGTTGTTTCTACAGGCACAGTAACAACATATATTTTGCACTTACTTGATGGACTCATATTTCATACCAGATGCAATAAAGGATAAAATATAAGGAGTTTATTCTAGAAAGGTGTTAGGTGTTAAATTCTCAAACAAATGAAAAGTATCTAAACCAGAGTAGTAAGAAGATGGAAATAAAACAAGAAAGCACTCTCACAATTGTTTGGTTCTACCACAGAGGTAACAGATAGGCCTTTTCTCCAGCATGGGGGCTTTTCTGAATTTCCTCCTCTATTGCATTTTCTCAACACACTCCTATCTTAGAGCCTTCTTGATGATCAAAGGATTTTAGAGGTCAAAGACACTAATTTAATTTAATTTAATAACTCATTTGTAAGAGGCATTCAATGACCGACCACTCTCTTATGGCAGCTGTCTCTAGATTGCAAAGAGTTTCACAGAGACACCATGTGACATCTTATTTAAAAATATATGACAGGGCTGGCATTTCAGCTGCTTTAGAGTTCATGTTCTTACAAAAACAGGGCAAACTCCCCCTTCTTTTAGCACGAGATCTTGATGAAGAGGTGGCAACATCTTCATAACTAAAGTTACAATCCAATTTCCTCATAAAGAAATCTCAAAATTCTTTGCATCCTTCCCCAGTGACATCCAAGGCTGAAATATGCCCAGGAAATAACCTACTACAAAGCAGCCAGTCTCTGAGGAAGCAACAAATAATAACGGAACAAGAAACACAGGAGAACTGTGTCTAGTCCCTATTAAAAAAGAGAAGAAACTTGAAATATGGACAGGACATGTCTAAAGAAAAACAATAGCCTACCTAAATAATAGCAACCAAAGCTAATGGGTGCCAATACCTTTTAGTGCTGTCAAAATACAGGCAAGCTTATGTACCACTCTGGGACTGAGGGTCCAACTAGAAATCACACCACTGGCATTTCTTGCTGCACCTGGGGGGGAGCCTAGGGGATACCTAGCCCAGCTGCCTGGGCAGACTTAGCAGCATCATCTGCTATGACCCTGGGAATGGCATGAGAAAGAAGACAAAATCCTAAATCACCGCTCCAGAGCTCTCAAATTCAACATTTTATGCACTCACCCAGGAAGACACCATTAGCAGTTAGGAGTAGTATTTTAATTCTCTGAAATCTATGAATGTCAATCATAGATTGCTTTCTAAGGTAGCTCTGCTCTTCCTTTTTTACACAAGTGTTGGCAAGAGCCTGCACCTCCAATAGCTCAGTCTCTCCTGTTAGAATGTCAGCAGACTGCCAGCTCTTTGGAAGCTCCCAGAGCTGAATGATATTTTCACAAAAGTCTGCCAGCTGGAGACTCCTTGTGTCAAGGTTTTGGCTCTCATCATTTGGGAAACAGCGAGTGTATTCTCAAAGCAAGGCCTGAAAAAGGTAGATTTTTCACAGCTGTCTGGATTATTCATGAAGAAAATTGTCTAAATTCTATCTAAATAAAGCCCCGCTGGCAGAGAGAGAAGGTCTCAAATTTAATCACTTCTACCTGCTGTCAGCATCAATACTTATTCCAGCCCTACCCTAAAAAATGTTTGTATCTGGCTTCTCTCATTCAGTACATTCTGGACACCCTCTCAGCTGTGGAAAATCCTGGTGCCACAGGACCTACACGTCTCATCTGGGAATATATCGTCTTTTCTTCTGGTAGCACTGTTCACCGAAAAAATATTTTTGTGAGTTGATGTGCTTAAATGGTTTTCCCCATCTAGCTCAACAAACACCAGTTAAATTTTCATTGCTCACTGGAGAGAGATGCTGCCTCTTAGTGGGGTGATAAATCCCAAGGTGGGTTATAAAGCAACAGTAGGCATGACCCAAATCCCATTCCAGGTGAGAACTTTGTGATTTCTTGGGGTTATTTGCATGACCACAGGCTGAACACATGAATATCTCAGTGAAGAGTAAGATTTTAATTCTCAGCTGAAATATAAGGTGCTATTTTCTCATTCTTTCTTAAACTGATGATGTACTCACAGTCCTTCCAGATTTACAATAAACAAGACAGTCCTGTTGTACATCCAGTAACGTGCATAAATATCTGCAATCTACAGCCTACTTCAAGTGCTGATCTGAAATTAAAGAGAGAGAAAGGGATGGTGTGGTGCTGAAGCTTAGATGCAATGTGAATTTGAAGCCACAGCATCATGTGTTTGAGACCTGTCATGAAGCTGAAATGCAAGTGAAGCTGTACAGCAATACAATGACAGCACAGTTCAGCATGCTCATGAAGTGACTAAAATCCAGGATGACTGCGGAGCCAAGGGGAAAAAAAAGCTTGTTTTTTTTTCCTACCCTGTGTACATAAATAGGAAAGATCTGGTTGTGTTGATCTGTGAGCACAATGAGATGTCAGTCTAAAGCAACAACTAACCTGAGCTATAGTTATAGAGTGGCAGAATATGTTGACTTTTCAACTGAAATGTATCCTTGGCTGTTTCTCTTGCAACAGAACTGTGTTTTCACAAGAGGGCAATGTACATTTTCGAGTCACAGCAAACCAGTTTGTGCTTTTCCCCTGACAAATATCAACATTCCCATTGTCTCAGGAGAGACAACAATCTGTAGATGTAGCCAGATATACCAATTTGTCAGATGTGTACTTAATAACAGGTTTTTGATTTAAAAAAGCTGTTTTCACACCTACAGAACTCTGAGCGATCCCAAAGTGCTGTGCTGGCATCAATCTAATCCCACAACCCACGTACATGGGTGGACACCAGAGAACTTGCAAAGCCAAGCAACAAAACAAACGAGCATGTGGGATCACACATAAATAAGCCATCTACCAGCTTTTATACCTGACCTATCACTTTATTACTTTTTGGATCCATCTGCTTGGGACTATCAGTTGAAAACAGCATGGAATTTGTTTTAAGTAGGCTTTATGAAAACTCAAATTCCCAGATAAAGGATCATCCTGCATTTGCAGGCTGAGTCCCCAGTGAGGCACAGCCTTGTCTAACACGTACCAGGAGCACCAGGGTGGCTGCCTGTGCCCTGCAGTCAAACAGCACATGAACAACATGCCCAGGACTGATGCCAGAAGGTGCAAAGCTCATTGTTTCGGTGCAAATCAGTTATACAACATACAGGCACCAGTTATACAACACACAGACACTGGGAGGAGCCACCTGTTATTCACACTGCGTGGTGTGGAAGCACGTAACTCTCCCCAGGAAGATTACTGAGAAGTCCAAACACAACTACAAGGAACAGCATTTTTTGAATTTGGATATTGGAAACAATTATCACATCTGAATCATCTACAGCTCTCAAGCCATGAAAGCAAATAGCACACTACTGAGAGCGAAGGCAAATTTCTGGCTGCTCTGAATAGCCCAGGAATTACAGTTTCCATGTAAAGCAGGTGAGATCTTGGTTTCCAAATACTTTGGATCATGAATCTGATCTTCTTCCAAATTCTCCATGGAAAGGTTGGTTTTTGGTTTTAGGCATTAGTTACAAGTGCCAAGGCCAACTGATGAGCTAAGATGAGGCTTTTATGTCTGTGTTATGTTTCTGAACAAGTCCCAGCCAATTACTTAGTCATTTACATTTCAATACTGTGCCATTCATTGCTTTCCACTGCACTGTTTAATGCCAGGTTTTGAGCTTTACTTAAAGATTGTCCGAAGGTGAGGGAGAGTATGAGGTGTGAAGGGCCTTCCAGGAGCTCCCACAGTGGGGAGGGAGGTTTCATACTGCCTCAGCATCTGATGCTGCTCAACACCTCTGGGCTGCCGAAAGTTAGGCAGCATCCCAAGAAGCTTCAGGGAATTGGCAGAGCTCTGGGGCCCTGCAAATAGCCACCATTTTCACTGGAAACATTTATGACACTGGAAGGAAGGTTGCCCCATGTTCCTCAGCTTGCATCAAAATCCTGTGGGCATGTCCTTCCCTGCCTGGAGAGCAGATGCAAGGATGCTACAGCACTGCTGTACCTTCAAAAGCCCCTTCCACCATCATCTCTTTTCAGTTTAACTTGAAAAGATAAAAGCAATTTAATCTTTCCTGCCTTCAACTTGAAGGTTTTGTTCTAAATATATTTTGACAGCAGAAATAAAGACAAAGTTTTAATAGAACTAACTGAACCACAAACTGAATTATGTATTTCCATTTCAGGAGACAATCTTGCTGCTAATAACATCACTCTCCTTCCAAAAGCATGCATGACAAAATTCAAAGCATTTCTCTGTTCCTTCACGGCATCTGGCGTCTGGCAGCAGCTCTGCAGCGCAGGGAGCTGCCTCTTACACGTGTACGTGTCATGTGTGCCACGCTTTGTCCAGGAGCTGGGGTGGAACCATCTCAATTGCTGAACCAGTCTGTCTGGAAAATCTGTGTGCTAGAGGATTGAAACACAGGCTGAACCCTGGCAACATCCCTGCTTTGGATCTCTGCCTAGAGCCTTTATTTCTTCAGTGTTCTCTGGAAACATGCAGCAGCTGCAGGCTTTCTGTAGGACCCCCACACCAGCCATCTTCCCCCAGAATGGAAGCACATGGCAAGGCAGGTCTAAACTGTACTGACAACCTGGAGCATCCTAATTGTTCAACACTGGATTCTTTATTTGGTTCCCATCTTAGAAACAATATTAGAAATATTGTTTAATATTTATTATATTATATTAATATGTCTAATATGGTTCCATATTAGAAACCATAGCAGTCACCAAGCAGCTTACTAAACCAGGGTCAAATCCCAAATAGATGCCTTCCTCACAGATTTGTTATTATTTAGCCAAACACCCTCTGAAGTCACCAAAAGTGCCAATCAAACAAAGACTTGTTTTATTTTGTGACCACAGGGAAAGGGATTGGAAGAATTTACATCAGCTGCTAAGCATATGCTCTAATGACCACCACTGGATTATTAGTAGTGACCTAGATGTAGAAAGCTTTGATCTTCTTACTCCTGGTTTATTATCCAGTTTCTAGATCTCTTAAGGTCAACCAGAGTGAATAAAAATTAGGATGGGTAGAAATTGTGTGTGATCCAAGAAAGAGGACCATGAAATATCGATCCCAGACATCTTACTGACTAAAGCAAGCAGACACCAGTAAACATGATTAATAAGAGCAAGCCAGGAAAGAGCATTACATTTCAAAGAAGTCTAGGGGTGAATAGCTTGAGGAAATGAGATACAAAGACTTTCACATGTAGGTCAGCCCTTTTAATCCATCTCTGCTCATAGCAAACTCCAGTCATTAATATCTGACAGCTGTCTGGCTGCCACGTAGAGTGAGATGGTGGTCTTTGTTTAATTGCTCGTGGTATCTGAAAAACATACCATATCAACACAACTGCAATGCTGGAAAAGGTCTAAGCAGGAAGGTCAAGGACTGACCGGGCTTTGACAGAGGATCTCTACCCCCTTACCAAAAGGCTTCATTTTCTATTAGTGTCAACCTGATATATCTCAGGGGTAAGAAATCTTTGTGGGTGAACGGAGGATAAAGAGAGCAAAAAAGAGTTTAAAGAGGCCTGTGGTAACTCTGCTGTCTTGAACTCAGACCAAGGGCCAGCTCCTCAGCTGGTGGTTCCACTGAAGTGCCAGCACAACACCAGTCCAGGTCCAGGCTGCTCTCTGCTCCTTCCAAAAAGAGCAGCACAAAGCCAGGACCAGCAGATGCAAGGGTAGACACGTGGAGCCAGGGAAGAAGGCAGAGAGCAGATCATGGCCTCAAAAAAAGAGACTGAGAAGGAAAAAGGTGCTCTCAACAAGCCCAGAGGATGACAGTGCAGAAGGTGAACTCAGCATGGGTCTTTCCCCACATGGAGCTGGTTTTGACATCTTGGTCCAGTGAGAATTTGAGATGTGCACTGCTGGTCCCACTGTGTCTCTCAAGGGGGTGACAGAGGGCACTGGGGCTGCAGAAACAGCCTGGCCACGTATCACTGACCCAGCCCTCAGCCCAGCCTCCCTCTCCAGAGTCACAGCAACCTGCCAGCTGAGAAGGTGTGCAGAGAGGTTAAAGCTGGAATTCACACGATTGGAATAAAGGGTCCACCTGTAAATGATGGGTAAATAGAATTCCTTATTGCCACCTTTTCAAAGTCTTTTCTTTACAATAAGAGAAAAGTCTGGATTTCCAAAGCCCATGTGAAATACCTGACATTCACCTCAAGAAATGAGATTATTTTACAGCTTGCAAGACAAATCCTCCCAATTGTATATCAGAACAGAAAGCTCTGATTTCTATGTTTAACTAAAAAAATTATATTATTTAGGTGTTTGGGTTTTTTGGTGGGTTTTTTTGTTTGTTTGTTTGATGGGGTTTTTTGGTTGGTTTTTTTTATTTTTATTTTTTTAATAAAGGCCAGGTTTAAAAATACAGTTTTGATTCATAAATGAAAATGGTGATTTTTTTTTTTTACTTTTCTTTTCCTCTAAGAACTGTGCCTTTGTTTTTTGGACAAAATTTATCTCACTTTATCTATTCCAAACCCAGGTGTTTCATCTCAGCTACTTATCAAGCTTCCTTCAACAGTGACTGAAGAGAAGCAGTCACCTCCAACATGAAATTGTTCCTCTTAAACTAGGAGGATGTTTGGAACAGATAGGATGAATTCTCCTCTCAGCTGGTAGTCACTGGAGGTGCCCAGTGTATAACTGGTTTGGACTCTAACATGACAAAGTTAAGTTGAACACAATCTTTTGTAACCTGAAATAACTCTTGAAGCATTTTATGGATATTTTTCATGGATATTTTGGGTTCTGGCTTGACCGGTGTGCTCTTGATGTTATTATATAAAGCACAGTACTTTTATGTGCAATAGTCAGATTGTCTGAAGGTTATTTGTTTGTGAAAATGACAAATCAAATATGTGTCTAAAGAGAATAGTATGAAGTTAAAAATTATGGGTTTAAATACTTCTTCACAACTACCAGTGTTGTTTAAGCTGCTCAGAATAAGAAACCTGCCAAAAAGGGAGTCATGGGTTTTGTTTGGATTTTTTTAAAGTATTTTCCTTTTAAAACGCCTACACTTGCTTTTGGAACTGTGTACATGACATTCAGGAGTCACATTTGCAAGTATTTTGCATTCAGCAATATCTTATAAATACCAGTGCTCTTTCATATCACATTTTTTATTCTATACTGATCATTCACATGGCTTCTCCAGCTGTTACACAGGGACAGACTTCCCAGCAGAATTTTTGGTTTTTTGCATGTTTTCACTAAGTAAACAAATAAATGATGCAGAAATGTACTGGGGTAGAATAGCCCCAGGTGAGAATTTTCCCAGTTTCCAGGATAATTCTGCATGGTGCTCTCCAAATCCATCAGGCTGGAAGGGAACCACCACTAGATGGGAGTGGTGGATGCCACTCGGGGCACTTCTTGGTTGGCTTTCTCACAAGAAACACTTGGGCACACCGTGGGAACCTCCACTGTGCTCTAAGTCAAACATTAACCTGGATCCCACCCCAAGCAAGAGCCAAGTGCTTTAACCTGCTACAGGCTCTTGTATCACTGTCAAAAGCTGCATAATGGAAAGCCTTAAAACTTTTGAAAAATGTCATGCTCAGTGAGAGACAACTGAGCTCTGCAGGACATTGACAAAAACGAGAATGAGGAATTTAGGAGTTTCTCTAGATTTCATTTAAAATAATCACACTCTGCCCCGTCATGGTTCAGCTGCCTTTGTTGAATTTAGCTCCATAATTGGCAGTGGAAACCTTTTTGCTTTCTCTCTTATGGAATTTACATGTTCTGCTGCTCTTCCTTCCAGCAATGTAATTAAAAAGCCTGCTTAGCATAATTAATTTGCAAACAGGTTGGATGAAATGGGATTGTTTCCCAAAGGCCTTTTCAGCATTAAGTAGAACTACCTCAAGTATACTTTAATCTAGAGTCTCCCGTATATAAATTTCTTGCATTTTGCATTTTAAAAGTTCTTCATTTTAAAAGGTGCTGCAATTAGCAGCCCAGTTGTGACTTGTGCTGCTGATATGGACCTAGATTACACAGCTCATTCTGCAAACTGTGTCCCCAGAGCATCCCAGCCCTGAGCAGAGAGAGGCTGTGTAGTCAAGACCTGCTCCATGTTGAAGAGGTTTTTTTTGTGGAAACAACTTGTGTTCCTCAAAAATCTTCTCTCCAACCTGATCTGAAACAGCAACATGGCATTTTAGATTTTAATGGGAATATTGAAATCAGTCCTGCACAGCCAACCAAAGGGATACTCAGGGAACAGGGAGGAAGGAAAACCTTCCTACAGGGAGCAGCTGGGACCTCTGCTCCTGTGCCACTGCTCAGATCAGCAGCCGTCATTCCCCACCAAGAGATGTTCTTCTGCCTGCACCAAGAATTGGCACTATTCCTCCCTCATCTGTATTTTAGGTTGGGTTTGCTGTTTTGGTTTTGGTTGGGGTTTTTTTTGTTGTTGTTTTTTTTTATTTATTTTGTTTTGGGTTTTTTGTTCTGGTTTTTGTTTTGTTTTTTTTAAACTGAGAACCTGTCCCCTTCACTCTACAACAGAGAGGTTTCAGCTCCCACCCATGATAAACTCATTTCCAAAGAGTGGTAATAAATCAATAATTTATGGCATTAACAGCTTAACTCTAGAGACTTTTAATTCCAATACAATTGCCAGTAGCTGGTAACAGCAGGCAAATGGAAAGCCCTACCCCAAACCTCATTTAAAGCTTATCATCCCAGATTAGAAACAAAGAAGATTATTTCAGTGATCTAACCTGAGAAAAGACCATTTGGGTAGCTTCACCAAGTGGGAAGTACACTTGAGATGTGACAGTAATGGGCAAGTGATGCAGTAAACAGTCCCATCTCCTTCACCACAATCTTTCAACCACTTGAATTCACATGGAGACTAACAGAGTTGATCTGTCAATGCAAAGAAGATTATTCTCTGCTAATAAAAACTGACATATTGTAGTGAAGTGTGGCACCTGTTAAACTCAGCTGCCACACAACAAAAAGTCATTTAGCAAGCTCATGGTTTCTAGTGATTATTGTTACTACCTGTCAATATTATTTCTATTTATGCCCTAATTATACTGCTTTTATTAGCAGTTATTTTCTAATACCAGCTATATCGTTCATCAAGTAGTGAATTGAGCGATGATGCTCAAGATCTCACCAATGGAGAATATGGGGAGAGCAGTCACTGGACTTCATCTGTTGCTTCATGACTGGAAGCAATGAACATGCACGATGCTGTCTGAGGCACTGAACTGGCCAATCTAACAATGCTTCTAAAACATGCAGGCATTTGAGCAAAACCACTTATATTAAAAGAGCTATTGCCTTTATTAATTCTTCCACACATAAACACTGTATCACATCACTGGAGAATTACAGGATCTATCACAACTAAAAAGCCATGAAAACAGTCTGCAGGGCATACCTGAAGCCTTGAATTACAAACTTGTAATAGACATGGAGGTTTATCAAGATCTGTATGGAAGGCTACTAATCATAACCTACTATGGTTTAAGCAATAAATTTAAAATCTTAATGATAAGACAAAAATAATGTAATACATTTTATCTTGTTTTAAATTATTAATAGAATGGGAGAGAAACAAGTACTTGATTGCTTCCGTAGGCTTCATAATCTTAATTGGTTAATATCAAATACTTTATTGAAATCGTTAATAATTTAGTTTCATTATTAAGTACGATATTGAACAAGCTATTAAACTTGCTAACAGGGGACAGATAACCTCTTGAGCATCAGGCTCAGAGAAACTCATCACTGCATCTCACAAGTGAGTGCCCGTGTGAATCATCTGATACATCAGAAGGCTGCAAGCATGTGCACAGCTCAATCACATCATCTTTATTTTCTTAAGGAAAATATTTTCTAAAGGAAAATATTGCCCAGACAGATATGACAGACCAACTCTAGGCCCAACCAGGGCTCTTGGCCAGCAGCTCTGACATAGCACAGCCCAGCACTGCTGACTTTGCTCAGGAAAACAGAGAAGAAGTTGAGGGAGACTGAAAAACCACATTAATACCAAGTGTCAAGGGGACCTTAATGGAAGCTTAGAAAACTGCATTGAAATAATACTTTCTAGTGGTGGTAAGATTGCATTCCAACCCCCAGTACACTTCAAGGTACGACTTTATGTGCTCTAGAGGAGATAGCCACACCACTTTTGTGGAAAGGTTTGATTTTGCTTTGGTACCCACTCCGGGAAGGGTTCTTCATCCTGGATATCAAAAACTGACAGACACAGCTGTCTTCAGCATGGGTCATGGGATGCCATGCTTCCTGGGAATACTGTTAGATCTAAACCCCCCCTCCTGGACATTTTTCATTAGAGAATCAGCTCTCCCCTGAAAAGATTGGCTCAAGTGACTAAGCTAACCCTCCCATTGAGCAGGCACCTAGAAACAGATCTTGTGTGAAGAAAAAAGGAAAAATATATTTCCTTTTGGATCTGCCCAGTTAGGTTAATTGTACATTCTTTTGTTTCTTTAACATCTCTATTATGCTGATACACCCAGGATTTCCTGTGGAAATACTGTTTGCACAAATTCTTTCCCAAAGTGCTCTTCATCTATACAGGCTGTTCACGCTTCTTTTCCCAAATTAGCCCAGTAGAGCAATTCACAGCTCTTGCTGTGGAAGGGCTTAATTTCTTTGAGACAGACTGTCAGCACCTGGATTTCACTTCTGAATTCTGAGTGTAACAGAGGGATGCTTAACGCATAGACCTTACCTTATCATCCATCCTGGGTCCCCTTTTCTTGGCAAAGGCAGACAAAGAAAGATCTTATTTCATGCTGGCACAGAGAAAAAGAGATCAAACCCAAGCACAGATGCTGTAATAAACTGGACTCTGATTTGTAAAGAGTAAGGCTTACCATGCAGAATAGTCACTTCTCACCTAATTTATTGATTACACACAGTGTCTCGAACCCTCCTCTACCAGTGGAAGGGAAAATAACAACTACACGTTCTTGGCTGCACACGTGGAGGGATAGCTCACTGACAGCAGTAAGCCTTCTTGACAGAAAGATTATCTTATATGCAAGAGGAAGATACCTTTTAAAGACTAAACCAATGAGAGGAAGACATCCTTAATGAGTTAAAAAACTACCTCACAGAACCAGACAATCATTTATTTCTTCTTAATTTAGTGATGGCTATTTCTCCAGAGGAATTCAAGACTGTTTTGGCAGTTGAAACCATCCCAGCTTTTGGACTCTTTCCTCCAATCTGTCTTACCAGAACTCTCCATCTCACTCTGACTTCTCCATGTAGTTGTAGATAGCTCCCATTTTACCACTGGACTATTTTAGCCAGAGGCCACTCCTATTTTCTCTGTAGGTGAAACAGCATTTCCAGCTTTACAGCACTGTTCCTCACTCCTTCTACACAAGAGCAATTTGCAAGGACACTTTTGGGTGGAAAGCTTGAGGAGGATAGGAGTAAAGACTACCTGCTTTTTCTGGATCTTGCCTATGGTCCCATCTTCAAAAGCTGCTGGTTCCGGAGTGGCCAAATAATCTCTGTCCTCCAAGGAGTCCCAGCTGGGGTTCTGGTGAGCACAGCTGCCAGCACAACCATGGGCAAACACAACTTCCCACTGCAGAGCAGGTGCAATAGAGGCTCTGCTCTCATCCAAAATCAGGGGCATTAACTGATTCATTCTCTTGGGTAGTCAATCCAAGGACACGCTTCCTCCATTCCAACAGTACTACTGGAAAGAATGATTAGCTGTTGCCTTGACTGATGTCATCCAGGTGTGTTTTTTATGGAATCATAGAATGACTTAGGTTGGGAGAAACTCTGCAAGACCACAAGACCATGGCTAAATCACCTCCCTAAACACCACATCTACATGACGTTTTCTGGCTTTTTTTTTTTTTTCCTTACATGTATTTTATTTGTGACCCATGATCCTATCTCAACTTGTATTTCAACTTCTCCCTGAGTACATTAGCTCAAATTCCTTCAGTTAAGCTAAAACATGTGAGTGCAGGTGAGAACATCCATTGGAAGTGCTAGCATGAGGAATAACCAAAATATTTAGAGATTTATTATTTTTCCCATGGGTTTTTTCCACAGGTGCTGATGACACAATTTATTCCAAGCACTTCAATCTGGCACCTTCAGGTGCTGCCATTCAAGAAATAATATGATCCTCCTTTATGAATCACGATACACATGAGAAAAAAGTAGCCATGTCTATGAGATAAAAATTACTGCACTGAAAACAACAGTAAGACTTTCAAATGAGATAGCCATCGCTTCTCCTTACAGCTTTAAACATATAGTTAGAAAAGTTAAGGCTAAGTATACACTGCTCTTCAAAACAGCACTAACATAATATAGTAATGAAAAATACAAAGTATTATGAGGCACAGAAATCCAGAAAAATACAGTTAAATGCCTAATATGGATGTTAAAGTGAGCAGTTGAAAGTCTGGGGTTATCTGAGGTGTACGTGTTTCTCAACGTTCCTCTGCACTCAGTAGAGATATTCTTGCTCTTGGTGGTTCTAGTGAGAATTCTTATCTCTTTTCAATAACTTTTCTATAAAAAATTCTGAGAGACACTAATTTCAACCTGTGAAAGGCTTTGCTGTTCTTTGGAAAGTCAAGGAAATGGTACCAAGCAGATTATCTTTACACAGACGTCCACCTACCCCATCAGACACCTCTAAGAGGTAAGGAAAGAACACACAGTGTTGACTCTCACCCAGCAGACTGTAAATGCATAAATAGCAATGGATACATTTAAGACTTCATACTAGTGATGCTGACAGGGGAAATATAGCCAAATTGGACAGTTACCTGAGTACTGAAGAAAAAGAAATTGTTCAGTCAGACTGAACCATTGATTTAATCTGAATTTTTGTATGTCATGTCATTTGCCTTTTTTCTTTCAAAAAAATTACAGTGTGACAATTTTATTACATAAAAGTAATATAAGTTTATTACAAAAGTTTATTACAAAAAGATAAATTAATCCTAAATTTCGAGTTATGTTAAAAATCCAGTTGCACAACTATAAATGTGTAATTTTTTTTATTTCTGCACAGAATTTTGTTTCAGTGTTTTTCACAGTCTAAATGTTTCGCCCGAAATGTCACAACAGTTTTGTTGCCTCATTTCAATAATTTTGTTAGTAAAGCAGTGTGTACCAAAGTAAGCAATACAGGTGAAAATGCTTCGTCTCTTACAAAAGTATTCCTAAGGCATTGCATATATATCTATATATATGTTGGTTTCTAGACTACCAAGGGAACTAAAGAATAAGGAATTTATTGCATAAACTGCCTGGCTAAAATGACATTTTATGATGTTATTTTCTCATCAAATTTTGTCTTGAAGTGCAGGAAAGTGTAACCATTTTGTAGGAAACTTCCCTTAAATGCTTTAATAAAGACAGTTAAATGTATTACTTGGCATATGGTGTTATTCTAGAGGAAGGAATGCCTTAAGGAACTATAAAATGCCTTCAAAACTAGGGAAACATGAACAAATTTTAGAGGAGAATAAAGAACTTTTGCTTCTGTTAAACATAATGAAAATCTGTCACTTTCACTGTCCAAACAGTTAGAACTTGCTCACTGAAACCTTTCTCTGTCCTACAAAACTTGTCTTCCCGCTGCTACCACCACGCCAACGCTGCTGCAGAATTCACCTGCCTGTGAATCCTGTCAGTTGAGCTGCAGCCTTCATGGTACCTCTTTCTTCACTGTACCAAGGCACAGATGCAGACTGGGTCTGCACTTCAAGCAGAGGATGTTCCCTGTTACCAATCACAATTTTGTAGCAAGCAGCATTACGGGTTCTTCCCACTGTAAGATAGTTCCATCCAAAATGTCTCCTTGAAGTCCGTCTGCTGTTACCCAAGCCAGGCAGCTGCAATTTGGGCTGTGACTTCTGAGGCTCTTGGTGTTGTTTCACCCTTCACATTGATTCTCATGGCCTGTTCCCCTCCACACACCACCTTCTCCTTCAGTGCAGGTTATTTTGCAGGGTAAAGACCATCCTTATGCCTCGTGTTTGTACAACACTACTGGTCATGCACCCTTACACTTAAATGCTACAGCCATTAACTGCAACAGCGCTTCTAACACCCAAACCATTTCTTAGAAACAGTCCCACCCAACTGAGCCAAAGCTGACACCAAAAACACTGATGGAAAAAAAGCCAATCAAGCCTTTGAAAAGCACTTGAGGCTGACTCATTTCTTATCCAAGTACAAATGCATTTCTCTCTAAAAGAAGCAGCAAAGTCACTATACAAAATACCATGAATCAAACTTGGTTGAAACTAGATGATGTTTAAGATCCCTTCCAACCCATTCTAATATTCTATGATTTAGAAATACTATATGCTTTATGCATATAGCATTTCTTAGAAATACTATATGCTTTAAAAGAAACTACATTTTTTGGTGTTATTCTCCTTATTCCTTACTCTCCATTATCCAACACTGAATATACACCTAACATTTACTGGTAAGGTTTGGCAAAGCAAAACCAATCTGACCATGGTGTGTTTTCAAAAACAAATCACCAAAACACAATAAATTGATTTATTTTCTTAACTTTCTCTAACACATTATATCACTCTTATTCACACGTTTCTAGAATGGAATTGTATTCTTCTTATACCTCCACATTTCTACATATTTCCAAAACCACATTCCTCACTTGTTATTTTACGTATATTACACATCTGTGTTTCTATCCGTCCTCTTTACAGATCTGGGATTTAACTCCAGGCTTTGGCAGGTAACAGCCCTGTTGCTTAGCAGCAGCTGAGGCACATGTAAATGAAATAATGGAAATTCTTGCAGTTTCAAAAGTGGAAAGCCTTTGCCTGCTAAAAGCGGATGTTTATAAATCGTCTGGGAGCGGAGTAAGTGGCACTATTAGATTAGAAAAATTCTTTCCAACAAAATACAGTTTTGAATACAAATCCAACTGGCCTGACACAAGTAATAGAGACTGAGGCTTAAAAGGCAAGAGTCAATATTTAATTATGATTGCTTTTACATATTGATTATTCCAGTATTTTAACCATTGTGTGATTACCAAAATAGGCCACTCTCCATTTTATTTAATGGGTGAAGTAATTGATTCACAAAAGTCAACGGCAAAACTTTCACTGCCTTCACAGAACTGGGATTTCTTATTTTCTAAATCTGTTTTCTTTAACTATTATTTCAAAAAGCATTTATCCAAGTGTCAAAGGGGATGGATCCAAAGCCAACTGCTTAGGACTCCATCTTTGCCTAAAAAAATACCTGTTTTAATCTGCATTTGACAGATCCATGTACTCACAGAAACACGCAGATTACAACCTAAGATTCTTAATTCTGTGGTACCAGCAGCAGAAAGGAACACAAAATGGTCTCCAAACTGAAACAAACTGACTTGAGAATGACCCCAGTCAATGATGAGAACTGTCCCTTTCTACATGTACTTGTATTTTCGGCATTGCTGGCATGTGACATGTTGAGGGGTGAGCCCATCCTCCTCATGCATTTATCTAATTTGCATCTAAAAGACAAACAGGAAACATGAGAATCCCTCTATAGTGAAAGGAGAATGTTGCTTCCATAATATCATATGATAACAAATCATAAAATTGAAAAATAAAGGTTTATGTACAGGTTAATTTCTTTGAGAACTCTCCTTTCATTCAGCAGCTATAAAAAAAAACAACTATAAAAATAACAAAAGTGGTTCTGCATAAGGCAGACAAAATGAATAATCCCATGGAACTACCTCTGTCTTCCCATTATTCTAGTGCAGCCTAAATAACAAACCCTGGATTTTAAATGACAGACTCTGCTAATCCCCAGAGGTGCAAATAATCTCCTGAAAATAAATATATGTCTATTTCCACCTCCAACTCAGACTGATTCTTACCATCAGTAAAACAATTATTTTGATACACAGATCTTCAGGACTTCCTTGACATAAAGATAATTTAAAACCTCATATTTTGCTCTACAGTGCCACATTCCCTGAGTTCTAGCTCCATTTGTTGTTTATACATTGCATATTTATACATGGCACAAGATTGTTTTTCTTCACTGAACTCTGTACAGGAAGAAGATGAAATAACAGATTTTCCTATTCTAAATATTTGACAAAAGGTTTTATTTATTTCAATGGAATGCTATTTATTTGTGATTTTTTTCTCCTTTCTAAGTATGATGGCTTGTCAGCTTGTGGCATTTATTTTCTATTCATTTTCATCATCTGTGTCCCTGGCTCCCATGAGAACACTTTAAATTTGTTGCATGGCCCAGAAATATGATAATCAACAAATATTTCTAGGCCAAATCCATTGTCACAGTGTCAGCATGCTCATGTGAAATACTGATGCAATTAAACACTGATTTGCCACTCCATCTCCCAGCAAGACAGATATAAAATACAGTTTGGTTTACATAGATCTTCTTAAATTATTCCATTTAAAAACCTTATGAAAGTTAATTGGTTATACTGAAGAACTGAAACAGGAAAAATGCTTAATACTTTTATGGTGTTTTGCATTTTACTGCTGTACAAACATAAACTAATTAAACCTCACAATACCCAAGTGAGGAATGGAAGGAAGCATTATTATGGTTATATATTACAATTATACTGTCTCATGTAGAATTTCCTGGGTTTTGACTTTTAAAGTAATTATTGTAATTATCACAAAACTAATAAAAAGTCAGAAACAATCTTTTTTTTTTTTTTCAGTATGAATATACTCTAAGCTAAGCAAATAAATAGTTTACAAATGCCTAAAAGCTCACTTTTTCCCATGTATCTTAGCTTCTGTTTTCCCTTTGTCTATCTGGGTCTATAGGATTTGATTTTGTTTCCACCAAAGGGGAAGAAAATCTTTTCAATGACCATAGTAGATACTTGAATTGAACAACAAAAACATAAGGAATGTGTGAAGTAAGATTATCTCTGTGATTTTTACCATTTACTAAGAAAATATTATGAGATCTTGATGTAAAACATGCTTATGCTTTCCAAACAACATTATAAAATCTATATCATAGTTTGCAATTGGGATTAATTTTAATTATTATTGTTATTATGAAAAATTGCTTTTCTCTCAAATACCTCTTACCAGGGTCTGTATTCCTCTCTCCAGTTCTAGACATCTAACAGTTCACTGGCACCCTTTAGATACAGGTAGATAGATTCTTTCCAAGACCAATTTCTGCCATATCTGTCGTACATCTATCCTGTAATGACATCATTTCCCTCTGGAAGTGCCTTTGCTCTCCACTAGTAGCCAAGTCCCATGCATTTCTCTTATAATACTGGAATTTTCAAGGGACAAAATCTACTTTATTCACTATACAAAATTGTGATACAACATTTGAATGTTCAATTGGCTCCATGGCTAGTCACCGCAAATTCTTAGAAGTCAACCAAAGCTTGATCATCCTCTGGGAAAATCTTCCTTATTAGGCCATAATCAACCAAATGATAATTTCAAAAAGGAGCTCATGTAATTTCTTTTTAGCTGTAAAGATAGTTCCATTCTTTTTTAGTTATGCAGGATAGACCTAATAATAATAATGATTTTAGAGTGGATAGAGCAGAAGAGAAGGGAAGGTGTCTAATGAATCCAAAATATACACAGTACTCTTTTGCTGTCAAGTGCTGGAAAAATAAACAAAAAAAATAAAGATCTGATGATGTATCAAGCAGGACAGGCCGAGATTAATAGAAGATACAACTGAAGGATGGGATACCATCCAGAGGGACCTGGACAAACTTGAGAAATGGGCCCAAAAGGACCTTATGAATTTCATTAAGGTAAAGATCAAAGTGCTGCACATGGGTTGGGGCAATCCTAGATATGAACACAGACTGGGAGAACTCACTGAGAGCAGCCCTGCGGAGAAGAACTTAGGGGTTCTTGTGTGTGAAAAGCTGGACATGAGCCCACAGCCCAGAAAGCCAAATGTGCCCTGGGCTGCACCCAGAGCAGCGTGGGCAGCAGGTGAGGGAGGGGATTCTGCCCCTCTGCTCTGCCCTGCTGAGACCCCACCTGCAGTGCTGGAGCACCTCTCCTGTGGAGACAGGCTGAGATAATTTGGTTTGGTCAGCCTGGAGAAGGGAAGGAAGTGGGGAGACCTTATAGCAGCCTTTCAGTTCCTTAAAGGACTCTTATAAAAAGGAGGGAGATTTTATATGGGCAGATTGTGACAGGACAGGGACAATGGGTTTAAACTGAAAAGGGGCAGATTTAGATTAGGAAGAAATTCTTTACTGTGAGGGTGGTGAAGCACTGGCACAGGTTTCCCAGAGAAGCTGTGGATGTCTCATCCCAAGAAGTGTTCAAGGACAGGCTGGATGGGGCTTTGAGCAGCCTGGTCTAGTGAATGGCATCCCTGCCCATGGCAGGCATGAAGGAACTGGAATAATTTTTAAGATTCCTTCCAACCCAACCAATGCAATGATTTTATGACTCTAATATTAATAAATTAGTGTTCCCAGCTTGCAATCTAGAAACCAACTGTAGCTCTACTCAGCATGATGGCTTCCACCTACCCAAACCATGGCTGGAGATGGTGCTCAGTTCATCTGCCTGCTAGAAAAGGAAATTGCCATCAAATGCCATCAACAGGGGTTTTCTGTAATGTAACTCCTTTTCTGCATCAAGTTGCCAATACAATCCTTGTGCTAGTTATACACAGTATTTTGACTGCACTTTCCTCACGACACTAGAAAGACCATCTGGCCAAACAGATGTGGTAATCTGATTTGTTTGGCCAATGAACTGAAAAAAACCCACAATGGCTTGAATGGGAGTTCCCAGGAGTGCCCAATCCAGCATCTTCTCTGTGCTTCCAGATATTATGTTTATCACTTCAGGAACAGCTTGGTAATGGCTTATTTGCTTGTGGGAGTTACCAAGAGAGAAGGAATTTCCATACAAGAGACAAAGAGGAAATGATCCCATTTTCATCTCAAAAAAAAAGTAGCCATACGGCCTTCTGTCATTTTCTTGCAGTGTTTCATATGTTACAAAACAAGAAGCTGGTAAAATGCAAGCCAAACCTTGGTCCCTCAGAAGATGTCAGATCTCCCATGGGTTTGAACAGGACCATTGGTTAATCTGTTTATTTACAACCTTATCTAAGGGCTGCAGGTCTTCTCACAACCATGTGTTTTATTATAGCTGTAAAACCTTAAATATGGAATAGCTTGCTTAGATAATGTCCCCCTGCCAACATAATCATTATCTGTCTTAGATAATAAACCCTTAGGTTTATAAAAATAAATTTAACTTTAAATCTTCCAAAGTCTACAGGAAGTTTACACTTACCCAACCTTAATTTCTTCTCTTTTAAATTTACTTTAATTTCTCAAGCCTGTTTGATACCACCATGTATATAACTTGCATTACTGCCAAAAAAGGTTAAAAAAAAGTAAAAAATTACAAAGAATGACCCCCATCCAATCTCTGGTTTTTAAAATTAGAATGTATATGTTTAAAGATTAAAAGGAAGGAATTTTCCAAAATCTTTCTGGACACATTTCATTTTAGTTCAGGTAATAGAGTCTGGATAGTTCCTTTTCTCAAGTGTTTCTCAGCACCATTAACAATGAATAACAAACAATTATGCCCATTCATTTTGCTTTGCTATGCAGCATCTTGCCAGAGCTTGTAGATTTATAGCTTAGAAAAGTCCTTAAAAAAAGCTATAAGGTTCTTCTTTGCATAAAGGATTGGGCTGGCTTTCTGATATTGGACTGACCTTGTCTTGAAGTAAACAGAGAGACAAATGAAAATAAAATGACCAAGCCTCAATCATAGGCTGAATGAGCACAACTAACAGCAAGTTTCTCATTATGCTGAAGTCACAAAGCCGAGTTTGCAGAAATCCAAAAGCTGGAGGAGAAAAGGACAGAGGTACAGACATCCCATCAGGTTTCACCACTCATCTAGCTAGTGCCCTAGGGAAGAAGGATATGAGCTAGCTGAGAACAAAAGAAAACACATCATGGTTAAGAAAAAGATGGGGATGTATCTAAAGATTCTACATGCCTGACAGGAGGATTGTATAGGAGTTTGGAGATGCCAAGGCTGCATCTTCTGGTGCACTCCAGGAAGAAGGAGATGACTTTGTTCCTTTAGGAGGAAAATGTTTATTTTTCCATTATATTGCATTTTGTGAATTTAGGATAGCAAGATAGCAAGAATTGAGGTTTCAGTGCAAATTAATGAGTTCTGGCAACTAAAAACCACACATTTTAAATCCATCACAAATTATATTAATGGAACTACCCTCACTTTGGTCAAACTCTTACCCCCCCACCATAATGCTTCCACTCCACTGTAGATGTGACTTGCACTGTTCCCACTCCCTTTGCTTAAACAGTAAGTGATCCACACAGTAACTGCATTTTCTTGTAAAGAGTTTCTTTCTCCCTCTGTTTTTCTTTTGTCTCCAAGACATCCTGTCTGCATAGCAACACGACTTCAGCTGTCCCTTGACCCAGCTATTGCACCAACGTGCCAGCAGTAAATCCTGGGAGAGGCTTCTTCAGCCAGGCAGCCACGTCAGCTCTCACAGGACTACCACGGGATTTTATATCGTGTCTGTACAAAAGGGAAGGAGAAAAGATAAAAGTATTCCTGTCCACTGGTGTATTTTGCAGTGACATGGGCCACTCCACAGAAATCTGCGGTCCTTTTAGGACCATGTACTGGCTTTCACAGCATTATCTGGAGAACAATATTTCTGTGAATCTGGAAACGTAAATATAGCCCAAAGTACACTGGCAACATGTAAGATGCACACACACGAGCCCAGAATAGAGGAGAGCAAAGAAAATGATTGAGATGAACAGTCATGTGGAAATAAAAACACTGGGTACATGTATAGAAAATGGAAACAAATAACTGAAAAGTGCCTGAAGGCAAGTACTACTGGTGATAATCCAGGGATAATGTTTTTGTAGGGATTAACTGTTCTGGAGCACTTTTCCCATGTGTAAAGCACAACATACTTTTTATTCAGATAGGTTGATTTGGCAGTCTTTTTATTTCTAGCAAAAACTATTTATTGTGCCTGTGCAGAAAAAAATTCCAGCCTTGGACAGCCAGAATACAGTTGTTGTTTTTTTTTTTTTTCCCACTGACAATTGCCTTCTGAATAGACCTCAAGAGCCAATTTCCCACAGATAGTCCACTTCTATAGAATTATTAGAAGCTTGTGTGCCAAATTAATAATTTTGATTCTTGTCTCTTTAATGAATTTGGCTACAAGTTAATGTAATTTTTATACTGAATGTATTCAATTCATTCTTTGGCAACAGATTTAATTTCTTTGGAAAAATGTCATTATTCTTACAGAGAAGTAACAAAAAATGTACATCCCTCTAAAAGAAACTGCTGGATACAAAGATGAGCAGTTACCTTTTGTTAGCAGTATTTTTTTACTCTCTTTTATTGCTGTGGACCTGCTGGTGATTTTCTGTATGAGAAACTAAATTTTCTGAAATGAAAATTTTCATTTTCATATTTCCTTTCAGGTTGTTCCAGAGCATGTGCTCTTTCTCATGATTTTTCATGTTTCAAAGATACACCAGGGTAGTAGATACAGGAAGCAGAAATAACCTTATTCCTACAATTCTTGGCCCTAACTTAGAATAACCCCAGAACTTATGTCTCTGTGAAAACCTCAGGTCCATTAAACACCATTCTCCTGCTATACAGAAAAGCTCCTGGGAAAAAGATTCTTAAAAATAAATGAGTGGATAGACTAATACATCATAGGGACTAATCTGCGGCACTGAGCAAGCAATTCCAACATAAGGCCACCAACTTGTTTGGTTTCCCTTGTCACATACTGTATTTAATTGTGGCAGGAACTAATCAGCAGATAAATAATTGCTTCTTCAAGCCAGGGCTAATATAGTACCTTTACAATTAAAAATTATTATTACTATTATAAACTAAAATTTTCAGCTTACTCTTCTAGGCTTTAACCACAGTTTTCTTGCTGGGTTTTTAAGAAACACAATATAGATCTCAGAAAGTGTACCTTCCTCAGTCCAGGTGTTATCTGAAGTTTTAAAAAATCCTTTGTTTTAAAAAACCACAATCAACAAGCATCATGTATGGAAAAATTATATCTAAAAATAAATAAAGAACTAAAATTTTTAAATATAAAGGATTGGGAAGTTTGACTTCTAAGAGTAATAAATAGTGTTAATTCATCCCTTGTTCTGTACAAATGTGCAACAGAAGAGATAAGATGAAAACAACTGTGCATGAAGTAAAAACTAATGATGCTCAGCTGTATCTTTCTGTGGCTCTAGATATACTACCACTGTATTCCTCTAAGGAAACTGTGGGATGTGGTCATCACTAAGCAACTGTGAGCTCCAAAGTGATTGCCACCTAAATCACTTACCCTAATCAAGAAGTTTAATGTGTGTATAATGTTTGTACTGAATGTACCAACCCACATGCAATATAAGACTCAATGTGCTGAAGATGCTTTGCACAGAAATGTAGAAATTGGACCCTGAGGAAAGGAGATGTGTTTTCCTCCTGAATGAAATTAGCATTGTTAATTGAGCAGAGGGGACAGCACCTGAGCTGCCAAGGTGTGGGTAAGAGGCTAAGTGGGAAGCAGAGGGTAGGTGGGAAGCAGTGATTTCACAGCTCCATCCTTTCCTGCAGAGGCTAAGGCATGTGTGTGTGGATAAAAAGGCTCAGAAGGAAGCTAAGGACATCTGCATTTCACCAGGACCACACCCAAAGAGCATCACCTTCCAGAGACCAGCATTTAGCAGCTGGATGAAAAGCAGCTGGCTGGAGTTTATCTGGTAAAAACAGATCCATGCTAGGAGGAAGTACATCCCCTAAATTAATCCTCATACCTCTGATGTCCTGTGAGGCTTTCACAACACAATTTCTTGTTTTAGCTGATCCATTCTTAAACAACTCCATCATTTCAGTTAAATGTTTTAAGCTATAATTAACTCACCAACACACAAAATGCGGCCACAGTAACTGCTACGTTAATAAACACGAACACAATTAATGTTTTTCAGAACCAACAAGGCATCTAGAAGAGAGACACAGGTATAGCCAACAAGGACATTAGCAGTACACGCTGGGGCCAGTGAACACAAAAGCAAATTCAAGGACTGTTCCCTTTGATCAGTCCCTGTGTATCTGGTATTAGCACCAGGGACAGGAACCACATTGCCAAAATTCATGTATCCTTCCTGATGGGCTTGACAGGGAGGAGAAAACTTGAGGATATCTGTCAAAGGAAACTGTGAAGAGTCATAAGTATGCTTAGAGGTGTGTAATCTAGTAAGGGATAACAGCAATCCTAGAGTATATCCTACCAAATGAAAGGGGACCTCTAGAGGCATCTAGAAATAACTCCATAATTCAATATACTCCTGAAAGCTGCTGACAAGGTTCACATACAATTTTATTTCAATTAATGGCATAGGATTTTTTAATTCCTTTTTTTGTTAACATGGAAATAATCCCCAATTGATCTTCACTTTGATGTGAACTGCAGTATTGATTTACACTTTTGTATATACTGCTCTTTCTCTGGACTACAGGGAGATTTTATTTAGAGCTGCATGTTCCATTCCAGGCTATTCATGCAATCAGAGAGCCAACCTTCAAATCTTCTTAACCTGGATTCCACACCACATTTTCTGAGAATGTTTCAAACGTATTTTAGTAAAATGGCAAAATCTCCTCCTGTCTAATTCTCCTTCTGTTGATTACTATATCTTCCAAATCCTATGTTCTTCTAATTTTGCTTTCTTTGTGATTGAATATAAAATTAAGATATTTACCTAATTCTCATGCCAGGTAGCAGTATATCATCTCAACTCAGCAATCATTAGATTTGTCAGTGTAAATAGTCTATTCCTATGAGCCTTAATTAAAAGTGAAAAGATGGAAATTTACTCTCATTGAAGAAAAAGGAAGTTGATATCCCAAGGTACTGAAGTGTTCAGACTACAAGCGGTAGAAATCTAACTGGAATGTCAACTAATGTCTACATGAGAATAAAAACTGTTTGACTTGATAACTAACTGAGCTCCCAAATGCTTTTCCATTCCACAGTACCCTGAAAAAGCACTTCTTGTTTCATTAGCTCCCCCCAGCAGCAGGTGTTGCAGTGATTTGCCATCTCAGCACACCACAAGCAGACGGAGCGGGCTGACACAGGCAGTGCCTGGCTGTGAGCACCATGGTTCACTCACTAATGAGTCCTCTTTAAAGTTTGAGATCTTCACACCTAGCTACAGTGACTTACTCCATCAAGTACATATTAGCATGGTAAATTTAATTTCTGCAGAACTGATGAGTTTCCTGGGAGGAGAGAGGAAGGAGAAGGTGAGGCACGGAGTCTGATATGGCACAGAGAGGTGCAGGGATGGGGTTCAGAGCACCAAGCTCCTGTCCATACCTTATGAAATGAGAATGCTGTTTTCAGCTTCAGGTCTTGTGCACAAGTGAGATATTGAAAGCACACTTTGATACTAGAGGAAAGCACCTCAGTGTTAAAAATTTTAAAAAAAAATTTATCACAGTAATTCCTTCCAGTGCTGAAATGAAGTGCCCTGGTTTAATGGTTCCTTCAGGAACCCTGTGAAACTAAACAGTTTTTTTATATATATCAAACAAACAGAAATGTTTGTAGTTCAAGAAATGTGAAAAGAAAAAGTCCCTGTAAGACCCTAGCTCACTTTGCCTCAAGTAACTAGAACACATGCTTACTAGCCTTCAGAATAAGGCTAGTATCATCCTAAAAGGATGATCTGCATTTCAGAATCCAGGTCACTGAAGGACTAAAATACAGGTTTCCACTAAGACATGGTCACACTTTAACTACAAAGCACAAAAACCAGTGTAGATCTAAACCAGATATTTGATTAACATCTGGCCAGAAGTGTCATACTGTTATGTGCATGTATAACTCCAGGAAGGCATTGCCAAGCCATTCTCTAGGAAAAAAGAACACAGCCTTGCTCCAAAGAAATGAAGTAAAGGGCATTTATATTTTGACCCATTAAGTAATTTCAACCCTGACTTTGCTAAAAACATCAAGCAAATGGTTTAAAATTTTAGTATTTCAACCGTTCATACATAATATAGAGACTTTATGTGCTTCATTCATGACGATTTTACTTGATTGCAAGAGAAGGGAAGATCTCTGAAAGAAGCACAGTCACTATTACCTCTGTCTCTCTCTTCTGCACATCCTCAAGGACTTTCACAAGGTTTTGTGAATAGCCTTCCTTGTGATGAGAAGGAAAGCACTGAGGTAGGATAAAGGAAGGGAGGAAGCAGAAGTTTCAGGATGACAAAAGTCTGAAACACTTGACTTGTGCAACAGATTGTGTAGAGGTTGTGAACCACTGATCAGTCTTGACAGCTGCTGTGAGGACTATGTAACAATGGTAAAATAAGCACTGCTACAGCAAATAGTAGATCTGAACGTGATAACAGCTATGGGACGTGGTGCTGACAGTTCACTGTTCTTTTTCTTTGAGCTCTTTCGCTCTTTGTGTTAGCAATGGCTCTCCCCATCCAAGCTGCAGTGCTCCTTTATTACCCTTCAGATAACCTCGTTAATGAATTCAGCACTTTGCTTCAGAAATAATCACAGTATCCCAAATTCATTGTTTTGATTTCTCAGAGGAATAAAACATAGATCAAAGGTGAGCTGCAAAGGAAGAAGGTCTCTTATAAAAATGCATGACAGTTTTGGGAACTGGTGAGTTTCCTTCAAAATAAAAGATGAAGTGAAAGTAATTTGCATGTTATTGTTGGAAAATTTACCCAGCCTGCATTCTTTTATCAGACTACAGTGGAAACTGGGGCATGAATGTAAATGGTGATATTTTTAAGCATCCTAGGCTGGATCACCATGTCCTGTCTGGATGTACTCTCTTCAATGCATTGGAAGTCAGTTTTAAATGTTTCCAAGAACCACATATAGCCACAGAATTACAGTTATATTCAATACTTGGTAATAATCAGAGGTTTGGACTAAATCTTTGCGTTCCCACACATCCGCTGACTCTGTACACCCTGAAGATGCCTTTGGACAGTTGGACTGCTTTTTGGATTCCTGTGACCATGATTCCTCCAGACAGTGTCAGCATATGTTACTGATTTGTTCAAGCATTAGGAAGGTCCATTCCACTAGCCTGGATGCTCCACAAGCTACTGTTTAGAGAAATTAAGATTTAGCTGTTTAGATTTCATCTCTTAAAATTGTGTGACTTCCTCATTTCCCAGATTTAGAGTCTTCAGAGGAGACTGTCTAGGGGATATGGGCCATTATATGCTCTGCACCAGAAGCAAAAAAAAATAAAAAATAAAAGAAAGTATTTTAGCCTCTAAAATTAGCAAGGAGAAAAGGACTCAACCTTCTTTGCCTTTGAAACTTTCACCCCTTCCCTCCAGACATAGTGTTTAAACCATTGCTGCCTTTACATGACAGGTCCCAATGTGCACATCTTCAGACCTGATGAGAGGAGCTCTCCAGATCCAGCTTGTAGGACTGGACACAAAGAGTTAATGGAGCTTGCACCAGACTTCACAGCACTCGGGTCTCACAAAGATAAACAATTTCGGGAGCTCAGCACAGCCCTAAGCGCTTAAGTAAGGATCAGGAATGAAAACTCCCATTAGCTTCACTGAGATTAGTGTTTCAATCTAAACTGACTCCATTCCACATTGTTAGAGGCTCTTAGTAGACAGTGTTTTGATTCACAGCCATATTTTCAGAACTGTTTGCTACTCTGCATGCTGGTCCTCTTCTGGAAATAACTGTTTTCAATTTGCTTTGCAGCTTAAATGAGAATCCATGTTTATTTACTGTATTTTGTTTTTCAGGATGGTTGCTGATCTCTAAAGCTCTATTTACTAAAGACAGATTTTAAAATCTGTTCCACAGAACAACATTAAGCCCAGACATTATTTTTCCTGGGATCAGCACAGAGACAGAAATGCAGCAAAGGCACGTTACCAGTATCGTCCCCTTCCCTGAATTGCTCAAAGTCATCTAAGCTAACACTGCCTTCAGGGTTTGTTTGATTTAGGTTTTATAAGTAATAAGCATTCTGGCCCTTTGTTTTAAAATGCATGGAGCACAATCTCAGCTTCTGTTTGAAATATATAATAAACCTTTTATGTGGTTCAGGACTAGACCTGCATTTTGGCACAGCACCTGCCTATTCATGCCTGTAAGGAGAAGAAAAAGAATAATGGCAAAAGCAGTTTTTTATGGAAAACATCCAGGCAACAAGACCATGACTCTTTTTTTAGTCAAATCCTGTTTGAAAAGAAATTGCAATCACTTTTAAAGTTACCAGAACCCAATTTTAATACAGCTTTGGAGCTCCAAGCACATTGCTCATCCTGGAAAGCACTCCCCAGTGACAGTGCTGGACCACAAGCACAGTTGCTTTTCAGCACACTGCCATTTAGATTCTGCTATATTAATTTTATTTTCATAGCAACTTCACTGAACCTCTGGTGAAAAAGAGAATTTCTTTCTAATGACTTACAGTAATTGTCTCAGATGTGCAGATTGGTATTAAGTGCTTAAGGAATGCATTAAGAATCTCTACCTCATCAACTGTTTTACAACCTCCCACAAGCAATACTTCTACTGAGGCCAGCAATGTTACTGTAATTCCTTTCCAGACTCTATCTGCCTATCTAGATATGCACTGCTCTTTATTGTGATGTCTCCAAACCAGTGCTCTCTGTTGCTCTATTTTTTTTGCATCAAAAAATTCTAAAACAACAGTATTATTTTTCTTATTCCACATCAGTTTGAAAAATTCAATAGCACGGCAGTAATATTAACAAGTTTAAAGATTTTTTTAGAGTCATCTTTATAAATGAATATATATGATGTTTTCTGTGTTGCAGTTAAGTTTAGGTGATTCATGCAAGCAAATATCCTGTCATATTGTCCAGGAATACTGCTGGCACACCAGATGTGATCTTCTGGAATGTAGCAACAAGGCTAAAATCACTGTGTGGGTAGATAAATCAGTATTTTTTATAATCTACATTATTCCAGGACATGGTGCAGTTCTACAGTAACACAGGATTGGTATAATATGCTAAATATATCAATTATATTTGGCATAATATATTTAACATGGTATAAGATACCTTAAAAGTATTCCTGTTATAGGGAGAGCTTAAGTGGCCAAAGGACACTCATAAAACCAGCACAGCTCTACCAGTTAGGAGATGATCCCAGGAAACATCAGTTTCTGCCAGTACAACTGCATCTATGTTTGGGACATCTGTAAACACAGCTGTGCCTTCCTACTTTTTTACAGCCACTGAAAGCCTGAAATCCAGCTCTAACCTGATATTTTGAGGAGCTCTGTGCCATCTTTAGAAAGATGCTAGTCTGTCTTGAAAGAGGCTGCAAATACACCCACTTAAATTTCAATAGATTTTTGAGATTCTTTTGTTCTACGCATATTAAAATGAAGGACTAGAAATCAATTCCTTCAAGGCCGGAAATGTGAGATAGAAGCAAAAAATATGACACACCATTTGATTCTAATTAATAAAATAGCATTCTTTTTTCTTTTTTTTCCTTCATTTAAAAGTTATCTATAAAACTCCAAAACATCTAAATAATATTGGTGCAATAAATTCACAGAGTAAGTTACTTTATTTAACATTAGCATTATATCATGATCATTCCTAACTCTACTCTTCCTGTTAAAGGACCATTGGTTTTTGTTTCTAT
Source organism: Cyanistes caeruleus (assembly GCF_971803275.1). NCBI lineage: Eukaryota > Metazoa > Chordata > Aves > Passeriformes > Paridae > Cyanistes > Cyanistes caeruleus. Next base: position 11,511,012 of record NC_141702.1, read on the forward strand.
TAAAGCAGGGATATGTTTCTCATGTTCAGTGACCCAGTTCCAAGAAGTATCACAACACAGAAGCCTATTTTCCACTTAATAAATATGCATAATTCCTATGAATATTAGCAGTGATTATGCACTTACACACTCCAGGGCAGATTCATCTAAACCCAGTGAATTCAAAAGATCTGAAGGAAAATGTATTTGGCCCTCTAGACTGCAAGAAACCCTAAAGAATGATAGGAACAGTCAAGAGGTTTTTATTTGTATTTTTTATTTTAATGACAGTTTTGTATATTAATTTCTTAGCTCTCTGCCTGCAATGCTAATGAAGTTTTATGCAAGATAAAAGAATTAAGGACTTTTCAGGAGAGAAAAAGGAAAATTAAGCCAGTCAGTAAGGATTAAGCTTAACAGTTAGGGTATTCTCTTTGAAGAAGGAAATTCTAGGTTCCAGCTCAGCTGATGCTACTTCCTACAAAAAAAGAGGTTAATTGGGATATTGCCAGCAGCCCAGAAGGTCTTATCTCATCACAGGTAGATAAATGAAAGGGCAAGCAGCGCAGATTCAAACAGAGACATGATAATTCACAGAATGGGTAAAGCTGGAAGACACCACAGCAGATCAGTTGGTTCAACCTCTCTGCTTGAGCAGGGTCATCCCAGAGCACACGGCACAGAAGTGCATCCAGAGGCTTCTGGAATATCTCTAGTGAGAGGGACTCTCCAGCTGCTCTGGGCAATCTGTTCCAGTGTGTGGTCACTGCACAGTAAGGAATTTCTTCCTCATATTCAGGTGAAACTTCCCGTGCATCACTTTCTGCCTCTTGTCCTGTTGCTGGGTACCACGGAGCAGAGCCTGGTCCATCCTCTTGACACCTTCCCAGATACCCACAAACTGAGATCCCCTCTCAGTTATCTCTTCTCAAAGCTGAACAGGCCCAGCTCCCTCAGCTTTTCTTCATAACAGAGATGCTCCAGTCCCTTCATCATTGTCACCCTCTGCCGGACCCGCTTCAGGAGCTCCCTCTCCCTCTTGTCCTGAGGAGCCCAGGAATGGACACACATCTCCAGATACTCACCAGGGCTGAGTAGAGGGGCAGGATCACATCCCTCGACCTGCTGGCAATGCTCTTCCTCTAACTGATTCAGTTTTCTACAGCTTAAAGAGTACATAAACTACTGTGATAAAGGTAGGGCAATTACATTATTTTTGTCACTTAAGAGAGAAAGCAAAAGGACTCCAGTCAGTTGATTTTGCTTTTCCTACTGTTTAGATGATTCTCTGCAGTAGGAAGATGCAACTCCCATACTCTGGAGAAACTTAGAATTTAGCACCAGTTCCTGTCCTGAGCAATGCCTCATGGTTTTTCACATTTCTTACAAAAGCTGGCTCGAGTTTTTAGCTTTCTCAGAATGCTATCCACAGATTTCTCCCCCTCCCATGCTCTGTGCAGACTGTCAGGACAGCTAACTCAGTGTTTCAGTATTTAGGACTCTTTGTGGCTCTGGACTTGCAGTATATAACCAACTCTTCAATAAACTATTTAAAATATTGCAGAAGCAGTACTTCATTCAGTGCCATGGAGGGAAACACGAGCCCAAACAATTTGCCAGAGATTTTGTATCCCAAGAAGAATCTATCCACCAAAAAAATGGACCAGTATTTTCAATGAACCTATGATATTGCAGAAAATGTTAAATGCAATAGAAAATGTTATATGCAATAGTATAAAGTATATTTCTGCATATTAGCTGCTTATTCAAAAGAGGTATTCTTGACTAAATATTTTTATAGATACTTCCACTAAAAGTGCTGCAAATAATTTTTCTGTGGAGTCCATTGGTATAACTGCTACTTATTTTAAGCACTGGATGATTTGTATTCATAATGGAAACTTCAATAGCAAATTCCAAGCCAAACTAGAGTAATTCCCCCTTCAGTCAATACAGTCTTCATCTGCATCAGTAAACAGCACAGTACAATTGATGCCAATAGGTAAAGTTGGAAGGGCTCATGTTGAGGGCCTGACATCCACATCACACAGGTTCTGGATGTTCCCTTTCAGACCCACTCAAGCTAATTAGCAGGAATTAGATACAGTAACACTTCAGGTGTGAACATCTAAGACTCATCTAGTTATGTTTCATAAAAAAAAAACCCCAAACAGTTTCTATGTCCCAAGACTGTGCATGCACTTTGCAGTTCTGATGGAAGAGAAGTGCAGATAACCAGGAAATTCATCTCCAAGTATTGCTAATATAAAATGTTTTGTCTGTTTAGGATGAGGATGTATTCTACTGTGTGTGAGTAAAAACAATAAGGAGTTTCCTTTGCATCTAAGTTAGATGACCAACCCCTTTTAATCAACACACATGAAAAAGCACCCCACAGATGTCACAAACAAAGAAACAATGTCATCTTAGGTCAAAATGAACTGGAAATAGAGGCAACTCCTGTATTTATTTTCAAAATATATTGATCTATGGAAATCTTCCTCAATAAAATCCAGTTCAGACCAACAGATAAATGTCATCCCTCCCAACTATAAATTTATGCAGAGGAATTATGAATCAATACATACTTCATGCATTTTCACCCTGAATATACTTTAAGTGAACTGAAATGTTATAAATGTAATCATAATGATTCAGGTCTCCTGCTGGTGGCTGCTCCTGGAAAGATCAGATTTCACATCTGGGGGTTTATCTGCAGCCAGAAGCTGGGGCAGACAGAACGTCCTGCACAGGAGAAGTCGCCACCATGCCCAACACTCGAACTATGAGCTCCTCAGAGACAGTATTTTACAGGCATTTCTGCCACAAAGAGAGAAGTAAAACTCTGGATTTACTACAGATAATCATATTTCTCCTCACCAAATTAGTATTTTGCCCCATATAGACATTAAATATAGGATGACAATAAAATGGACTAAATATATGGCAGTGCCATTACAGAGCGAAAATCAAACCCCACAACTACCAAAGCAAGGGAGAGAATCATATTTGATGTCCATGTCTAAAGATACATGAGGCCATAAAACTAAAAGTTGGATATTGCAGTTTAGTAAGATTACAGAGCTGTCTTCAAATATCAAGAGCAAAATACTGCTTGCGCTCTTCATGTTATTTTTTGCATTACCATCTCTGCAAACATGATATTGAATTTACTCTCTGATGTGTCTTCATGAGTAAAGTATCTTGTGAGATATCTATGAATGCTTCAAGCACCCATTTGGAGGAAGGAAGTCCTGGGAGTTATGAGCTATTTTCAGATGGGTTTTTTCCTCACAGCATACAAAATAATAAAAAAAAAAACAAAACCAAAAAACACCACTCCACCAAAAACCAAAAAAACCAACCAAAAAAACCAAACCAAAACCAAACCTGCAACAACAAAACAAAACAAAACTTAAATAAACAAAACAAAACAAACAAACAAACAAAAAAGAACTAAACATCAAAACAAAACAATAAAAATACCCCAAAACACCTTTACTGTGATTTTCCAAAAAGAAATGATTTTCTGAAGAGAAACACACTTTTTAAGAATTTTTTAAAGACTGTTTATTTTTTCCACAAACATGTATGAGAAATGACTGGATGTCTGCTCTTGCTGGATGTGCAGTGAGTACTGTTTAAAATTGAACTTATTTATAAACTTATTTATAAACAAGCACAACACCTGAGGCTGTACAAATTCTTTAATCTGAAAATATAATTAATTACAAACTTATTTGTTTAATAAGAATAGGATTGCAAGGCAACATCTTCTTCAGCCATAAATATTAAAATATGAAGACAGGAGCTTATTTGTGTAAGCTGAATTATAAGTTTTTGCTAGAACAATTCATTAGAAAGAAGGGTTTGCAGAGTGATCTGGTTCAACACTGAAGAAATTTAGGAAAGAACTGTAGCATGCATTTGAAGGAAACAACAGTCCCACATGTCTGCAAAAATTGCCAGTGTGCTCAATATTAACTGCTTACATTTGAACGTCTGCTTTATTTTTATTCAGCCTCACATTGTATTTATGAGCTGTTCTGATCCTACAGTTCATCACTGCCATTCAATATTTCTCCTAATTAACATTACTTTGAAGTCTCTGACCTTTAGGCTGACACTCAATTCTGAATTAAAATATAATTATCTTTGTAACATGAATACATTTTTTATGCTACCCCCATGTTCTTCTTGTTACAGAATAAATACATAATAAATGTAAGGGAAAGACTGCATTGAACGTGACAAAGTAATGGAAAATAAGGAGAAAGTAAACAGATCAGCCTGCTTTCCCTTCCCAATAAAACAAGAAAAAAGTGACAGCAGGGAAAAAAATAAATGCAATACCTAAAATTTATGGCTGAAATCCTTTGTGCACAGTGCATAATTTATCTGCAGGTCATACTGGCATTAAACTTCACCACTTTATATAAGTATGTCCAGCAATCACTTGGTTTATATTGAACAGAACCACGGCCATCCTTTGAAGGTGAATGATGTCCATGAATTTCAGAGCACAGAGAATGTATTATATTTCTTGTGAATAAATCACAGGTTTTTTGGGGTTTTTTTTGGTTCTGGTCACTATAGTTACACAAATCACTGGTGTGATGAGGGTAACACTTCCCACTCATTGCCTCATCCCCACCATTGCTTCTCCAAAGTTATTCCTCAGTCTAAATGACCAGCAGCTCTGCATCATATGTTTGCTTTAAGTTACCTCATAACTTTTTCTACAGTCAAATAACTTACTTTTAAGTTAACAAATAACTTAGTGAACAACTTACTTTTACGTAGAGCTGCTGAAACTCCTCAAGGTTCAGTCTACCACTTGGACAGTCCTTTAGAAAGCCTTTGTACCACTGTTTTAGCTCGTGTTCATTGAACTCCGTGCTCTTCACCAGATCCTCCATCACCTCAGGGGCCAGCTTACTATTTTGTTTCCCCATTTTGCCTTAAGAAGAAATAAATGAATGCAATTAGCCAAATGTGAACACTTTAAACTGGAATTAACCACATAACTTGAACAATTGTTTTGCATTCACTGCTGCTTTCATTCAAATGCAACTTCACAAATTTGCTAGTGAACATGAACCTAAGTTCTGCATGATTATTGGAGGCTGAAATAGTGAAAAAAGCAACGTTCTTCTTTCATTTAGGAATCTTATGGCCTGGAGACATACTATTCATTTACCTTAAAATTAGGCAATTTACAGCTTTTCTTTACAATAAGATTGAAAAAGATTACTTGTTCTTTCCTTTGAATGTAACAAAACATGTCACAGATTCAGGGATGTCCACAGAATACCTCTCTGTCTTGAAAACAGTTTCTGATATGACAGCTACATTAGCAGCTAGTCCTCCACATGTCCAAGGCTTGGACAGACACACTTGTAACACACAGAATTAGGTATTCCACTGGGAGCAGGCAATGCAAGAGTCCACAAACTTGGTCTCAAAAAATGATGAAACCAAACTGGAAACATAAATTTAATTCCTACACATTTGTACATGTACATGTATATATATATACACACATCAGTATAAATAGATGTATATTTATATATTTAATGAAAAATTGATAAACATATGGTTAATATTTCATCACTGTTTACATTTCATCACCATTAACTCTGAAGATATTCACTGCATTTTTTATATACATTTAGTATACCCTTAAATATAAAACAGAAATGCAAAATTTGTGTGTGTGTGTGTGTAGATAAATAAAGTAATTCCATGCTGGTCCTTTGAAATACTTTCAGGCTCTTTAACATTTGACCAAAGATGTCCTTTGAGAGAACATTAGAGAAAACCCCATCTTTAACTTTTACCAATTTTTCTAGTTTTTTTCACAACAGATACATTTCAGTTACTTTTTAATCAGATGACAGACAGCACTTAACTTGTCCCGTAGAGAACTGCAAAGCGATGAATAATTTCTTTCCAGAGCCCAGCTTTGCATTTCCTTTTTTATCTCCAGTATAGCATCTGTGTCTAATGACTGCACCACACTGAATGCATTGATTTCTAGTTCATATCACCACCCATTCCTGATTTTTATCTATTGCTTTTGGCATCTTCCCCTATTTCAAAGCAGAAGTTACTTTCTCCTCAGAAGGACATGCATTGTTCTCTTCCAACAAATGAATATATTTATATAATTTCCTTTATGGGAACATTCCTTGAGCAGGTGCAAAGTTAATTATTCCCCCCAGTGTCTGTGTGTGGTCAGCACATCCCCTGGTGCCACAGTGCCAGCAGCACCAGGTCTGTTCCTAAAAGACCTCATGGCCCCTCTCACTTTTGGCCATGGTCCTCCCTGGTCTAAACTTACTCCATGCTCTAAACTTACTTTGAGGCTCTGCCAAGCTCCTGTTCACACATTTGATAAACTTAGCACAAATATGTGAGAGCATGCAGATGTCCAGAAATCAGCTATTTTGACTAAATGATGGGTTTGCAATTTACGGTATTTAGAGCAACTGCCCCAGCCTCATCTCTGAAGTCCCCATCTTCTCATGTACGACATTGACCCAGTTTGTCATATTCTGAATTTAAATCCTGTGGAGATTAAAGTATATTAATGTAGTTATTGCTCTAGCTCCAACTCAGATGGCTTTTACAAGAAACAGTGACTTAAAAAAATTTGTTTTATTCTTTATGGGGCATATTTACTTCTGTTTTTTTTTATTTTATTGACATTCTGTTAGCTTTTGCAGTCATAAGGTGCTTTGCTTAGGACCCAGAAAACCCCTAAAGATACTCAGCAGTTATAATAACTATCCTAGGTAGATTCAACAAGCTATTGTTTTCTCTCCTAATTTTGCCAGTTGTGCTTTTGCTTGACTCTTCACCTGGATTCATACCCCCGTAAGTATTTAACTCAACAATATTTATGGATGAAAAAAAAAAAGCATCCTAAATGGGCAAAGATCAGATTGTTTTAACTGACCACTCTTCTGTTAGAGAAGCTTTTTTATCTTTAGCTTTTTTATCTATTAGCTTTACAGCCCTTGGCACTACAGAGAGGTGGAAAAGAACTGTGAATCTCAGCCACATCTGCCAGAGGTGCCTATGCTGTTTTCACTGATGTGAGCATAATCCACTGTAGAACATCTACAGAGCATGGAGTGGATCTGCATGTGTGTAAGAATATGAGATATGTATGAATAAAGACATATATCCACACATAACCTATCATCAGAGTCAGAGAAACAAGTCACCAGCTTTTTGTCTCTGTGATCCAGGTCCCTAATTTTGCCATTTTTCTGTCACATGTTGTCCACTAAGTGCCAAACACCTTTTCAGCCATTTCTGATGTACCTCAGCACAGAATATCCTCTCGTAAAGAAAAACCACAGCTGGCATTTTGATAAACACTCTCAGAAACTATTTTTTCCACAGAACCAAAGCAGTATTTGAGAAAGGTATAATTTGTGACTGCTGGGTTCTGTACTCTTACTTGCTGCTCCAGCACAGCATGGTGCATGATCTGCTGGGCTCTGTTTGCGACAGAGTGAGCAAACTGACCAAGCTGGTCACAATGCCTTCCTGGAATTAGAAGCAGTCGTTCTTTCTTCATGTTTTAAAGCTCTTTTCTTACAGAACTGAATTGCAATCTGCAAGAAAGCTCAAGAGTCTCACATAATTATAAAATATCAACTCAGACTTCTGGGTCTGAGAGATCCATCTTATTTGGGAATAAAATCAAATACATGGATTATCTGCTTAATCATATCCTAACATCTTCTAGAGCTTTATTGAATCTCTTATTATTATTGAAAAAGTACAATCACCCATTAGCAATGAGTATGCTACTGCCAACACATTTAGTTTTCTAAAATTAAAACTATTTTTAATTAACTTACAATCACAGTTTCCCAAACATGCTTTTTCCTTGTAAAAATCTACAAATATGCCTTAGGAAAAGACAGGAGAGAACAGCTGCACAATCACTAAGATCTCAAGAGGAGGAAAGATCACTCTGCAAGTTTTTTTGTTTAGTAAATTTTATCATTTTCAACTATAAATTTGCTTCTAAGTGCTATATTTCCAACCATGCAATGTGAAAATCCAAGCACAGCTATTCATACTCAGTTGTGTTTTCCGGCAAGAAATCATGAAAGAAAAAAACAAAAAGGTTGATATGGGAGAGAGATTCATGATAACCAAGGAACCAGGCAGGTGAGTGCCACATAGCATTGATATAATGTCAAGTCTGCTCCCTGTGAGGTTACTCTGGCATGAGAATGGTTATTTACACTAGCAAGGGCAACACAATCCAAACTGGAGATCAAGAAAAACACTAAAACTCCACTATTGTGCAAAAACTAGCAAGAACAATGAAGGTTGAGTTTAAAAACATATCCCTTTTCTGAAACACTTAAAAAGGCTGTCAGCCATCCAGAGAAAACTGCTTTTCAGAAATAGTAGTCTACTCCATTATTTCATTAAGTAACACCTTAATTGTTGCTTTTACAGGTCCATAGGAAGGTCAGATGTAAAAGATGGAATTTTATTTAACAGCCAAAGCTAAAAGCAGTCCAGGCTGTGCCAGCAGCAGGCAGGGACAATGTGAGGATGGATCTGCCTGCTCTTTACCTGAGGAGGCCCACACCAGACAGCTCCTGCAGCTTCAAGGCCTGGTTCTGTTTGTTTGATATAATTCCTGCAATGCTATCATGTGTCCCACACACACTCGTGAATAGCAAATTTGAATAGTAAAACATGACTTACAGAATCTTGTTTGCTGTTTAATGATTTCAAAAGACCCCCCAAAGTGTTGTTTACACAGCTCCATTCCCAGCCTTCTTTCCTCTCCTTTCATTCCCCTTCGGCCTCCTTGGTATGTGCTCAGTGTTCAAAGGGACCAAGAGCAAACAAATGGAACTCTGGCTGTTCCTAAGGAAGAGTAAACTAAGTGCTGCCAAAGATCTCCTATTTGTACTGAAAAATGACCCAAATTCCACTGAGAAGATAGCACCAACAATGTTCAACAGTGTCCCTAAAACCCAGCCTTGTGTTGTTTTGCTTACTTTCTTTAGACATAGTTACATAAACCCATTGTCTTTCCAAATTGCATTAGAAAAGTGCTGCCAGCAGTCTGAGGGAGGTGATTGCTCCCCTCTGCTCAGCCCTGCTGAGACACCTCTCACCATTCCCCAGGTCAGTGCTGGGTTCCATGCACCAGACAGACACGGATTTACTGGGCTCCAGCAAAGAGCCACAAAGGTGATGAGCACAGGTTACACAAAGAAAGTCTGAGAGGGCTGGGGCTGTTCAACCTGTAGGAGAGAAGGCTCAGGAGGTCTTAATCAGTGTGGGTCTAAATACCCAATGAGGGAGCAAAGACAGCAGAACCAGCCTCCTCTCAGGGGTGCCCAGTGAGACAAGTGACAATGGACACAAATTCGATTTCAGGAAATTCTGTCTTGATGTTAGAAAACATTTCTTTACTGAGCAGGTGATCCAACACTGAAACAGATTACCCAGAAAGGTTGTGGAGTTTCCATCCTTGGAGGTATTTTAAACCCAACTGGACACAACTCCGAGCAATCATCTGTAGTTGACCATACTTGAGCAGGGGCTTGAACTTGAGCATCTTTGTAAGCCCCCTGAAATCTTGGTGATTCTATCATTCTGTGAAACACAGGAATGTGTTTTAAATTAAATGGGGCCGTCACACTGCCTGTTTTTGATATCCACAGTAGCTGCCTAATTTCACTAAATTCCCATATGGGTAGCTGAGAGGAAAAGTGCTCCTCCAAGGCAGCCTTTGGAGAAGAGATACTGGTGAGTCAAGCCACCTCCCTCCCCTCACTGATTACAGAAGTGCAGAAAGATTCACCTCGTAACCCTGGGCACAAGCACCAAAGTGATTTAGGCTACCCCAACTTATTCCCATGTACTCTGGCTGCTTTGACACCTGCCCATGCTCACACACTCACTTTCCCAGCAATTCTGCAGGAGCTGAGGTCGCTGGTAGTCAGCCAATACCTCTGCAGCCCCGTGAGGTCTGTGCATTAAATGAATTCCCTTGTATAGTGCATGTTTTTCTTGCTCTTCCCTGGCTTTGGGAAGTGGGAATGAATTGTGTGGACTATGCCAGAAGCAAATGACAACACTCACTTTGCCAGCTCAGCTGTGCTGGCAGGCACTCATTAGGCTGGAAGGAAAACTGTGGTTCATCCCCACCCCTCTGCCCACTCCCAGCCCACAAGCTCCCACAGGAACGTGCTGACTCCTGGGGATGACATGTGAAATCCAGGCATTGAGCAAGCAAGAGTGGTGGGCGTCTTTGCAGTCTTTGACACAATGCAAATCTATAAACGGCACATCAGTGTATAGACTCCAACATGCACACACATATAGGGGTAACAAAACCCCAAACAATTAATGCTGGGGAAAGCAGAGACCAATGTCTACAATCTACAATAGCAGAATAATATTCACATGATTTTTAAGCAGACTGTTTATCAAATTTCCAGCTTTGTGCTGATAACTATGACTCCTAACAACTCCCAGCATTGTTCCTTTCTCTTCAGGCTGTGTCAGATACTGCCTTTTGTCTACTAATGCCAGCATGAAGGATAGATAGAGAGGCTATCAAGCCACACAGATGCCTCATTCCTTCCAATGCATTTATTATTTCACAGAAGAAATTTGGAGCTAAAGTCTGTCTTTCACACACAAAACAAACAACAGCCTCATACCCAAAGCCCCAGTGAAATAAGTGTCCAAGGAACTATATGTTTGGAAAACAGGAGAAATTTTTCCATCCTCATGGAGAGAGACTCTTTTCTTGGGGCTGTAATGACATGAAAAAGGGCACTAGTTTTCAGCTAAAAGAAGGTACATTTACCCTGGATATAAGGAAGAGATATTTTACAGTAAGGGTGGTGAGGCACTGGAACATGCTGTTCAGAAAAGTTGTGGATGTCCCACCCCTGAAAGTGCTCAAAGCCAGGTTGGATGGGGCCATAGCCAACCTGCTCTAGGGAAGGTTCCTTACCCATGGAAGGGGAGCTAGATGATCTGTAAGTTCCCTTCCATCCCAAATTGTTATACAATTATAATTTCCCTAACCTATTAGTGAAGCATCTCTTCACATCAGTTGTCAACACTATTTCTAAGTCAGCCTGCATGAAACAGGGATGATGCTGAGCCCTGCCCTACACTTTGCATAGTAGAACCACTCAGGAAAGCTCTTTTTTTCTCCCAAGACATGCAAATGATGAAGATATGTTAGAGGAGGTTCTGGCACTGAGGCATGATACCAGCTCTTAAGATTTGGACATGATCTCAGTCCTACACTATAAACCTCCTGAAAACGGGGTCAGTCAGCTTAGAAGGGACTTTCTCCTTTCACTGTCTCTCCCGTAAGCCAATCCTCCTCAATAGCCTTTACTTCATCATGTCATGGCATCCAAACTCCCCCAAGGTAAGAACTGCCTCACACAGCTCAGTTCCATCTTCCTGCTCTTTGCTCAGAACATCAAATACAGAGCAGCTCCACAGCTGCACTTTGCCCACAAGAAAGAAGGACTGCAACAACCTGTAGGAGTGGAAGATGAAAGCAATCCACCTCCAGGTGCTTGCTGTCAGGATGGAAAAGGCAGGCAAGGAGCATCATGCCAGACACTGGCAGCAGTACCAGGGGCAGGAGGTACCCAAAACAGTGACAGCCAAACGGGGCTGGGCAATGCCAAGCACAGTGGCCCCACTCTAGCTGACCCTGATAAGTGGGGCTGAGCACTACACAGTCTTCCCCCTTCATACAAAACTTAGGGCTCTATTTCAAGTTTTTAACCTGCCATGACCAAAAAATAAGAATTAACATGTATGTGTATATGAGGAATAACTTCTTTATTGTGCAGGTGACCAAGCACTGGAACAGATTGCCCAGAGGCTGTGGAGTCTCCCTCACTGGAGATATTCAAGAACCATCTGGACACAATCCTGTGCCATGTGCTCTGGGATGAACCTGAGCAGGACTCCATGTCCCACTACAGTCCCTTCCAACCTGACCCATTCTGTGATTCTGTGTTTGTGTAGCACCATACTGAAATTAGAAGCAGTCGTGATTTACTGCTGATAACATAAACTTCAAACTATGGATGAAAAAACAGGCTAGGTTCTGATTTATGTGGCACTACAGCAAAAATTGGAATAAATCCAGTGATTTCAGATTACTTTACTGGCTTTACCAAATATCAGATTCAGGCCTGTAATCTCTCTCTGTAAAAGAAATGGAGGAAAATAGAGAGTAATGGCATTAAGGAATGCAATTATCCAACCAAATTGAATAATAAATGCAGAAAAGAGGTTTAAGCAAAAGAAGAGAGATATATTTTTAAATTTTATTTGAAATGAGATGGATATTCAATTAGATTCAAGCAATAAAAAAAGCATTTGAAAGGGTAAAACCTGTACAGGGGGGGTGCTCTAACATAACAATGACTGATATGTAGGATTTTTCTCTCTGAGTAGAAAACTAACATTGAGCTTATTTCATTAAAAGTATGTACTTGTTTTCTGTTAATTCTGGAATAAAGCAAAAGGCTGTTATTTACATTTGCAACATGAAAATGAAGGGCAATTCCAGACCCACAAGTAGCTCCACTGTTGCTGCAGTCCTGTGAGTCACAGTAGGGCTCTATCCAAAGCCCGATGCTGAAGCCAGCAGCTTGGGTAGAAGCAAACCTGCAGACACGGTCTGAGTGACATGGCAGGGTCTCATTTCTGCTCCCTTCTCTCATTTGGATTGGGAAATTGCTTACAGAAAGTGATAGCTGGCTTTCCTCCTTTACAAGTGGACACAGATGACGGGACAAAGTGTAACTTAACTTGAGTTGTTCAGTGAGACACAAGTGCTCAGAAGATTTTCCAGGCTCTAACACTTATTTAGACTTGGAAGGTACAGGGACAAAATTCTTCTTTTGCTTGCTCTTTCTCTCAGGCTCTTTTAGACACAGAGGAGTGTCCACATTTCTGGAGAAGGCTTAGGCTCTGAATGCTCAGTTGTCTTTAAGAAAATTTTTGCTTCCCCCTTACCTCCGTTATCTGGGTTTGATACATCATAGCTCAAACTTGTTTGTTTGTGGTTTATTTTCTTCAAAGCCCACTTCTTTTCCAATATTTCAATAAAATTTAGTGGTTTATATGTTCTACAGAATTTAGTGATTAATTTCTGAAGAGAACAATCAGCTTGTTAATGCTGAGTGTCAGACACATACGTGAGTAAATCTGTTGCCATAGTTGCTATTGGTCCAGTGTCTATAGACAGTGGTGATCAGTAAGTAACAAGGAGGTGTGATTTGAGGAGGAAGATTTGATTTTCCAGCAATGGAATGAGTATTTTCCTCACTGGACCATTGTCCAGTAAATTTTGTCCTTGTAAATAATAACCTTAAAATGCCTGCAGGATATTTACCTTTCTCTGATAATTCATATGGTGAGCACCATTGCAATCACCTAATTATCCAAAATGCTCCAACATCAGAGCCTTGATTGCTGTGACAAATTTGTTTTGTACCTTATATGAAACATGAGTTTTTGATTGCTTTCTCTGAGGTTTTATTCTAGAATATGGTTTCCACTAGGCTTTTCCTCATGAGATGAGAAATCTGTAACCTCCTGGACATTATCACTTCAAGTGGCTACTGGAACAAATCACACAGCAGCATTACACAAAGATCATTTTCTGAGCCTTGCATTTCAAGCCTTTTCTATAATTCAAGTGTTTTATACAATTTTAGATATGTCAGAGATCTATCCAATATCCAGTACTACACCTTTTCTGGGATAGTTGCTGTAAATGCCTCTTTTTGGGGGGAAGATTGACAGGGCATGCCTGAACATTATAGCTTCCTTGAGTATCTTCAAGTGTTATGGAACCAGTCTACATCTAAACAACTATTTAGTTTTCTTATGCCAAACTGTATCATTTCTTCTGCCCGAGAAACTGATTTTTTTTGTCAATTTGTAGAAACTAGTGTCAATTCTAGCATCAATTAAAATGCTGCTTTTCTTTGAGATAAAGATTATTGAAGGTTCATGTTTGGGGATAAGGTTTTTTAGACTTTAGCCACTGCCTTGACTTCATTTACATACATGAACAATTTTTTTCCTTGGTTTTCATTTGTTTATAAATAAATATTCATTTATGCTGTCACAATGCTATGAAAAAGTAATATCATGCTATAAAAAAACCCCGTGCTTTCTCTCCACTTAAATTACAGGATGTCTTATTTGATATCAGCTTGTTCTATTGTTTGAAACATAATTTTACTCTTCTGTTTGATATGTGCAAAGCCAAATTCCCTAAGTTGATATGCTTACCAAGAAGTACTTATACTGTTCACCTCCCAGCCTCATTTTGAGCTTGAATCCATCAGGTGCCTTTTTAGGACTGCACCTCTGACTCATAAGTCATTGTCTTTACTTAATAGTACATACTTCAGTCTTCACTTATATCCATATTCCTCATCACAACTCTTAAACAATAACTTTGCCTTCTGCAAAGGTGGCTAGATCAAATCTTTGCTGTTTAAAAAGTCAGTTGTCTTTGGTCCCTCTGCAGTCAATGGAGGGGGGCAGAAATTTCAATGATTCACCCCGTGCAGAGGGAGATGTCTGAAAGAGGCAGGATGAATATATGCATGTGTATTTTAAGATGGAATGAATCAGCAAGCGTCTCTTTCTTTCTGCCACTTGTAGAGGCAGCCCTGTAAACCTTCTTAGATCTGAAACTGGATTTCTAAATGCTTAAAGTGACGCAAGGAAGATCCCACCTCCTAAAAAATCCATCCCATCTAACCTATGCTGTTCCTGATCTCACTAGGGAAGTGAGGCATACATTTGCCAAAGTCAGTTGTTATTCCTATGCATCACAACACTAATTCAGGTGTGATTAATGTCACTACACGTGCAACATGTGGGTGAACCAAATGCAATCCTTCCCACAATGCTGTTTACTTCCACCACAGCAGTGGAAAAACTCTCTTCTGGTCTTTTCCAGGCCCCCACAAACCAGAATAGTTTTAAATAGCTGAATGGCAGAGATCAAATTGTTCAGGATTGTTTCATTATACCCTTGTAATTTCCACCTTTTTCCTCAATATAGCTCTTAACAAAGTAAAGTCCTGGCCTCTAAGAAAAATCTTTTTTATTATTGTTAAATATATTTTCTCAACAAATTTCACTCTTACCATCTAAATGCTATATTAATTTCTCCAACTCATCTCTAATATCCAGTTCCCCCTTTACCCAACAGAGTCCCTTCAGCAGCCATGTCCACTGGTGCAAGGCCCTGTCTCACTGCTCTGGATTCTCAGGGAGAAGCAGTGAACACCGTGTGGCCCTCCTGCAGTCTGCTGGGAATAACAGCAACCAAGACCACAGCTCAGACTGGTTTCTCTCTGTTCTCAACTCACACAGCAGTGAGAGGATCTCTTTTTCATCTAGTTCATGCTGTGATGTATCCTGTGATGACAACTGATGACACACAGATGATGTGTGACTTGCAAAGGATGGAGTAAAACTCTGAGCAGTGATATCAAAATCACGATCTATAAATAGCGTTGCGATAACTGAAATAAATGTAAGTTAACACATACAGGCACACTTCAAACCTTTGTTTCCATTCCATTTCTGCATGAAGAGGAGCACCCCAGACCCTGGTGTTGGCTGGCTTACTCCTGTGCATGAGCTGATTTCAACAGATCATTTTGACCTATGAGCTAAACACTACATTACTAAAATCCACATGCCTGTGTTACAGCTGATGTTAACAGGAGTGGTTAGCAGGAAAGCAGATTACAGCCTTTTGTTTTACTAAAAACCTTTCAAAGTCAAAATAAAGTGTTTGCATCATTGTGGCCAGTGATCCACTGGCGCAATGCTCGCCCCAAATTCATTATAAATGAATCGTCAGAACTATCCCTTGTGACTGCTTCAGATGGAGCCTGATTAAATGCAGAGGAAATATATTACTGAAAAGATGAATCATAATTCTGCAGAACGAAATCAATGGCTTTACACCTTTGAGTTGAACACTGAGGGTTGAACAAAAATGTTACTCATACAAACGAGTGAACAGATGAATCACGTACACAGCCTGGACAGGAAAAAGGTACCTAAAATTTAATCAGAAGTAGCCTTGACTATGACAGAAAGCAAGAGAAAAGCTGAAAATGTTTTCCCCAAGGTAGAACTTTCAAATAAAAATTCTTTCTTTGCACTACTATGAAATGCAACATTTTTTTTCATCACTTTTGTTATTATGGTTTGGAATAAATGTAAAAATTTTACATAGAGTGGTTGGATGGCTCATTTGAAGTAACATTTTAGTTCCTTCAGTCTAGCTCTAAGCTGGCAAGTTGGTAACAAGGACGAGATGCCCTAACAGGTACCACTGGTATGACTTAAGCCACTCCAGTTAACGCAGCTGAAGTGACACAGGGTGTCCCACCTGGGTATCTCAGACGCCTCAGGTCCTTTCAGGTGGCACTAGACACCTCTGCTTAAGCAGATGGGTCACCCAAATGAGACTGTGTCCTCCAGACTTAGACAGATAACTTAGAATCATAGAATCTTTACCCTGGGAAAAATGTCTAAGATCAATTCCAACCATTACCCCAGCACTGTGTTCACCACTAAAGCATGTCCCCAAGTGACACATCCGTGTGCCTTTACAACACTTACAGGAATGCTGACACCACTGCTTCTCTGGGCAGCCTATTCCAATGTCTGACCACCCTTGGAGTGAAGAAATTTCATATCGAATCTAAACTTCTTCAAATGCAACTTGAGGCTGTTTCATCTCACCCTGTCACTTGTTACCTGAGCAAAGAGACCGACTCCCACCACCAACCTGAACCTGACAGTTAAATGCTGCAGTGCCCTGTTTATATAGCAGAGAAAAAAGTCATTGCAGAGAAACTGATTCATCAAGCTTATATCTAAAGGCTCTCCCTCTGGAGTCTATGAAAAATGCTGGCCTTCCCTTAATCCCCACTTATGCTATGTAGGCAGCATCTGAAAGCTGGGAGGGAAATAAGGTGTTCCTGCTGTCGCTGAACACAGTGACACTCTGTGCAATGCTGTGTTAGACACCGAGCCCTGAGCCTCCTGCCCACCCCAGCAAGCACACACCCAACCAGCAAAGAGGGCCAGTGCAGCCAGCTCTGTGTCAGCAGTGCCCAAAGCAGAGCTGCCAACTCACCTGCTCTTTGTGCCTCTGATCCATCCACATCCCAGATCCATACACAGAACCACAGAATGCTGGCTGGAAAATCGAGTCCAACCATTAACCCAGCACTACCAACTCCCCTCTGCTATTTCACAGAATAATGCACAAGAGGTCCAAATCACAGTTGATCTCATTTTTCAACCTTGATATCCTTAGCGGATATCAGAGCAAAAAGATCAAAGCTGGGAATGTGTGAAACTGAACTGGTCCCACCAGGACTGAATTTAGAAGTATTCACTGACAACTGTTCTCCCTTCTCTAGGAGATTCCTCTTCCAGAGCTTCCAACTCAATTTCTGTTGTAAAGCACAAAACTGATTCCAATTTTAATATGCCTTCAGTACAGACTGAGAACGTGAGTTCTTTAGTGCAGACTCTATTACGTTGGCAAGCCCAGCATCAAAAAGCAATAATGCATATAACTATTACCTGGTGTTTCCTCATTAATTAACATGTTAGTAATTAACATGTT